>NC_142025.1:49235852-49561852 GCF_049901735.1 Notechis scutatus | reverse complement strand
GTCAACCCAGGAGATATCAGGATGTTCAGCCTGATTGGAGGCAGCTTATTTATTTATACCAATTGTTTATTAGTAGATAATCCCTAGAAAAATCTAAATTTAACAGAGAAGTTTTAAATTATTTCTCTTTCTGGTTTGTTACTGTGAATAAATAGCACAGAGATGCACAATAAGCTGATTCACTTATGTTTGATGCTTCCTTTGTACAAGCTGATATCTTAAACCAGTATTTCTCAGTCTTGGCAACTATAAGATTTCTGTATATCTACTCCCAGATTTCCAGCTATCATGTTGGCTGGGGAATTCTGGGAGTTGAAATCCATACATTTTAAAACTGTCAAGGTTGAGAAGCGCTATTCTAAGATCAGGCAGAACAGAAATGAATAGCACCAACAGACTATATTTTTTCCTTAACTCAATCTAAGTCAGAAATTCTGGCTTATCATTATGTACAAACAGTTCCACAGTCCCACAGTTACAAATTATTATTAACAGTTATTAAGAGAGCTCTCCCTATTAAGAATGCAAATTTTATTTCAGCACTGTCTGCTCAGTACTCAAGTTATCCTTTGCCAATTAAATCTGTGAAACTATTGACATTTAATTTCATTGATTGATCCAAAGTCCAAGTGCTTTGAGATTTTTTCTAAACAATTTCTGCATTATGCATCCAGTTCACCTAACATTCCAGTGTCTTTTCTATTTTCTAATCCATAACTTCAGAAAATAAAAGCAGCTTTATATCTTATATATGCACTCTGCTAATAGATTTCTGAATAACTGCTGAATTTCCTCCATTATTATATTTCTAATCCAGACTTTTAAGAATGTCAACATTTGTAATCTAATCAATAAGTGCATTAGGGTGTTAATAAAAAGTACCCACTTAAATGGGTACTTTTGGCTTCAGTAATGGGTACAAATGGCTTCAGTAATGAACAAGATATTTTATGGCTAATTAATATACAAAATATCATTTTAATACATCACTACAAACAGTGATATTGTTGTTACTTGTCCAACAACAAAAATTTCCATTTATTGTCTCTTCTGGTTTGAGCTTCTTCGGCGACAGACCAAAACCGTGACTCTGCATGGTTTCGATCCGTGCTCACCGCTGGAGCGCCCCGACCCAGCTGGTTTCGGGGCTAAGCCACCCCGTAGAGGTGGTGAAGAAGGGGGAGGCTGCCTGCAGGGTTGAGGAGAGCCGCATCTTTCCTCCTCAGCTGGCCATTACTCCCTTTCCTGAAGGCGGTTGTAGCAGTGGTCAGAAATGGCCACCACAAAGAAAAACTCAACCAGAAAAGAATGTGTAGGAGGAAGATAAGAAGAGAAAGTTTTGGTTGACTGGGTCAAACAGCAAAAACAACAATAAGGTACCCTGGAATTTAAACTATTTAAAAATAATAACACTGTTCCCAAAGAAGATTTCTAAGCAGCGAAGGAGAGACAAAAGGGAAAGGATTTGGGGGTTTTTCTCCTCTTCCTATACTGACAGCTAAGAGACTTAAACAAGGAATTGGAAAAAAAATCCACTTTGACATTAATAGGCATTTAATGCTGAAGATAAAAAGTCAAAGGGATAATAAAGATTTCTGGATAATTAAAAGCTTTTGAAAACAGGAAAGGAGAGAAAAAGGATAAAAGGGCAGGATCTGGAAGAGAGGAGACTGCCTGGAATTAAAAAGAACTTACAGTAAAATCTCAATAAGACTTTCAAAAGATACATCTTAACTGAAACATCGCAACAAAATAGTAAAACCCCAGGAAGAGAAAGTGAAAAAAGAAATAAGAAACAGCTTGGGACTAATTGGATTATTTTGTGATCTCTGGATTCTTGGTTACTGCATTTGAATGACTAAAATCAATCGGGTGGTTGTTTAAAAGTGTTTAAAATGGCTCCACTTTTAGAAGAATTGAAAATGGAACTTAAAAAGTACAAAGAAAATACAGAAGAAGGGAGAGGTTCTTTTGGCTTCGTATTTCAGTTCTTGGAAATGGAGATTTGGAACTATGAGAAACAACAAGAAATGCCTGCAGAACAAGAAGATTGGGACAAAGAAGAAGCCATCTTTAATGAACAAGTAATCTCAGGAAAAAAAGGAAAAGGGGGAAAGAGAATGGAAAGTTTAAGATTGGGAAAAACAACCCAAAAAAAGAATAGAGTGAAAAATAAGTATAAAATCAGAAAGCAACAGAAGAGGGAAATGCAGAAGAGAGAATTAGAAGTAGAGAGACAAGGGGTAAAAAGGGGAGGGAGAAGAAGAGAGGGAAGAAAGAAAGGAAAAGAAGTTATAAAGGACAGAAACAAAATATTGAGAAACAGGACTTATTTAGAGATAATGTGTGAAAATTTAATTGAAAAAGGGATTCTGCAAAGGTACATAAGACAGTATCGTTATATTAGAAATAGAAATAATTTCAGAAAATATGAAACAATGTATCATTAAAATGTTTGATAAAATAGTTATTGTAACTTAGTGGAATGCTTGTCAATAAATAAATGTAACAAAATGAGTATAAAACATATGTGAAGAGAAATAAGGGAAAAATTAAGTATGGAGATTATACATGTCTTTAAGGAAATATGATATTTAATTGAAAAGAAATGTTAAAGATGTTAAGACTTTAAGGAATATTAATGATAGAACTGAATTGGAATGGAACGAGGGTTTTAATTACATATATTTACAATCTTTTTTTTAAAGAATATAGTGTGTATTATAAGAATGTACCAAGCAGAATTCGATTGGAAGTTATGTATTATGTATTATATTGAATATCATAACCTTAAGGTACATATCAAAGTTTAAATAAGAGTTGAATGAATAAAATTAAAAGATATAAAGGTGTCATACTCCAATTAGTAACTACAGGAGAAAATTTGTCTAACGAGAAAAGGTAATATGAAATTGAAACAGAACAGACAAAAGTATAAATATAATGATTTGAACTGAGATGAGATAATCAAAATAAAATTGAGAAAATTAAAAGAGGGGAAAAATTGTATAGAAAATGCAGAATAGTAATAAGATATGGAATAGAACACAAAAATGAACATGAAATTGAGTTTGCGTCTGTATAAAGAAGCGTAACCCGGGACCATGTTATTTTCAAAAAAGATGTTTTACTTGTATTTTGTGTGTGTGAAAACCCAAATAAAAAAAAATAAAAAAAAATTCCGTTTATTGCTGAAATGGCAATAATATTGAAAATAATGCTTAGAATATTTATTATTGATGACTCTTCTGGTTTGAAAGGTTCGGCAGCGGCAGGGATTCGCGATACTGTGCGATCCCTGCTGCGTTCGCCGCCAAGGTTCCCCCGATCTGTTTGGATCTAGGGGATATAGCTGCCCCGTAGAGGCAGCTGAAGACAGGAGGGATCCGGACAGGGGCTTGGGGTGTCGCAGACCCCCTCCCCAGCCGGCAGAACCCCCTTTTCCCAAGGTGGAGGAGCGGCGGTCAGCAATGGCCGCCACGAAGAAATCTGCAGCCGGACAAGCAGGAGCAGGAGGGAGAAAGTTGGAAGAATTACGAAAGTTGCTTTCAACTGGGACAAGGCAAGAGAAAGTGCCCTGGAGGCTTGAAGGCTGCTAAGGATACATTGTTTCCAGGGAGAGTTACAAGCTGCGAATATTCTTAAAGGGAAAGTTTGTTTTTTTTTCGTTTCACTCTCCTTCCTATCGTGACAGTGGATGGAAAAAATCTTTTTGGCTGTGAGTGGGAAGGGAGAGGGAAAAAAATTGGAGCAAAATTTGAAAATAAGGAGAAGATTGCCTAGAATTCTAAAGAGTTACTAAACATCAATAAGACTTCTAAAAGATATATTTTAAAGGGAACTTTGTGACTAAACTTTAACCCCAGAAAGAGAAAGTGAAGAAGGAGAAAGTATTTAAAAGGAACAGCTTGTTTGGATTGTGTGGTGATTTTGGAACTTCTGAGAATTATTTCTGACTAAAAGCACTTGGGTGGTTGTTTGGAAAAACTTTTTCTCTACATAATGGCATCACTTGTGGATGGACTGAAACTTTTATATCAAAAATATGAAAAAGAAAAGCAAGAAGGGAAAGATGTCCTTGGCACTCTTTTTCAATTTTTAGAAATGGCGGTTTGTACTTATGTAAAGCTGAATGAGCAACAGGATGATGGGGACAAAGAAGAAGCCATCTTTGATGAACAAATAACTTTGGTCGGAGAAGGAAAAAAGAAAGAGAAAAAGGAAAAGAAGACTTTAAGACCTGGAAAAACAACCCAAAAAGAGAAGAATAAGGTGAAAAGGGGATATTATGTTAGGAAACAACAGAAAGGGGGAAAGCAGAATAAAAGGGAGATGGAGAGACAAGGGGGTAAAGAGGACAAGGAGAAGAAGAAGCAAGGGAGAAAGGGAGGGATGAGAAGCCTTAATGGTGGGGAGCAAGATGTAAAGAAGCAAAAGTTTTTAGAGATAATGGATAAATTTTTATTGAAAAAGGGATTCTAGAAAGGTACATAAGATTGCATTTCTATATTTGTATTTAGAAATAATTATAGAAAATTGGAAATAATATATAATTTAAAATGTGATAAAATATTTAGTATAATCTAGTGAAATTTTTGTTAAGAAAAGGGGAGTACTGTAATGAAACAATGATTTAAGATATGTGATGTGGGGGGAACAATTTTGGAAAGCATAAGTGTCCCCACAAAGGCATGATATTTAATTGAAATGGGTAAAATGTTCAAGATATAAATGATTGTTAATATTAATGATTAGACTATGTTATCCTAGTGAAACTTTTTGAGAAATGAGAGATTTGAAGTAGAAGAAGGGGGAACATCGTAATGAAATAATGATCTATAATATGTGATGTGGGGGGGGAATAACTATGGAAAATAGGTGCTCCCATAAAAGTATTTGATTTAACTGAAAAGTAATGTGCTAAATATTTAAGATATGAATATCAATATCAATGAATAGATTTGTATTGGTTTTGATAATACTGTATAATTTTAGAATGTACCAGACAGAATCCCAATGTAAGTTATGTGTTCTATATTAAGTATTATAAATATAGGGGAAAGAGATAAAGGCATCATACTCCATTTAGTGTACAGGAGAAGTTTTTTTTTTAAAAAGAAGAAAGATAAATGGATAGCTGGAAATAGAACAGACAAAGAATAATAAATATTATGATTCGAATTGAGAGGAGATAAATAAAATAAAATTGAGAAAATTTAAAAGAGAGAAGTTATATAGAAAATTGAAAATGCTAGTAAGATATGGAATGGTATGTAAAATGAATATGAATTTGAATGTGTGTCTGTACCAAGAGTTTTGACCCGGGATTAAGCAACTTTCAGAAAAGAGATTTTTTATGCTTTTATGTTTTGTGTGTTTGTGTATTTATGTTTTGTATGTCTTTAAAAATTAATAAAATTTGTTCAAAAAAAAAAAGAATATTTATTATTGATTAAAAATATTAAGAGACATTGCTATAGCAGTTATATTCCAAAATATCTGGAGGACAGGGGAAGACATTTTCATGGCAGATCAGCAGATGATGGGCAGCTGAAAGTCTCAATCCTGTTTCCTGTTTAGGATAGTTGCTTTGTAGTTCCTGTTGATAGCACCATCTTCCAGGAGATGTATCAACTTATTCTTAACCCAAATATGTGATGAGATACAGTTACACAATTTATGCTGCTTTTCTGGCAATTAAAGCTAAAATAATCTTGATTAGAGGATTAAGCCTTTCTTTCTCACCTGGATGATAAATCAATCTAACTGGAGGATAAACTATGTCAAACTTTAAAAACAAATCATCATGAATATTTTTAATTTTAAATATCCAAAGTCTTAACATTCAATAGGAAAGGAACAAATGTTCCCCACAAATCTCAAAATGCTGCTGGTCTACTATAGAAGAATATTTTACCACAATCTATAGAAAGATATTAGAATTAATTATAACAGATCTGAAAAGATTCTAAAGAAATGTCTACAACATGTCTACATTTCCTTGTCTACAAGGCTTTAGTATACACAGTTACTAAACTTGTACAAAGAAACTTTAAAAAACAGAACAATTAAAAACCACAAAAAAAGGATATTAACCTTAGTGCAGATTTCTGTCTAGACTTTTTACATACATAATTCTTCAGAACTAGAACTCCTTTAAAACAGATGTTCCCTCTGTTTCTATTACTTGGACATCTCCAGTCTAAATTTTAATCAGAAGCTATATGGAACAAGGATGTCAAACTCGTTTTCATTGAGGGGCTGGACTGGGTGTGGCCAGCTTGACATCACTCATGTAAGGGGCGCCTATGGTAGCCTGAGTTTCTCTGCCAGCGAAAATGTGCTCCCGAGCTTTGTCTTTGGCTGTGACGGCATCCTGCAGCCTTCTGCCAGTAAAATGGAGCTTGGGTAGCATGCGTTTCCCCCTGGCCCTGTTTTGGGCCCAACAGCCTCCCGCAGCCCTCTGCGAGCTCTGTTTTGGCTGGCAGAGCCCACCCTCCATTTTTACTGGCAGAGGCACCGCAGGCTGGTCATTTGCTGTTTCCAAGGTGGCTCTTGTGTTTGATATTCCTGATAGAGAACAATCTGCTGTTTTTTCTAGCTGCCTTTTTCCTTCCCTCCTCATGTTGTTCCTTTTTTTCTGAAAAGAATCATATTTCATTACTTTACCATAGGACAAAGCAGCAACTCACCCAGATAAAATAAAAGAAGATTTAGGAAATGTGTGAATTCACAGCACCATGTCTGAACCTATTTTTTATTATTATTCGGGTTTCCCATGACAACTTTTTCCTACGAGAGGACATTTTTCAAAATAAAATAATTTAGAGTTTTAGGTAATTCTGCAAATTCTTATTTGATGAGCAAATACTATCAGATGTCAAGACAATTTGATTTGACAATTTTCCTTATTATACAGTATGTTATTCTACCTATTCTCTTAATATTATATTGTAAGATCCAATCACTGGAGGGACTGTGTTCAATCTTAGCTCTATCACCCAGAAAACAATAACTGAAATACAGGTAGCTCTCAACTTAGGACCATAATGGACCCCCACATTTCCATTGCTAAGCAAGACAAGTGAGTAGTGCTCCATTTCATGATCTTTTTGCAACAGCTGTAAAGTGAATCATGCAGTTGTTAAGTGAATCTGGCTTCCCCCCAGACTTTGTTTGTCAGAAGCCAGCTGGGAAGTTACAAATGGTGGTGGCATGACCCCAGGGCAGTGCAATTGTCATAAATACATGTCAGTTGTAAAGTATTTGAATTTTGATCATGTGACCATGGTGATGCTACAATGGTTGTAATTTTAAAAATAGTTCATTTGCCACCTTTTTCAGTGCTATTATAACTTCAAACCATCACTAAACTAATGGTTTAAGTTGAGAACTACCTGTAAGCAACCAGATGGACCAGTAATCATCCAACCTGTACTGGATGATTCTTCTGTGTAATCTACAAATTGAAAGCTACAGACTTTGTCCCTGTTATGCACAAAGAGAGAAAAATTTGGCACTATCCATAATAGATGAATGATTGATGAAAATGATGGAACTTTTAATGATGGCTTCCTTGATTAGACCCTTTATAAATTTAAATCATCAGTTCATGCAAATGAATTTACAATTTATGATTTTGATGATTAGATAAAACAGATTATTTTTTAAAAAACTTTTTTGTAACCATAGAGTAACCTCAGCAACTTTAAGAAAAGTGGACTTCAAGTCCCAGAATCCCTCAGTCACTATGGTATACAGTAAAGTAAGAGGTAATTTTGTATTTGTACTTAAAATTCTGTAAAGAAAATCATGAGCTACTTGTTTCTATTTCTTTTCATTCTTTCTTTTTGTACTTTTGGCTTTTCTTAGTGTTCTTTGTTCAGTTCTTTCATTTATATTAGTTCTTAGTTTTTTATCTCCTTTTCAAAAATTTGAATATAAAGCTACAAAGTAACATACAAAATTTAGCAATGTACCTATTTCATACTTTCTTTCCATATTTACATCAAATATGCATTGTAAATACATATTTACATTGCGAATATTTGTTTATATCCTGTTTGTTTGTTCTCTTCATTTGTTATAGTATTAAAGGATAATGCTACTGCTCATATATCCAGGCGTCCTCATATATTATTTAAGCTTTTATGAATATAGTAATGGAAAAATATAATGAAGAAATTTTAAACTATACTAAAGAAATCTGAAAAATCTGCCTATTTCTTTCTGTTATGAAAAAGGCAAAAAATTAATACATTTACAACACCTACATATCTAACTATTATGAAACATTATTTTCAATAAAATTTCTTGCAAAAATCTTTATATTAATTATCTTCACACTGATGAAAAAGAAAATGTATATAACTGCACATTTGATCGAAATGCTAATTCTTTTGCCTTTTCACAAAGTGTGGATCGGAGCACTTGCAAAAAAAGCCCATCTTCCTAGTGTGGCATTTCTTAGTTGTCTGAGAGTTATGGAAATTGAACAAACCAAGTTGAAGAAATTTCCTAGCCTGTAATACTAACTGTACTTTTTTAAACAACAAAACATATAGAGCATTGCAACATCTGAAACAAACAGAATAAGCTAGGCACCTGGCCAGAAAGTGGGGGAGTGTGAGTTCAAGTCACGTCATAGTTGTGAAAGCCAGCTCAGTCCACAAGGTTGTTGTGTGGGGAAAATAGAAAGAAGAAGCTGTTCTGGACATGTTTGCCACCTTGAGTTATTTGTACAAACTAACTAACTAATAAAGATTCCAATGACAATTTCTATTGTTGCATTTTAACCTTGCCATTTAATATTTTCTTTATTTCAATATGTAATAGAAGATGGCAAAATATAAGTCTTTTCTTTTTTTATTCAACATGGCAACAGTAATAATTTTAATAGCTACACAAAGTCCTGAATATGAAAAATAACTATAAAGCTTAAAGTTTAGCCACCATAATTACCAATAGTGAATATTCTATCATCTCTTCAAAAACATACCGTATTTGCCGGCGTATAAGACGACTGGGCGTATAAGACGAGCCCCCAACATTTCCACTCAAAATATAGTTTTTGTTATATACTCGCCGTATAAGACGACCCCCCACTTGGAGGCATGCTTTTCAAGGCAAAAAGTCGTCTCATACGCCGGCAAATACGGTAAGTTGTAACACTTGGGGTATTCTGGATATAATTCTTGATTGACACCCCCAACCCCTTTCCCCCAAACTTACAAAGCCACCAAAATGCTTTAGAGAGGCAGCTTCGCCTTTCTCAGGCTGGCACTCAATTCCTCTCCCTTTCTTTGTGACAGCCCCGCGTGCGTGCCATCGGGACTCCAAGGGTGGGGATGGACAGCTGCCAACTCACTCACTCACTCACTCTCTCTCTCTCTCTCTGTGTGTGTGTGTGTGTGTGTGTGTGTGGTGTGGAGGGTAATTCCGGCTATCTCTGGCCTCCGCTCGGTTTTAAAGTCGCTTGGCCGGTTCCCAAGTCGCAAGCGCGCTGGCCAGGAGACGCGGCGCCGGGTGGAAGCTTCGGTGCAGGGAGGCAGATCTTTCTCTCTTAAGCGGGGAGGGGAGGAGGGGACAAGAGGAGGGACGGGACGGGACAGGGGGCGGGAAGAGGGCGCTCGCCTTCTTCCACCGCCCACGGACCCTTTTCTTCCCAAGGGGACCCTGGAAAGCAGCTCGGGAGCTGGGTGGCCCTGCCCAGCGGGGTCCCATCAGGAACTTCCTGAGGACATCCCCCCGCCCCAAGCACAGCCCTCCCGGTCTTTCAAAGAGGGAGGGAGAAGCGGGAGGAGCAAATTGCCGCCCCCCCCCGCTGCCCAGAAGGAGGGCGCCACAGTCCACCCCCACCACCTTCTCCCCCCACTCCCTGGGCCATTACGCGGCTCGGGGCTGGCTGGCGAGCGGCCCGCCAGAGACCCTCCCGCTCCACCCCACCCCACCTCCAGATTGGCCTCCATAGCGCCCGAGGCCGGGCGGAGGGTGGGTGGGTGGGTGGGAGGAGGAGGAAGAGAGACTCCGGCTGGGCTTGAAGGGGCTTCGCAAGTTGCGGAGCTCCGCCCCGTCGCTCTTGCACCGAGTGACAATGTATTTACCGGCGTATAAGACGACCCCCCACTTGGAGGCATGTTTTTAGGGCAAAAAAGTCGTCTTATACGCCGGCAAATACGGTAAGCCTCAGAGTTTCTTCTGATGTCAAAATGGGATATTCTTTGTCCTTATTCTAGGATGTGTTTTATCAATGCATTCACATTAAAGCCAGAACAGAAGTAAAACTAATCTGTCTGTCTGTCTGTCTGTCTGTCTATCTATTTATTATCTATCTATCTATCTATCTATCTATCTATCTATCTATCTATCTATCTATCTATCTATCTATCTATCTATCTAGATGAAACAAGATTCTCCTTTGTGGTGGAGATAGCATCCAGGATTGGGTTGACCTCTTCTAGCTGTTTGGACTGCGTCTGTCAAATCTGTGGGGACACATCCCCCATTGCCAATGTTCCCCAGCTTTTGATTCACTCAAGCAACTAGGATTACATGTTTTAATTTGCTCCAGCAATTTAGATTTAAAATACAATAAATACCAGCAATCCGATCCTGAAAGCTATCTTGGAGACAGCCGGCTCCCGGTCTACCTGTTGAGCAGCTGTCAGCATCTGGCGATCAGGGCTTCGGGCCAATCTGTCATCAAGTAAGAAGGCTAGTACCATGGACAAGTTATTTGGAGAGGCCCTGGACAAGATCCTGCTAGAGTCAAGAGTCAAGGGAAAGATTTTAACATTCCTTTCAAGAAGAGGCGAATTCCACTCGGCACTGTATTTTTGTCCACCCTCATTTAGGGCGACGGATGCAGGGGCGGGATTCTCATGGCCCCACAGACTCTTCGTCCCCAGACAGGAACCTCAGCAGGACCAGACAGGTAGAAATCCTCAGTTCCAAACCAAACAGTCCTTTCATGGGGGTGGGGGTCATCCCTTCTGATGCCCCAGTTAAATGCTCTGTCATCCCTCCCATTGGGGGACGTCTGGCCTTGTTTACCAAGCGTTGGGAGGAAGCAACCATAGACACCTGGGTCCTGGAGATGGTCCGGTTGAGTCTTTCTCTAGAATTCCTCTCCATATCCCCGAGTTTTTTCATTCATTGCCCTGTTTCAAAGGATGGGAAGAAAAAGGTCTTCATGAAAACAGCTATTCAGCACCTGCTGGACATCCATACAATCCAGCCAGTACCTGAGGACCAACAGGGGATGGGATTTTACCCCATCCTCTTTGTCATCCCAAAGGCCTCTGGGGTGGGGTGGGGTGGGATGCAAATCTGGACCTGAAGTATCTGAGCTGCCATCTAACACATAGGCGGTTCAAAATGCATTCTCTCCAGTCTATTCTGGAAAGCGTCAGGGAAGGTGGCTTCCTCACATCTACTGACCTAACAGAAGATTACCTGCACGTTCCTATTTTGCAGGACCACAGGCAATATCTACGTTTATTTTATAATGGCCAACATTTCCAATACAGGTCTCTACCCTTTGGGCTCTCGTCAGCACCTAGAACTTTCACAAAATTATTAGCAGCCCTAGCAGCTCATCTTACGGCTCTCCCAGTAAGAGTCCAGTATTATCTGAATGATATCCTAGTCCAATCCTCTTCTGCTTCTCAGGCAGTGGAGGACTTGAGAATCACCATCCAGGTGTTCCAGGAGCATGTTTTTTTCTGTAAATAAGGCCAAGAGCCATTTCTCCCCCCCACTAACCGTTTACTCCATTTAGGAGCAGTAATAGACACCTTGGGATGCAAGGTCTACCTATTCCAGGAGCATCAGTTGAACTTAAAGGAATTGATTACCTTTGTAAAATCAAAGTGCAGGGTACCTCTGGCCCTGCTCTTGAGGCTCCTGGGCAAAATGGTTTCATGTATTTCAATAGTGCCCTGGGCATGCCTACACACCAGGGCACTCCAATGGTTTCTTCTACCCTTCCAAAGGGCAGGAAGGAGTAGTTCCCACTCCCAAGTTTGGATCCCATTGGAGGTTATTAAGTCCTTCTGCTGTGGTCTTCTCAAGCCCTTTCTTCAGAGACCCTATTCAAGGAACCTAACCAGCTAGTTCTTACCACCGACGCCAGCCTATTTGGCTGGGGAGCTCATCTCCAATCCAGGATGGTTCAGGGACATTAATTGGTTAGAACTCAGGGTGGTCCATCTGGCCCTGAGAAAATTTCAGGACGTTGTATCAGACAATTATTTCTGGTCTTAACGGACAATGCGACCACTAAGGCACATGTGAATCGCCAGGGAGGAACCCATTCTAGACTCCTGATGCTAGACAGAGTAGCAGAGAGACACCATGTCTCACTCAGGGCTGAACATATGTCTGGCGTATCCAACATACAAGCAGACTGGCTTAGTAGGACGATGATAAACCACGCAGAGTGACACCCCATTTTATTTCAGGAGCTGTCAGAGTGCTTTGGATGACCAGCAGCCAACCTCTTCGCCTCTCAGGACAATGCACAATCCCGGGATTCATCTCCAGGTTTGCGGTTCCAGGAGCGGAGTGGACAGACACCTTATGCAGCCCTTGGTCCCAGGGGCTCCTTTATGCATTTCACCTCTGCCCCTTATCCCAAGGGTGATACAGAAACTATTGGGGGAGAGAGCAGAGCTTCTACTTATTGCTCCTCACTCGCCCAAATGGCCATGGTTTGCCGACTTGGTAAGCCTTTCAGTGACCAGACCTTGGAGAATGCCGGCGGACAGAGTGTCCGTCAGCCAGGGGCCCTTGCTGCACCCGGACCCCCAGTGGCTTCAGTTGACTGCTTGGAGATTGAGCGGGGATTTCTGACCTGGGACCATTATTCCTCCAAGGTGATACAAACTATCCAGGCATCCAGGAGGCCTTCCATGAATCACATTTACGATGCAACCTGAAGAGCCTTCTGTGCCTGGTGTTCCAGGTCAAGGTTGGACCCTGCATCGGTGTCAGTTGCCCAGGTGCTGGAATTCCTCCAAGTGGATCTGGACAAGGGACTGTCCCTCAATACCATATGACACCAGGTGGTGGCACTATCCTCTGTACTTTCCTTGGGGGCCCCAGAGTCCCTAGCCTGGCATCTGACTGCCCGTAGGTTCATTAAAGGGGCCACGAACCTCTGGCCTCCAATGGTCCATCGATAGCTCATGTGGGACCTCTCTAAGGTACTGCATTCACTGACTGAGTCCCCCTTTGAATCATGAAGTCTACTTCGCTGCAGTGTCTGTTGTATAAAGTGGCCTTCCTGGTAGCCATCACCTCGGCTAGATGGGTTTCAGACTTGGCAGCACTTTCCGTCAGGAAGGACCTCTGTATCTTTCACCCCAACCAAGTTGTTTTGAGGTTGGACCTTTCATTTGTGCCAAAGGTGAACTCATGGTTCCACAGGGCCCAGGAACTTATATTACCTGATTTATGTCCAAAGCCGGTCCATGCATTGGAAAAGAGGTGGCATACTCTGGACATATGGAGGGTCCTTCATATGTATATTAAATGAGCTTCTTCCTTAAGGAAGTCGGAATCTTTTTGTTTCATTCCAGCCTTCTACTTTGGTTGCAAGATCACTCCATTGACCGTGGGGACATGCATCGCCAGGGCCTACCAATCCCAGAGCCTTTCAATGCCTCTTCATATAATAGCACATTCCACAAGAAGTGTGGCCATGTCAATAGCGTGGGTCGCTCTGGCTTCTCTTGAAGAGGTTTGCCAGGCGGCCACATGGGCCTCGCTGTCCCCATTTATCAAGCATTATAAGCTAGACTCCTTTGCCTTGGTGGAAGCAGTTTTCAGAAGGAGAGTTCTACAAAAGGTCCACCCTGACTAGAGGATCCAGACCGGACTAAGCCTGCCCATAGGACAAGCCAGCTCTGCTATGTCCCAATCCTGGATACTATCTCCACCACAAAGGAGAAGGGGCATTGGTTTCACCTGATACGCCTTTTCACTTTGGGTGGAGATAACATCCAGTCCCACTCTAATTAGGGTCCATTCCGAATCTAGTGAAGTACAACATCATCAAGAAAACATGTCAGTCTGTAACTACGCCTTCACCAAAAGCTGGGGACCATTGGTAACAGGGTGTGTGTCCTCACAGATCTGACAGACTCAGTCCAATCAGCTAGCAAGACAAGGTCAACCCAATCCTGGATGCTATCTTCACCCAAAGAGAAAAGGCGTATCAGGTAAGACCAACGTCCCTTTTAGATCTTCAAGGGCTCAGATGAATCACATAGCAGATTTTGCATCAACCGTTCTCATGCAACACTCTTTGATTAAATTTGGAAGAAATCTTCTATAAGTCATAATCGTCAGCCATTCAGTCATATCCAACTATCAGCCACTCTGTGAATCAAGCACACCCATGCTATTCTGTTTCACATCTCCTTATACTTCCTTCAGATCTGCCATGGTCATCCCAGTGTCATCCTTTATAGCAGGATTTCCTAACCCTTGGTCCACAGCCGGCTACTGATCTCCGGTCCATTGAGAACTGGGCTGCGCAAGTGGCAAGTCAGTGCATAAAGCTCCATTTGTGCATGTACGAATTAGATTGTGCGCACAAAACAATCCCCGCAACCGTTTCCAATCCATGGAGCTGGAAGGTTGGGGATTACTGCTTTATAGTATCCATTCAATAGGACAGCCCCTTCTCCTTTTACCATTGATTACTCCTAACATGATTGACTTTTTGAGTGAGTCAGCTCATAATGATACTGCCAAAGCAGATAGCCTTTGTTTGGCAATCTTGACTTCAAGTGATATTTTTTGTGAAATTTGGACAAGGATTTCTTTATTTTTGCGGTCCATAGGTTGAGTACTAGTCATCTCCAGCTCCACAGTTCAAAGGCATCCATCGTTCTCCGATCAGCCTTTTTCAGAGTCCAGGTTTCGTAACTATAAGTAGCAAATGGAAAAATTACTGCATTAACTAATCTGCATTTGATTGGCAGACTGATATCTTTACTCTTCCAGATGTTATTCATGCTGGATATTGCAGTTCTTCCAAGTGCTATACGCTTCTGATCTCAGGATTGCAGTCACCACATTGGTCCAGAAGATGAATTCCCTTACTGTTTCAATGGTCTCATTGTCAATAAGCACTCTGACCTATGTGTCTCTGCAGTTATCATTATATTTGTTTTCTTGATGTTAAGGGGCAAAATGTTTCTTTTTTCTTCTATAAGTATATAGGAGTAAAAACTTGCATCAAGATAGAGTAAGCTGAATTATTGTACAGATAGTCCTTAACTTACAAACATTGATTTAGCAACTGTGCAAAGTTACAATGGCATTGAAAAAAGTGACCTACGACTGGTGCTTACACTTATAACTGTTGTAGTGTCTCCATATTCACATGATCAGCATGTATTTACAACAGTTGCAAGTGTCCTGGAGTCATGTAATCATCGCTTGCAACTTTTCAAACTGGCTTCTGGCAAACAAAATCAATAGCGGAAGCCAGATCCACTTAATGACATGAATCATTTAACAAATGCAGTAATTCACTTAATGACCATGGCAGAAAAGGTTGTAAAATTGGTTGTGATTCATGTGACAATCACCTTGTTTAGCAATGAAAATTCTGGTACCAATTGTGATAGTAAATAAAGGACTACCTGTATCAGAAAGATAAAACAGAGAGGAAGGAGGAAAAGGCTGCAAGTAGAATCATTGGAAGGATAACAGACTCTGGTATAAATCTTAAAGTGGGAATAAATTTGATAAATTGCAGTGGATGTAAATCTTAGAGATAAATACACTTAATTAAGACATAAGGACTTATATTGGCCATAGTAATATACCAAACAAACAACCACTTATAGAAGTGTATTATTCATTGGAGTACAATGTTTGTATAATCAGAAGTACCTTATTTAACTTAAGACCTTATTGTTCTTTTGATTTATGCTTGTTATCAATTTAAAATATCATATTTTAATTGCAAGCAAAAAGGATGGGAGTGGGTCCAACAATAAAAAAGAGAATCTCTAAGAATTATAACAAAGGGACAAAGTCTAGATAGAAGATAATTACTACCATTTTAATGTTTGAAAGCTTTCCATTTCAGATTTTCAGATTTAATGGGAAAACACTCTTCTAATATAACCTAATAAAGAATGATTAAAAGTCAACTTTAACAAGGACCTTGCTCTTTATAGACTTCCCATTTATTACAAATTTATAGACACACACACACACATCCTGTAATTTGTGCAGTACTACAGGCTATTTCTGCTGACTGCTGGCTGCCTGCAGTTCGGCAATTCAATTCTCTGTCTGAAAGTTGACTCAGCCTTCCCTCCTTCCAAGGTTGGTACAATGAGGACCCAGATTGTTAGGGGCAAGATGCTGACTCTGTAAACTGTTTAGAGGCTGTAAAGCACTGTGAAACTGTATATAAGTCTCAGTGCTATTACTATCACTTATCACTAAGCAATAGAATTCCTGATCGCAATTCTTGTCATTAATGTAAAATGTTCTCTTCTAGAGATGGAACATTCTGCACCATTTTGCATTCTGCACCATCCTCTCAGAAAATTGGTGAAAGCACTTTTGGCTGATATTGCGGTAAGATCGGAAGTGAGGAGCATGCTGGTCTCCATGCTCCTGTGCGAGTTCTCCCCATTGGAGGGCTCCGAAAGGAGCTAAAGCCACCCTGTAGGGACAGTGAAGTAAAGAGGGGCACCCTGTAGGTCACGGAGAGCTGCAACTCTTCTGTTCGATTCAGGGCTTCTTCCCTCTCATCCACAACGAGAAGAGGCAGTCATCGTGGCTGCCATGAAGCTGGGACAGCCGAGGCAACAATGAAAAATGCAGGAGTGGTGTACGTGAACAGTGACTGGAATTGGGTGAGATTCCTTTTTTATTTAGAACCTAACTCTAAAAGGAAAAAAAATCCAGGAAAGGAGACTCTTAGAACTATTTGTTAAAGCAGCGAATAATTATACGGACAAAAATCCTAGACCCAAAAAAAAAAAGAACTAAGGGGAGAAAAGTTAAAAACTTTTTAAAACATTGAAAATTGGACTTTCAAACTGGGTAGGCATTGTTTGGAAAGGCATTTTAAAATGGTGGAACTTTTTATTTGAATAACTGACTTTGCTTCCATAAATTGAATTAAAATTGGATTAAATAACTTGTTAGATTTGAAACAACACTGAAACCTAAGCTGATGAATCAACATACTGATGAATGGAAAATATACCATACCCCTACTAGCCTGGGAATATTTCTGATAAGAGAAATAAACAATATTCATCTGGAGGACTATGGTGATACTTACTTTTCTATAATTATCTACTTTATGATTACTGGAGACCCAAGTGTGAGAATAAGGAAGTAAAGTAAAGTGACTTTTGACTTTTGGAAAGCTTCCTGGACTGCCTAAAGGGAACTGATTGAATAATCCTGGGATAGAACTATGATTATTGTACTCTTGGAAGAGCAATATTAGGCTTGAATATACTGAGCAAGGGTATTTAATATTTACTAAAATAAGACAAGATGCCCTACTGGGGTAAATGAGTGAAATTTCAAAAGAAATGCCGTTGATGTTCCAAAGCATTAAGGATACTATTACAAAGAATCACAGGGAGATAAATAACATATTGCAAGGCATAAATGGGAAAACAGAAAATACCATACAACTGATAATGAATGAAAGTCAAAAAGTCCAGGAAAGAGAGGAGACAACAGAAAGAATGAAGGAAAAGATAGAACAGACAATCAGCAAATAAAGCAAGATGAGAAGGAGAAGACAATGAAGATAATAATGACTGATGAAATATACCAAGGGGAAAGTACTTTAAAAGATTCAAAATGGAATCAGATAAGCAGGAAGATACTTTTGAAAGGGTGATAGGGGCTTGGGTAGACACTCTGGAGGCCTTCCAGCATAGGAGGATAGAGATGGGAGAAATTCTTAGACTGAAGAAGACACAGATGTAAATAAAGATCCAAGAGAGGAGTATGGGAGGCAAGCTAAAAAATGAACAAGAATTGAAATATTAAAATGGGCAAGAGATGATAGAAAGGAAATATTTCTTTCTTTTTCTTTTTAATATAATGATGGCCTGAATAAAAACTAGAATAGAGGTAGAAATAAGAATACACACTTTTATATAAAGCAATAGTTAGATGAAAAGATTAGAGGTTGAAAGATGGTATTATTATGTATGTTTAAATTGGCACTAGAATGGCATATTGAAATACTGAATAATTAAATAATGAAGGACTGTATCTTAATATAAACATGTGTATTAACACTAGGACTAGTAATGGTAGTCTGATTAGAAGCTAGAACAGAATAAGAAATAGGGAGAATATTAGCATACATATTTTATATAATAGAATAAAAGCAATAACTAGATGAAAAGATTAGAGGTTAAAAGAAGGTATTACTATGTATGCTCAAATAATATTGTGATTGGCACTAAAATGGAACATTGAAATATTGAATAACTACTTTAAAACAAATGTATATTAATACTAGGATTATATAAGTTTGACTAATGTAACAAATATTATCATCTGTGCCAAAATGAATAATATCCAGATGCCACACTGTACAATTTTAAAAAAAAATAATTGGTGAAAGCCTTCTCTACCACATACCAACCACTGTCCAAGTTAGATGATCTGCAAGAAGAGTGTTTTGTGGAATAGCCCAGAATGTGGTGTTCCTCGAATGACGGATTTTGTATATTGCTAATTACAATGTTTTGTGTACCTGAAAGCAAATGTTTCTGCCTACTGCTTGCAATATGGATTGAAGCTATATTTGATGGGAAAGTAGATAAACACCAGTTCTCCCATTTACTATTACATTGTTCCAGATTTACAACATAATATTCTGCATTCATCTTTAAATCCTACTTATTTCTCTGTTACTCATTATAAGGCTGCACAAATAATAAGTCTATACAATGGAGCCAAATCAATTACATCTATCATTTCAGGAATTTAGTGAACGCTGTTGCAGAATAGACCACATTTTTAGAGCTAATCTTTAGGATGTATTTGTGAAGCTGTAATTAGATTATTTTAAGGTTTGCTCCCAAAGTGCAAAAGTACATATGTAATATATGCTAACTATCCCTAAGATGACTTCATATATCCGGCTTTTGAGTGGCATGCTGGGGCCATTTTTCAAAAACAGGTATACCCATGAGAAATATGAAATTTATTCATTTAAAAGTAAATACATAATATATTTTATTCATATAATTATTTCTCATTTAGTCTCCTCATTCTCTCATTTTAAACATTACAATTCAATAGTTGCTTGCCTGTGCTTTACAGCTCTAATTTAAATTGTCATTTAATAGCATGAATAAAAATATTAAGTACTTAAAAGCAAATGAATTCAAATATTTTTTAAAAGTCAGTTTTATTTTTTCGCATTGTTTATGAGCAGGAGTGAGTTGACACAAACACCTGTTGTTTCCTACTTTTGCCAAAGGTCTATAACAGTTGTCATGCTGCCTTTGCCAAAAATATCTTATAAAAATATTTGTACCTTACTTTAATGGTATCATTGTGATGCCTGATGTTCTCCAGTTTTAATTTATTATACAGTAGTATTTAAGGATGCCCAACTAGCTTTCATGTCTTAAAACCAAGGAAAAGTGGTGGTTGTGACAGTGCAGGGGACTTTGTAGTTGTGACACTATTCTGGAGATAACTGAATGCAAATGTCTCTTTATAGAACTGGCAAATACTATAAGCTAAGTAGTAGCTGCCTAGCTGCTTTGTACTGTAGTGGTTTCCTCTACCAGTAGATGCCATCTCATGGCTGATCTTGATGGACTTCAACTTCCATGCAAAGAGGTGTTTGATGAAGTTTGTAAGTTACATGGCAACCAAAAGGCTTTTACAAGCTATCTCAGCAGAAAATTGTGTTGTTGCCTAGAATAAATAAGTTTATTATACCTATCCTTTGTGGGATAGGTACTATCACCTGAGGGCTTCATCCATGTCCTTCCTGATTTTGGAAGGCATAAAAGCAGAATGGCTTGTCAGAAAAATGGTCAATGCTTCGAGATAGGTGTTCATGCCATTTATTTCAAAAAAGGGAATTGTGCACTTTCTTTGACCTAACTGTTTTTAATAACTTTCCTGCAGCTTCCAATATGGTTGAGAAAGTAGTAGTGGCAGCTCAGCCTAGAAAAAAACAAATTATCCAGCATAATGCAGATCTAGGTAGTTGTGGGATGGAAAAAGCATTGGTTATCCTGGCAATGACTTTCAATCTCAATTGTTTACTTAACATGCTATTTAAATTCTATTATCAGAGGAAACTTGAAAATACATAGAGCCTATGTTCAAATGAATGTGACTTTAAAAACGAATTTCTGGTAGGTTGAGTGATTTCTAAGCTTGCCTGCAATTCCAAACAATTCCTTAAAACTTAATTGGAACATATTTCAGAATACTATGTTATTAGAAAACCTAAAAAGAGTAGTTGCTGAGAGGCAAAAGAGAACCTGCAGAAGTATTAAAGCACACCTGCAAAATTTCTAAGCTCCAAGATTTTCTTTGATCTAGTTAAGGATTAATGGTAAAAAAAGAGTCTTATTTCAGAATGATTAGTAAGCGTACATATAGTTGCAATTTATATGCATAGGTTAAGTATTGTCATCATCGTTCACTACAACATATATCTAAACATTATCCACAATCTACCATTTGATTAACAGAAACATCAAAACAATTTTATAATCCTTTCAGAATAGTTGTCTCCAACCTGATGTCCTCCAGATGCCCCTGAATACACCCTCCATAAACTGAAGCCAAAGCTTCCAATAAGGATTTCAGTTACTTCATCTGGATATCACTAAACTGAGGAATGTTATTTAGAGACTGCACCTTTTGCATTATTTATCCAATGCACTTTACATTAAATATATATTTTTATTCAGCCCAACAATGTCCCTATTACAGCATTACTCAACAAAGTAGATAATCTAAAATAGGGGTCCCCAATCCCAGGATGTGGCCCACTACTGGGCCACGGCTTGTTCAGAACTGGGCAACTCAAGTGGCTGGCAGTAAAACCCCTCTCACATTTGCGTCATCCACTAGCAATCATGTGCTAAGCTCCCCACGTGTAAGCAGTGGCCGCTTGTACTTACCTGCCGCTCACACAAAAGGAGCTTGTACACTGTACCTGCCTGTCACCCACAGGGAACTATCACCTCTCCCCACCTCTGCCAGGCCATCAAACAAAAAAGATTGGGGACCGCTGATCTAGAACACAGATAGTCTTCATTTATTTATTGCCTTGTTTAGCAACCATTTGAAATTATTATTTTGGGGGGGAAACTAGCTTTGTGACAATCCTCACATTTATGATTGTTGCAGCATCCTGCAGTGATGTAATTTGTTCACAAATGGTTTCCAGGAAGCAAAATAGAGAATGTGGAAGTGAAATCACGTGATGTCCCACTTAATAACCAGTGATTCTCTTAACAATGTAAATTGAAGTGATGTTGTAAGTCTAGCATGGTCACATGATTTTTGCTTTGCAACTATGGCACATAGCAACAGTTACCAGTCCTAATGATGGTGGATAAAAAAAACTACCTATAGCCTTCATTCCTTTCCATCACCTTTTGTGATTTTAATACCACTATAGCATATTTTAGTTGCATAGACATTTTTCTCATCACTTTTTGTTGAATTTTGGGTGTCTGGTTGTTTTCAAAGAAAAAGAGATAGGGTAGGAAAAAAAGAGGAACTTGCCAATGAAATATTCCATTTACAGGAGAGGTAAATATAGGATATAAGTATAGATACAGGAAAAACAGACATAAAGCCCACAAAGTGCTAATACTAAAACAAATGAGAGTTTTATATATGAAGGACAAACATAGCATTAGCACCTATTGTGCAAACAGATTGTGTGTTCTCTCCTCTCCTCTCTCTATACCAGTGGTCGCTGACTTCCGGTTTGTCGGCTTCGCGAGCGGCAGGGATTTGCGACTCTGAGCGATCCCTGCCGCGCTAGCCGCTTTTAGTGCTCCGATCCAGACGGGTCTGGAGCTAGGCTACCCTGCAGGGGTAGCTGAAGATAGGGGGGATCCGGAGAGGGGTTTGGGGGTGTTGCAGACCCCCTCCCCGGCCGGCAGAACCCCCTTTTCCCAAGACGGTGCAGCGGCGGTCCGCAATGGCCGCCACAAAGAAGCCGGCAGCTGGGCAAGTATGCGCAGGAGGAAGAGGAGAAAGCTTTTGAGAGTGAAAGTTTTCTTGGTTGATCCAGGACTCTAAGATACATTTAATATAATTCCTGGAAATGATGGCTTTTTGGATGATTCTTTCCACAAGAGGAAATAAGCGGCAATTTTGAGGTGCTGAAAGGAAAGTTTATTCTCCCTCCCAACGGAATTAATAAGTGGATATTGAGAAACCTGTTTTTTTCCAGGTAAAACTAGCTTTATGGGGTAAGTCGGAAAGGAGAGGAAAAAAATATATATTCATCTGGTTTGATTTTGTTGGAGGAGATGCCTTAAGGATTTGAAGACAGAAATATAATTCCAATAAGGCTTTAAAATACAGATTTGGATTTTCTTTTTTCTTTTGTCTGATACTACCCCTGGAAGAGAAAGGGAGAATTTTGTCTTGGCTTGGATTGATTGAGGATTTTGGGATTTTTTTTTATTTTTTTTTAATATCTTGGTTGGTGTAAGAAGAAAGAGGGAAAAAAGAAAAGAAAAGAAAAGATCTATAATGGCTTTTTCTTTTGAGGAACTGAGGGAAGAATATGAGCAAACAAAAACAGACGGTAAAGATGGTATGGAAAAAGCCTTCCTTTTTTTAGAAATGGCGCTGGTTAACTATCAACAAACAATACAACAGATGGAGGCAGAAGAACAACAACAAGAAGAAGACGAAGATGCCATCTTTAATGAATCTCTATACCAGTGGTCGCCAACCGGTGGTCCACAGCCCACTGGTGGTCCGCGAGAAAATTTTGGTGGTCTGCAGAGAAATGTTACCCCCAGAACACCCCCCAAAGCAATTAATTCAGGCTGCCGGGAACACAAGGCTGCGCTGCCCACATGGCCCGTGCAAACACAAGGCTTGCATCAGAACAACATGAGGTAGTGAGGGGAGGGGGAAAAGGATGGAGGGGGAAACTTGCCTGGCCACCAGGCTGCTTCTTTCCGCTTCTTTCTTCTGCTTTTGGCTGAATGCAAGGAAAGCAGCAAAAGTCTTTCTTTCTCTCCCCCCAACTTCACCAGAAATGAGTCTTTGGGACCCTGCAAGGCCTCCTACTCCAAGATCCTGCACCGGCAAAGACTCATTTCTGGTGGAGTTTTGGGGGGAGAGAAAGAAAGATTTCAGGATTCCGGCAGTCACTCCAATTAAATCATGAGCCTCGAGCCACACTCCCAAAACTTGAAAGGATGTATTAGAAGTTAATATGCCGGCATTAGCCTGGGCGTAGCCGACTCTGAGATACGTAATTCACTGTCACCCTTGATCCTGCTTTGCCCACCAGCCCTCTGAGTGTATCATCCAACAAAATACCTCCATAGCCAAGAGTCATCAATCATGCTCTCCAATTAGATGTTTGTGCGGCAGAAGCTTCAGTCATCTAATCAGTCTCTGAAGAAAATATGAATGGAATGTACTTTCGATTCCACACTGCTGCCTGCTCTTTGAAACTCCCATCTTTCCCACTGATTCTCCTGAATTCACGGATGTGTTCTTTGATGTGTTGCCTTCCCTGCTTTAGGTTGCTGAGTTATCTTCTGCATACAGGTCCTCCTCTGCCTCCACAAATCTGACCTCCAGCAGTTGTAGGAAGTCATCTAGGTCATGTAGTATGGGGGGGGGCTTCTCTTGAGGAGAGTTGCTAGCCATCCTCTTGCTTC
The DNA here is from genome assembly GCF_049901735.1 of Notechis scutatus. NCBI lineage: Eukaryota > Metazoa > Chordata > Lepidosauria > Squamata > Elapidae > Notechis > Notechis scutatus. Next base: position 49,537,934 of record NC_142025.1, on the reverse strand, counting down.
TCCCTCTAGCCCCCCAAAGCTAACTGGCCTGGGTCTCCATCAAATTTCCCCCTGAACCAGGGCAGTTCGTTGGGCTCTGCTCCTTCCTCTCCCTGTAGCCCTCTGTAAGGTGGCTGACCTTCCTCCCCAGCTCTAGTTCGCACAGGAGAAAGGGACTGCCTGCTGCATGAGGAAGGCACTGGTTGCCACTGTGGGCTTTTTCTTCTTCTGGTGTGTAGAAAGGGAGGGCTGTGGTCTTGTCTGCTTCTCCCCACTTCAAAAGGCCCTGTAAAAGTTCCACTCTGTTTTGGGTGGAAGGGTAGGCCGTTATCTCGAATGGTGGCCTATTCAGATCCCTCTCTCAGCTGCTCTATGGATCTCCCCAGGGATTCCATCAGGTACTTATCTGGTTTTCTCCCTTCCAACAGAACAGGTTTCTTCTCTTTGGAGTTGAAGAGGAGCTGTCCTCCTTCTATAATTATGCTATCAGTTTCTGTTTGCTTTTGGCTGGAGGCCAAGCTTTCTCCTGATAGCCTCTGCCATGGCTGTCTGAGTTTCTCTCCATACACCCCAGATGTCAAGAGGCTGAAGGATTTATTAAAAGTTAACATGCCGGCATTAGCCTGGACATAGCCGACTCTGAGATATATAATTCACTGTCACCCTTGATCCTGCTTTTCCCCCCACCCCTCTGGGTGTGTCATCCAATGAAAGATGTCCATAGCCAAGAGTCATCAATCATGTTCTCCAATTAGATTTTTGCGCGGCAGAAGCTTCAGTCATCTAATCAGTCTCTGAAGAAAATATGAATGGAATGTACTTTCGATTCCACACTGCTGCCTGCTCTTTGAAACTCCCATCTTTCTGTTGACAACTATAAAACATGTATACAAAATGTTTTATGAATTGACATTTGGCTCCCCTCACTTCTTGAAGGTGACCTGTACAACACACACAAAAAACAAATTGATTGCAGATATGGAAGCTTATGCTCATGAAACACCCCACCCCAGGCTTGGTTGGATTTTCTGCATGGAACTTTGCTACAAGGTTATCGGCTTGGACATTCCTACTCTTTACCCATGATGCCTCTGATAAGGGGTAGCCCTTCCACTTGATTAAATATAGAGTTGTCTCCTGTGCCACCTTGAATCGAGGATTCGCTGGACCTCATAATGGGTTTGACCTTCTATGACCACAGGATCTGGGGCCTCACGAGGTAGTGGCCTCAGCGTTGATCTGACCACGGGTTTTAATAGGCTACTATGGAATACCGGGTGTATTTTCCCTAACAATCGGGGCAACTTCAATTGCACCGTGACTGGACTGATGATCTTTACTATGGGGAATGGTCCCATTAACTTTGGCCCCAATTTCTTGCTAGGGAGTCTTAACCTCAGATAAAATGGTGGAGAGATAGACCTTCTCCCCTGGAATGGTCATTGCGGGGCACGGTCTTTCTCTGCCTGTCTCTTATAGGTCTGTGTCGCTTTTTCCAGTACTTTTTTGACATTCTCCCAAGTTGCTTTCAGCGTTGACATCCAATCGTTCAGGCTGACTGAGGAGGGGGGTCCCTTGGATACTCAGGCATTGGGACGAAGTCCATGCTGCTCATTACCTTGAAGGGGGTTAGTCCCATGCTACTGTGAACAGCATTATTGTACCCGACCTCCGTGAAAGGCAGGAGGTCCACCCAATTGGACTGCTGATAATTTACGTAGCACCTCAGATAATATTCTGCCATGGCATTCAATCCTTCTGCCCCCCCCCCTCCAGACCCTGGGACGACCCAATAGACAGCAGAAACTCTCTCCAAAATTTGGCTATGAATTGGACCACTCTGCCTGAGGTAATTCTCAGTGGTACTCCATGCAGTCAGTAGATGTGCTTCAGGAACAGCTTGACTAACTGGCAGGTTGAGGGTAGTCCGCTGCAAGGTATGAACTGCGCCTGTTTGGAAAATAAATCTATTACAGTCCAGATCACCGTTTCCCCCACTTTTTGGCAACTCCACTATGAAGTCCATTGCAATTTCTTCCCATGGCCTTGTCGGCTCCTCTGAAGAACTAGGGTGCATAGGGATTCTGGGATGTAGAGTTTTGTCCCCTTCCATGAGAGGTTATCTCTTTTTGTTGATTTTCCCAGAACCAACTGCTAGCAGTTTGGCTTTGAGTTTCATAGTTAGGTCGTCTGTGGGTTGTGCACGCCTTTGCCATATGCCCTATTCCCCCGCATTAGTAACATTTAAATGGACTTCATGAGAGGGCGGGTTTTGGGGCTGATCGTGGTGCTGCGGTGTACCGTCAGCTGGATGGTCTCTGATCTGGCTGCCCTCTCTCTTTGGCTCCCAACGGCTTTCTCGTATCATTAGCATGTAATGCCCCATCAACTTTTATGGCCACTCAGAACCACTCAGAGAGTTGGTTCGGGATATCCCGATAGGCAGTTACTTTGCTAATTTGCTTGTCCAGGCTGGTTCTAAAAAAATGAGCCAGCATCTGCTCAGGCAACTTCCCCCTCTTCTTTCTGTTGACAACTATAAAATATGTATACAAAATGTTTATGAGTTGGCAAAAGAGTTCTGCTGCTTCTGCTGCTTTCCTTGCATGAAACCAAAAGATCCCAAATAAAGAACAATCGATCGGTAGGAAAATGGGTAGGAAATTTTTCTGCAGACTTTTTGGGGGATTTTCCCAGGGTCTCTGCAGACAGAGACCCTGGTAAAATCCCAGAAAAAGTCTGCAGGAAAATCTCCCACCCTGTTTTCCTACCGATTGCAGAATATCATCTCTCTCTTTCCCCCTAAGAATGGAAATCAAAAGCAGGTTAGGAATGTGGCTGCCTTGGAGGGTGTGTGTTGTGTGTGAGGGATGTGTGTGTGTGTGTGTGTGTGTGTGTGTGTGAGAGAGAGAGAGAGAGAGAGAGAGAGAGAGGAGGGAGAGAGACAGAAAAAAAATATCATCAGCCCTCTGAGGTTAAATTGTCTCTCTCTCTCTCTCTTTCCCACTGAGAACAGAGCTCAAAAGCAGGTTAGGAATGTGGCTTCCTTGGAGGATGTGTGTGTGTGTGTGTGGGTGTGGGTGTGGGTGTGAGGGGTGTGTTTGTGGGTGTGGGTGTGAGAGAAAGAGAGAAGGAGAGAGAGGGGGAGAGAGAGAGAACATCACCAGTCCTCCAAGGTTAGATTGGACCTCTCTCCCTCGCTCTGAGAACAGAGCTCAAAAGCAGGTTAGAAATGTGGCTGTCTTGGAGGGGGTGGGGTGTGTGTGAAGGACGTGTGTGTGTGTGTGTGTGTGTGTGTGTGTTAGAGAGAGAGAGGGAGGGAGAGAGAGGGAGAGAGATAACTTCACCACCAGCCCTCTGAAGTTAGATCAAATCTCTCTCTCTCTCTCTCCCACCAACATCAGCAAGCCATCGTCAGTCAAAATTCATATTAGTGGTCCGCGGGATTTAAAATTATGAGTTTGGTCCAAAATGTTGGTAATCCCTGCTCTATACCATAGACTGTATCTCAAAGGATCCTTAAAGTTTGCAGATGATTAGTCTCATTCAAGACAATAACGAATGTTCATACAGACGGGAAGTTGAAGAACTAGCCTTGTAGTGTGGCTGGAACGATCTTGAACTGAGCATACTCAAAACTGTAGAAATGATAGCAGATTTTAGGAGATGCTCTCCTATTCTACCACCTCTTACAATACTCGACAACATAGTATCAATAGTAGAGACCTTCAAGTTTCTAAGTTCTATAATATTTCAAGACTTAAAATGGACACCTAACATCAAAAATGTCATCAAAAAAGCATAACAAAGAATGTTCTTCCTATGCCAACTAAGGGATTAGAAACAATGTTTCCCAATCACAACAAATTTAAGATGTATGGGCTTTAACTGCCATCGTTCCCAACATGGGGGATTCTTGGAGTTAAAATCCACGTACCTTATCACTGTTGAGGCTGAGAAATGTTTGAACTGGACAATCATTTCTTTAGATGCATTAAATATTGAGAAATGCTATACGTAAGTAGCAGAGTCAGATGCTTAAGAAAAGCTAGCTTTTTATCCTGTCTCATTCTAGTCTAAGTTGAAATGAATAGGAGGTAAGCACAGCAACTTTTCTCAGCAAAGCAAATTATATAATTTGTCCATGTAAATCTAACACAGGGGGCGGGGGAATGGGGAAAGTAACCTCAACCCCAATCCCAAAAGAACAAAACTATAGATATAGGTCATGCTGGAATTCTTCTTTGAAGTTTTCTGGAAACTATCCACTATAACCTCACAGAGAAACCCGTCTCCAAACACATAAACTGATACACCACTTCTTTGCAATTCAGTATATTGCTGGTTCACAATTAAACATTGGCAAAATAAAGTTTTTTGGCAACATAAAGTTTAACAATCTTGCTAACTGGATATTGTTTAGATTTATTTGATTATTACAATGCACACCCTCAATGATCATGCTGAGGGAGATGTTATAAGTTTTAGTACAAAGCATGTAGATGGCACTGTGACTCTGATTCTATTCAGAGATTTGAATTCACTTTGCACAGTACCCATCACTATTGCTGATGATAGGCAACAATCCAGAGACAAATAATGCAGAATTCTCTTTAAAAACAGCCTTAGGATAAACCCAAGGCCACATAGATTGTGAGTATGAGATTCTAACAAGTCTGAGTGAGTCTTCTAGCTATCTAATGTGTTGGAAAACAAGGGAAAAATAGCAAAAACAGCAAGAGAGAAAAGACAGTTTCAACACTGGGCTGTTGAACTGAGCTCCAAGCTTGGCAATTTGGTTGCAAATGTTTCGTCACCATTTGAGGAGAAATCATCACTGCACTTTGAATTGTGCTCGTCTGTCAGAGCACTGACCTTTAAATAGCATTTAATGTGATGTTGTTTTTTCAACTATTACTTTGGCTACACACTGCCAATGTCTCCTTGAATGGTGATGAAACGTTTGCAACTAAATTGCCAAGCTTGGAGCTCAGATGAACAGCCCAACTACCAATCCGAGCAATTTATATTCAAATACATTTCAGGACTCAACGCTATTAGTTTTAACTTTGCCTGTGAATAATATTTTATAGTCACAGAATGTCACTGTAGATATTAAACCAACGTATGGCTTATATGTCATTTGACTATATATCACAGCATTTCTAACTATGGTCCATGTTAGATTGGGCTGTTAGAAATCAATATTTAGGACAAGTATAAATTCCCCTTCTATGATCTAAGAAAATAATCTAAATCAATAATTATATTTTGAGGTCTGTTCATAGAAATACGGTATATCCACTGCCGGCTTTTGGATGCTTGTGGGACGCAGCGAAGGCGCCTCTGGCTTCCCGGATCCCCTGCGTCGCTTCCGCCAAGAGCCTCCCGCGTCTCTGAATCAGGTTCGAATCCCGCTCGCCTCGCTCCGCCCGAGGCTGCAGCGACTGGGGGGAGCGAGAGTGTGGGTCGCTCCTGTCGCCCCAGGCAGGGCCATGTGAAGGCTGCCCGCCTTCCTGCTCCTCCCACGGCCCCTGGCACTCCGCCCTGCCGCTGCAGCCCCGGGGATTTCTGGAGGGCGTTTCCGGTGACCCCGCCGGGATCGTTTGGCTGACCTAGCAGACGCGTTGCAAGAGGACTCTGTTGTGGGAAAGCCTGAGGGACTCCGCCGGGAAGGGCCAGGGTTCTGGAGTAACGCCTGCCTACTCCGAGACACGCTCCTTTAGACAGTCCATCTAAGAGAGTTCAAACATCCTTCACTCCCAACACAGAATAACATACACACTGTGTAAATATTAGATGATTAGTTAATTATCCACATTTTAAATAAATGTAATTGTTGTGTTCCATATTTTGTATTTCATTTTCTATACTTCTACATTTAGTTGTATATTTTGTTTATACATGATAGCGGTCTGAGGGGCTGCCACAGGGAGGAGGGGGTCAAGCTATTTTCTAAAGCGCCTGTAGGCCAGACAAGGAATAAGGGATGGAAACTGAACAAGGAGAGATTTAACCTGGAAATAAGGAGAACTTTTTGACAGTGAGAACAATCAACCAATGGAACAGCTTTCTCTCGGAAGTTGTGGGAGCACCATCACTTGAGACCTTCAAGAAGAGATTGGACTGCCATTTGTCAGAAATGATGTAGGGTCTCCCACTTGGGCGGGGGTGGGTGGGTTGGACTAGATGACCTACAAGGTCCCTTCCAACTCTGAATATCTGTTATCTGTTTACTTTTTTAATTTAAATGAAATTTACCCTGGATGTTTGAATTGGTCATATAGTTTTACTCAATTTTTTTACTCAATTTAGTTTTACTGCTGTAAAGCAGAGTAAGTATGTTGCTTACACAGTGTCTTAGAGGTAAATGATAGACAGACACATGTAAATACGAATTTATATGTATAATATCAAAATAACTACCGTATTTGCCGGTGTATAAGATGACTTTTTTGCCCTGAAAAACATGCCTCCAAGTGGGGGGGTCGTCTTATACGGCGAGTATATAACAAACTCTATATTTTGAGTGGAAATGTTGGGGGTCGTCTTATACGCCCAGTCGTCTTATACACCGGCAAATACGGTAGTCATTATTGTTATATTACAGAATGGAACAATAAGCGGCAATGAGTTTTCCTGAATTTTCATTGACAAAAAAGTAATAATAGAGATGTATTTAGCTTTTATAGGCTTAGCCTATTTAAATTACCTTAAAGAAAAGAAGCTTAAACCACCTAATAACAATAGTTGAATATTCTATTTTCTTCTAGTGACAACATAAAAGCAACACTTGCCAGCAGAAAGCTGTTTAAAAAATGTATTAAAACTATAGCTTAAAGCAACAGTTTATCTGCATTTGATATGTAGCATGTATGTTTTCCCCTTTTCAATGAACAATTAACATTTATCCAAAAAGATTCTGGAAATTTAAGGATTAGTGTTAAAAAAATGATAATTTTAATTTGCAGCTAATATGCATTTGCCCCAGCCAAAGGCTTGCCTTAAAATATTGCTCATACAGACATACATTTAGTTATATTTTGCTTAAATAACTTTAATAATGTGCTTGCTTTTAATTTATGATCTTGTATTACAATCTAAGCATACATCTTAATAATTTTCTTTAAAAAAACAAACTTATAATAAGTGGCATTTTCCAAAAGGCACATTCTTTCATATAAATACAAAAATACTGTATTTATTATTTACAAAGCCAAAATTCCTTAGGTCTACAAAAGCCCAATCACTTTCCCCCATTTAACAGGTTACACTTCTCTGCCATATTATTTGAGCATCTGAAATATATTCTTTATTTCAGGATCTGTTCAGCATGAGCTATAGACAAGATTCCTATTTTGAGAAAAAATATTCCTATTTTGAGAAAAAATATTGACACCATTATGAAACCAGGAATCATTCTTATAAAAATAGTATGCTTATGTCTGAAAAGGAATTTACATGGGTGTTGAAAACTCACAATTGTTCTCTATATCAGAAAAAAAAATAGTTTCCTAGTAAGATTTATATTGTTTGTTTGTTTAGTATCCTATGACTATCATTGTTGTATCTTACGATGAATGTATTCTTATGATGACTTAATCATAATTTATTACTTATGACTTTTATGTACACTGAGAGCTTATGCACCGAAGACAAATTCCTTGTATGTCCAATCACACTTGGCCAATAAAGAATTCTATTCTATTCTAAAAAAATTCATAGTTCTGCACAGCTTCATCCAATCTGTGTGTCCTCCCAATGTACGAACCAATTTCCAGGATTCTCAACCATCTAGTCATTGATGAGAATTCTGGAAATTGAAATAACTCCTAGAGAGTGCATTCAGTTGGGACTACTTATCCAGTAATTTGCTTGAAATCTGCTCTTCTATGTGTAACAATTTGCCATTTAGTTTAAATTAGTATAGCCAAGGCACAGGCAAAAGAAGTACATTATTGTACTTCAGCCTGTTAAAGGGTGCTATTTCTTGCCGTTTTAGATATATATTAAGTCCATTTCACTTTTTATTTAAAAGCACTGTGACATTTCCTTGCAATATTAGCCTAGAATATGCTTCTGACTGAGATGATGGACTGAAATTGGCAGCTGAACTGTATTTCTATGCAGATAATAGGAAACATCCTCCATTATACTTGAAAGAGCAGGAATTAGAGCAGAAGTTAAATGGCACATAACCCTTCACTAGTTTCCATCACTCTTCATCCCACAGTATCTGAACCTTGAAATCGGTACGTCTCTCTGCCTTACAGGAGAAATGGCCCTTCTACATTTTGCATTATGGACCAATCAGCTATCAATAAAATAAAATAAAAATAACTCTCCCAGGGGTGACTGCAGTGGAGAAGTTAAAAAAGATGTTGCCCAAGACCATGCAATCAAAGCTCCTTCCCCTCTTTTATCTGCATGGCACACCTTTTTTTTAATGGACTTTTACATTCAATCACACAACTGAAGGCTCCATATTGGATTTTTTTTTTTTACTTCCTCTACAAATGTCCCTTACTGCATCTCTTACATAATGTAAATGGAATTCCAACCAAAACGGAAAAAGGCAGGAACTTAAAGAATTTTTGGAACTGAAGTTCTGATCTTCCTAGTATTTTAGTGTTTTCTGTCTCTCCTCTTTAAATTTAATGAAAGAAGTTATAATACTAATGTAAGAAATGAAACTGTTTTGTTTTTTAATAAAGGAATGAATTTTAACAACTAATAGAAGCTTGACTTTGATCAATACTCACCCCTCCCATCTTAAGTGATTTTTCCTATAGAACCTTTCTAAAATGTAGTGTCCTCAATGTTTCCATCATCCCCAACCACCCATCAAGGCTATTACATTATTTTGATGTTTGCATTCACTTATGTGGAGGAAAAATAAACAGAAACTTATTCATTAGATGGGATATTTGTGGAGTATATCTGAATTTTCAACCACTGAAACAAATTTGACTGCTTTAGTTAGCATAAATCAATGTCTGCTGCTCATTCAAGAGTGACATAGCTGAAAGCAGAAAAGAGGTCAACTTTTCAAAGAGAGAGACAGTCAGTCCTGAATACAATAGCTGTATAATACAGGTATACAGACAAAACTCTAATCTTCTTTAAAGCTCTCCTTGATTTATAAATCAAACTATTTTATAGCAGCTATAATATGTTCCTTTTTCCAAAAACCTGAGTTAAAACATAGTTAAATCATCTTTCTTTGAGAATAAAAGCCTAAGAAGATATAGGCAATAAAAAATGAATCTAGAAATGATTTAGCTAATATGTTAGAAATTTATCTGGAAGAATTTATCTAATAGAGAAAGAATTCACATTTATTGCTGTTTCATATGGAAATAGCTACATTAAAGACAATTGAAAGTTCAAAAACTGAAAACTGAAAAGTTCAGACTAAGAGAATAAATATTGTTTAAGGAATGACAAGAGAAAAATGGTTTATTATAAACAGTAAGAATTGTGTTACTAGGTCAGTATGTTAGGTCTCATCTAGCATTCTCTTTCCACAATGGCAATACTTCAGGAAACTTACAAATCATAGGAAAGTGTTATGCTAATTGTATCTTCTAGCTCACATCCCACAACATCTAGTACTATCCCAAAGCATAGTCCCCCAGATACTCAAACTAATTATATAACCAAAGAGATTTAGAACAATGATTTAGAAATAATAATGGCAACTATTGTCATTCCTCTTTTTTTGAGGGCACAATGAGGTTAGTTAAAGGTTAATGACCTTTGCTTGCATATTTTCTCTCTAAAACCTAGCAGGGGACAGGACTCTTCTGTGGTTTCTTGTCAATCCATACTATTTGAAGAACTTTATTATCTTGGGCTGGTGGAATAACAGAAGGGAAGTATAAAGGGGGTCTATTCCAATCTCTGCAATGTGCAGAAAAACCAGTTAAAATGATTGCCAAGCCTCTTCCTAAAAAAAAACCTTAAGAAACTGACATATCACAACCAGGGAGGCTAGACATTTCTACTAGTATCACCATCAAGAAATTTTTAGTTTTATTTAAGGGAAATCTGGTAGTTGCAATATATACCCATTATTTCTGGTCCTAGTTTCCATGGCAATGAAATCTAGCTCCAGAATTCCTTCTCTATAGCACCTTTTTATGTACCTGAAAACTGATATTGTATCGCCCCTTAGTTTTCTTTTCTCCAGACTGAAAATTCAAACTCCTTCACTTTATTCTGACAAAATAGCTTGTCGACTCACTGTACCTTCTGAAAACATGGTGCCCATAATTACATATGGGCTACAGGTATGGACATGAGAGTTAAAAGAATTTTTTACAAAAATAAAAAACCGAAATTCAATTTCAATTAATTTGTTAATATTTCATCATCTAACAGATAATCAGTTGTCACTGAGAAATAAAAGTTTGCTTTAATAATATAACCCTCAATAGATCAAATAGTTTGGAAGAGGTTTCTTTATTAAATATACCGAGAGGCCCAAAGAGAACAGTTAACTTCACCATGAAAATTAAGATAAGAATTGCAAATGAGAAACATTATTTAACTTCTACACTTATATTCTTCCTATATATCCAGAACAGTATTCAATACAGGGGTCTCCAACCTTGGCAACTTTAAGCCTGGTGGACTCCAACTCTCAGAATTCCCCAGCCAGCTTTTCTGGCTGCAGAATTCTGGGAGTTGAAGTCCACCAGGCTTAACGTTGCCAAGGTTGGAGACCCTGGAATAGAATAATAAAGAACCATCAATAAAACCAAATCTTTTTACAGATTGTACGTATAGATGTTTTAAAAAGTTTACTTGGAAAAAAAGGAAACTGAAAGGCAATCTGAAACAACAACTGGTTATTATTATTTTATAGATGACTGAGTGATGAGGATGTATCTTCTAAAGAAAGGTAGCACCTTTCTTTATGAACCAGCCATTGAGAAAGTCCTGGTAGCGCCACCACAAAGTCAACCAGATCAAAAGTGGGGCCATGGGCAGTCATTCTAGATTTGAGTGTAAGAACTGAATTGTACCAGGTGATTTAATTATCTTGGCCATTTCAAACATTGTCATATAACAAGTAAGCATTTTACTGTTAATAGTGAAGCAGTTTATATTTAGAAAAAAAATGGCTTTTAACAAATGAATTGATACAAGTGCTAATTTCCTATATCATTTAACTAAAATCCACATCTTCTGTGGCTTTTGGTACACCAAGTTTTTTTTGTTACATAAGATTATATAAGCACTGGATTTTTGTTTTAGAATAAAACATAAAGACATAAGAATCCTCACAGTAATCTTTGCCAATTTCAAAAATGAGCAGTTTTAGCAGGCATTTCTATCATGTCACACAGTGATTTTGTACTTTTCTTTTTATACCTACAAAAAAGCATCACCAAAGATTGCAGGTTGAGGAACTCCAAACCCTGTTTCCCAACAGATTTCAGAGAAAGCAAAGAAACTTTCCAGAGGCTATTTTAGTACATCCCACTAACAACTGGCAGGGTCCATGAAGATTGAGCTACATTACTGACACCAAGAAAAGGGGCATTTAAAGGGAAAATGTAGAAAAATATCTGAAAGAGCAAACTTGTCCAAATCTATACCCTCATGATGGGTTATACTACAATAATACTCTGTCATGGCTCCATTGTGGCTCATGGGATTTGTAGTTCAAAACATCGGGATGCAACCAGGTTAGGGAAAACCATTTTTTTTCCTTTCAGAAATGGCCTCTTACCCCAAATACAGTACTGAATACAAAACCTAGCAGACACTTAGCTTATTTTCCTATTCAGAACAAAATACGCAATATGCCTGCCTTTTTAAAAATTGTAATGCATCAGCGTGCTGAAATCAAGGGGCTCCTCCCGCACTGCACACATCGGGGAAAGGTAAATCTTTCAAGAGGAAACAATTGAGGAGGGAGGAGGAAGGCAGCGCTTATCGCCGTAGCATCGCAGCTGCTCTGCTGCTACAGGGGGAGAATCCGACACTTTGGCACAGAAAGCCAGCCAAAGGTGAAAATGAAGCCCCCGTGCGGGCAGGGGGAGGAGAGCGAGCCCCAGAGCAACAAAGCGGAAAAAGGTTTCGAAAGCACAAAGCCCAACTCCGGTAACAAAAGCCCCCAGGCTGCTCCTTAGCCAGGCGCTCCGCCGGCGCCGCTCCAGCAGCTTCCCTCGGCGGCGCTGGTGGCAATAGCGGGCGCCGCCCCCTTTCCGGGCAAGAACCGAGGGTGGGTCGGACGGTTTTGTTCTTTGCAGCCAGCCGCTGCAGCCCCTCCCGAATCCCCGCACAATACTCTCCATTTTCGGAGACCCTGCCCGAAGGGGGCGGCTGCGTTTCGCCGCCGCCCCACACAAAAGCGTGTCCGCGGCCCCTGCCCCACTTGCCTCCCGTCCTCACCGACCTTGAGCTGCATCGGGCGCCGCCAAGGTTTTGGTCACCGCCTTCCACACGTTGCAGCCCAGTAGGCAGAGGAGAAGTGCCGCCGCCGCCGCCGCCCTACTCATTTTCCCCCTGCCGTGGCAACCGCGGCCGCTGCCGCCGGGAAAGGAAGAGGAGGCGGGGAGGGAGGGGACCGTCGGAGCCGCTGCCCAAGAGGAGGTAGGAGGAGGTGTGAATAGAACGCATCAAAAACTGGCTTCCTCCGCGTGGCCCACCGTGATGCCCCTTGCCCATGCCGGAGGCTGCCGCTTCCGCTGGAGAGGCCGCATTGTCACCTTCGCGCTGAGCGCCGGCACCGCTGCGCGGGCCTCGGTTGCAGCACGACGGCTGAGGGGGCTGCAAGGGGAAGCGAACAGCGGGTGGCTCTCCCTAAAGAGGCAGCGAGGCTCCTCCACCATCCTCAGTTTGCTTAACCCTTCCTTTCTCCCTTGTACAGCTCTCCTCAATTCAGACAAGACGAGCCAGCCAGAACCTCGGAGCTCCCCCTGCTGACTAGCTCGGGGGTCGTTTTCACCATCGCGCCCCAAAAGCCGAGTCCTTGGAGTGAGATTGAGTTAGTACTGCAGGAGTTAAGATGCTGATCTATTTAAGAACATACAACTTACCTATAATACCGTGCAAACAAAACCACTTTATTTTGGTGTGTCTTCGAGTTAGTCTTAATCCTGGAGACTGCCTGGACAAGACCCTGCGATTTTGGGGTTGGAATTTCAGAAACAGTTGGCCATTTCTTGCTTCCTACAACTGAGACAAAGTGATTGGCCCAAGGTGAACACGAAACGAAAATGGGACTACATCTGGTTTCCACCCCAGTGTTTTAACCCTTTACAAAAACAAACTGGCTATTCGAAGCACCTAGATTACCAGAACAAATTTCTGGGGAAGATTCATTGGACAGCCTATCAACAGTTAATGTTGCAATATTATCCTGGGACAGGTATATTTGGCTTCATTTATATTTCTATCATGTAAAATGCCAACTTTTTTTCAGACAGATTTCAGCATTTACACTCTGAAGATATTATGCAATCATTTTTATGTTATATGTATATATTTTTTTAAACTTATTGTTAATGGCAATAGCACTTAGACTTACATACCACTTCATAGTGCTTTGCAGCCCTCTCTAAGCGGTTTACCCCCAACAATCTGGGCCTTCATTTTACTCACCTCGGAAGGATGGAAGGCTGAATTAACTTTGAGCCTGGTGAGATTTGAACTGCCAAATTACAGGCAGCCGGCAGTTAGTAGAAGTAGCCTGCAGTACTGTACTCTAACCACTGTGCTACCAGAGCTCATATCATAATATCACCAATCTGTTTCAATCAATTGTTCACAGCAACAGTTTACAATATTAGTAGAAAGCAAGGTGTAAATATTTTCATAAAAATTAAACATGCATTCCATAGGTCGCTGACATCATACATGACATTTTTGCCATTAGCTGTGAATGAGAGATTTGATTCATATTTAACAAAGTCAACATTTCCTGCACCAGTATACACATCTGCAAATCTCTACTTTTGAGATACAGAATATAAAGATAACAATGGATGAGGTTGTGTATTGGGTGAGCATGAAAATAATGTGCAACTTCTCCTTGCACACACATTTGGATGGAAACATTCTAAACTGGCATGTAAATGGAAAGAAATAAATTTGAAAAAAATGAAAAGCTGGGCAAAATAAAAATTATTAATTTCTACCTAAAACTATTCCCAATATAGATTATATTTTAACAGTTTCACTTTTTCTCCCTCCCTCTCTTCTTTGCCCTCCCTGCACTTGACTCCAGAACAACTTTGAACAGATGTTCAAAGAACAGCTTAAAATAGAAAAACAAAAGATCCTCAAGCTGCAAATCAACTAAGGGTCCCATCAGCACCCTATCCTTAACAAGACCAAGGAGAACAAGGCCTAGTTTTTAGAGGCTTCCAGGACAGCACCATGTGTTACAATATGTGAACTGCCCATAGTCAGTTTGGAAGTTGAGCTAGTGTCCCCATGGAATAAGTATCAGTGAATAAGTGTGGGGAACTCCGTGGATTTCCGGGACAAAATCGTTCCTGTTCAGCACTAATCTCATTTTGAGTTCCCATCATCCTTGACAAGCCAGTTGTATGGGCAAGAGTTTCTTACAGCTACTGTTAAGTATCCCTCCTTTAGTATATTTTTTATTGTTAAAATTGTTTTTAGAAAGGAGCTCGCAATCTTTGCATGGATATATCCTGCATCTGCTCCTATACTGCAGCAACCATACTAATTACTATATGGTTCTATTTTTTGTTTCCATAAATTAATACTTTTTCTTTCACATTTTCCTCTTTTTCTTTGCCTCATGAAACAAAATGGCAAGGAAGTCGCCCCCCCCTTCAAAAAAAGCTTATTTCTTAGGAAAAGGTCACATAAACAATATTTCAGTGCCTGGAAGTTGAGTCATAGCAACTGGACTTATTTTCTTGTTGGTTTGAAATGTTTCACCGCTCATCCAAGAAGCTTCTTCAGTTTGAGCAAGTTGGTTAAGGGAACCTGGGTAGGCAGAGAGCCGTTGGAATGTACCAACTTCTACAAATTGAATGGTAGGTGATTCCTGTAATCTATTTTCATGCTGTCTTTTCATATTCTTACCCAACCTCAGGGTTTCTTCCCTAAAGTGCATGTTGATGAAGATTCTCATTCATCCAGGCAGAATTGTCTGAACACTGAGTCATGGCAACTGTACTTATTTTCTTTTTGGTTTGAGATGTTTCACCGCTCATCCCAGCAGCTTCTTCAGTCTGACCAAGTTTGGTAGGGGAATTTCAGGCAGAGAGTAGTTGGAATGTACCAAGTCCTAAAAATGCCAGAGAATCTTCATTGATATATTGTCATGCATTTTGTGGAAGAAACCCTGAAGTTGGTGAGGGAATATGAAAATAGCAAGAAAAGTGGCAGACTACAGAATCACCTATCATTCAATTTTTAGAACTTGATACATTCCAACGACTACCTACTCAGATTCCCTTAACCAACTTGCTCAGATAGAAGAAGCTGCTTGGATGAGTGGTGAAATGTCTCAAACCAACAAGAAAATAAGTCCAGTTGCCTATAACTCAACTTTCTAACTGGAAAATTCTACCTGGATGAATGAGAATCTTCACTGAAATATTTCACTGCAATTTCTTTTTCTAAATTTTAATAGAAAAGTAGATAGCTGGAAGAAGTACCTAGGAATGTTAGAATTGCAATAACATGGTAGGGACAGCAATGATTAGAAAGGTAGCATCAAGAATTGTTCTGTCCTCACTACATATTAGTCTGTGTGCAGCTTGACATGTAGTTAAAAACCCACTTATCCTCCAATAAAACAAGACCGTGTGCGTAGATCCGAATGCTTTATTGAAAAAACCGGTATGGTGAAAGTGGGGAAAAAGGGGATAGATACAATGAGAACCAAATGCAAGATAGACAGTATTAAGTTACTGCTCAAACAAATATTAATAAATACAAGTAATTTAAAACTCAGCAGTGATGCTCTATGTGTGGGATGTGGGTTTGTCCTTGGATGACCATGTGCCACAGATTAAAATGGATTCTTTGTGCTTTTGCCTTTTCCAAATGCTAAAGGAAATTCAGTCTGGCTTCCCAACATGCATTTGTTTTGAGAGTGCGGCCTGATGAGTAAAGAGGTGAGGTCAGCTTCAAACAATATACAGTGGAACCTCAGGTGACAACCATAATCCGTTCTGAGAATTCGGTCATCACCTGATTTGGTCCTTACCAGAGGTGTGGAAGGGAAAATTGGCATGGAACAGCAAATCGCTGCAGCTGTGTTTGATTGCCATCGAAGCACCCATTCACAACTAGAGGTAAGAAATTTTGGTTGTCACCTGTTTGTGACCAGAGGTTCCATCAGAGGTATTTGTCTCTCTGGCCACTAGATGAGACTAGAGAGCAACAACAGTATATAAAAGTTTTATGCTGGGCATGACACTCCCTGTCTGGTACAAACTGATACCACTATTTCTGAGATGGTAGCCTCAGGTGAGCTGCCAGTGCTTTTTTGCTGATATGGTTGTCAATGAGGTGGTGCCACTGCAGTTTCTGATGAGGTTTCTGGGAACCTGACAGCAATCTAAGTCTGGAATATAATATCCCACTGCTAGTTTCTCCCTTAGAATTGCTGAGGTCATTTGATATATATCCAACACCATTCTGTTGAATAGATACTGTAGGAGACATTGCAAAAGACTGGTTCAATTGCTTTGTGAAGTTTGCTGTTGTTTGTGGCATGGCTGTAGGCTGCTGTGCCATTTGAGCTATGGTGTTGTCCACAGGTTCTGAGGTATGAATGCCATAGATCAGGGGGTCAAACTCAAGGCCTGTGGGCTGAATCCGGCCCGTGGGGCCAATTTGGAAATATCAAGGGACTGGCTCGCAATGCCTTTGGAGGCTAAAATGGGCCATGTGCAACTCCCGTGCCATGTTTTCACCCTCCATGGCCTTCTGCAGCACTCTTCTGGCTCAAAATGGGCCCAAAATGGGATACAAATGGACTGAAATGGGTTGTAAAACAGGCCAAAATTAGCTGGAAAACGGGTCTAAAATGGGTTGTAAAATGGGCCAAAACCAGCTGAAAAAACAGGCTGAAAATGGCCAAGAAAAGGCTGAAAACAGGCCCAAAATGGGCTGTAAAACAGGTAGAAAATAGCTGAGACAGTGTGAATATGAGCCCATAACAAGCCAAAAATGGGCCAAAAAGCTGGCTGAAAAATGGGCCAAAATATGCCAAAAACAGCTCAAAAAAGGACCAAAAATCCATCCCGCTGCCCCGCAGAGGAGAACTATAATGCTGATGCAGCCCTCCAAAAAATCCAGTTTGACACTCGTCATATATGGACTTTGGGGACTGGCAAGGAGCAGGCTATAGCTTGTTCTTTATTGTTAGGTAGGTGTCATCTCTGTGGTCTCAAGGGAAGAGGGGTGACCTGGTTGTCACTATCTTCTTTGACTAATCCTTGCTCTGTCTTTCCTAAAGGGAGTTTGTCCTTAGTAGATGTTTCCACCTGATTGTTATCTTCCATTTTTTGGAACACTGTGCACCTTAAATGACCTTGGTAACTGTCACAGGTCATGACAGGAGGAGCTGTGAAGGGACAAAGCAAATGGCTGATATGCGGTGATTCCTTTAAGAGGATTTGGTTTCAGAAAAAAACTATCCTGTAATCTGCAACTCTTACACTGCAAAAACATATGGACGACACAACTCGACCAGGGCAAAGCAATAGACGCAATCTACATAGACTTCTGTAAAGCCTTTGATTCAGTGGTACACGACAAACTACTCCTAAAAATAAAATCCTATGGTATCTCTGGACAACTGAATAACTGGATAGAAGCATTCCTGTCAAACAGACAACAAATGGTCAAAATCGGGAGCGTACTATCAAATCCAGTACCTGTCAATAGTGGTGTTCCCCAAGGCAGTGTTCTAGGACCAACTCTCTTCATACTCTACATAAACGACCTCTGTGATCATATTAAGAGCAATTGCGTTCTCTTCGCTGATGATGTAAACTGTTCAATACCACAGACAATACTGCTACCCTACAAAAAGATCTTGACTATGTATCAGAGTGGTCAAACAAATGGCAACTTCAAATCTCAACAAATAAATGCTCTGTCTTACATATTGGCAAAAAAATCAGAAAATAAAATACAAGCTGAATAGTCAAGATCTTGTTGATGACTCAAGCTCTGTAAAGGACCTTGGAATACTCACCTCTAATGATCTAAGTGCTAGAGCCCACTGCAACTACATAGCCAAAAAGGCATTAAGAGTTGTTAACCTAATCCTACGTAGCTTTTTCTCTGGTAATATCACACTACTAACCAGAGCATACAAAACATTTGCTAGACCAATACTCGAATACAGTTCATCAGTCTGGAACCCACACTACGTATCTGATATTAGCACAATTGAGAAAGTCCAGAAATATTTCACAAGAAGAGTTCTCCACTCCTCTACTCATTGTAGAATACCTTATGCCACCAGACTTGAAATTCTAGAAAACCTTGAATTACGCCGTCTTCGGTCTGACTTAAGCATGGTATATAAAATCATACATTGCAATGTCCTACCTGTCAATGAATACTTCAGCTTCAACCATAACAACACAAGAGCACACAATAGATACAAACTCAAAGTAAACCGCACCAAACTTGATTGCAGGAAATACGACTTCAGCAATAGAGTGGTCAATGTCTGGAATACTCTACCCGACTCTGTAGTTTCTTCCCCAAACCCCAAAAACTTTAACCTTAGACTGTCTACTATTGACCTCACCCCTTTCCTAAGAGGTCTGTAGGGGCGCATAAAGCGCACCAACGTGCCTACCGTCCCTGTCCTATTGTTTCTCTTATTCTTTTATTTTTCTTATATGTACCCATTTCATGTATTCACAACTATGTATACATTTATACTTATTATCTTGTAAACAATTGGCAAATCAAATAAATAAATAAATAAATAAATAAAATAAATAAATAAATTGGTTGTTGCTTGTCTGGAAAATAGAAGGACGTCTACTCTCTAATGTGCTTATGAACATGCTATTAACAAAGGTTGTACACACTTCCTAAACAGACATCTCCTTAGACCCGCCCTAAGTCTAATTTCTGATCGTATGGAACATTGTGGGCAGGGATGGGATGCTACCGGTTCAACCCGGTTCTATAGAACCTGTAGCTGCGAAGTGTTTGGCCCATCTGCCTGCCTTGGCTCTAGGCTGTCCTTTATTTCCTGCTTTTCCCTCCTCAGTTGCTTTGCTTGGCACAGCTGAAGTTGAAAAAGCAGGAAATGAGGATTTTCAAACGCTGCGCACCTGAGCACAGCGCTTGTCAGCTGTCCAGGTGGCACAGCTGATGATTTCTTGCAAAGGCTGCACACATGATTGTCCACGGTTCAGAGAACCAGCAAATCGCTCCACTGGCTGGCCCCGCCCCTCCCTGCCCATTCACTTCTTACCTGGCATGCGAGCCATCCAACTTGCCTAGTTTGGTAAATTGCTATTTTTCCTTTTTTTTTTCCTGACCATCAGCTGTTCTGCTCTGCCAGGAGATTTAGAATAACTAGAAAGCAGGAAATCCTTGCATTTCTTGCTTTCTAGCTAATCTAAAAGCAGAGATGAACCTTCCTTAGGACTGAAGCTTTTCAGTGCAGACTCAGGTAGCCGATTGCAGATAGATAGATCTCTAAGTGAATCTGTGATTCTGTGAGCAACTCAATCTGCCTGCCTGCTTTGCCTGCTTTGGGGTAAAAGTTGCTCTTTTTTATTAAAAAAAAACACCAATATTTACATAAACATTTATAATATTTACATAGAAGCCATGCCCTCCCACATGACCACCAAGCAATGCCCAGTCAGCAAGTTATGCCACCCAATCACATGACCACCAAGCCACACCCATAAATTAGGCCACACCTACAGAACCGATTGTTAAGAAATTTGAATCCCACCTCTGATTGTGGGGGACCATTGATCTGAGCTCTTGCCTTGTGGATTCGTAAAATATATCTTCCTATGAGCAAGACTATCTGAGTCTGAGGATGAACTCTGGTGTCAGATGCGCTATGCGGTTCAAATGTGGGTGATGAATCACTGCATCTAGCAGGGATTTCAGATTTATGGTCAGGGATCTGGTTGCATTCAATAAGAGTTGGTAAAGTCAGGTATGTTTTGCCATTGACCGACTCGATTTGGTAATCAGAAGTTCTTTTCTTCGCTGTCTCCACAATTCTTGCACAAGTTTTTAAGGAATATGGAGTGCTGTCATCAAAAGAGGCTGAGCTGGCTAAAAACATGTTACTTTGGTTGTCTAGAATGGCGTAAAGCTTAATAGCTTTGTCTCTTTGGCCTGCTGGGTATACTCTGACTAAACAGATTTTGGAGCAGAACTTGCCATCTGCAATCTCTTTTGTATTGATTTCTGTTGTGATTGTAGCAGAGTATTTTTCCTTCCTGTTGCACAGGCACTGTAAGTGTGTTGTAAAGTCCATGGTGCTGGCCTTGGGTGCAAAGCTGTGTTGTGGCCTATGCTGCCACATTCCATGCATTTTACACTGACCTTACAGTTGTTGGCAAAGTGAGGGACAGATGAGCACTTTTGTAGCAAATGTTTGCTTTCAGGAAAGCTTTGCGGTATTCCATGGACTTCTCCCTGAAGGCTCTGCATTTTAGGAGAGGATGTGGCTTCTGGTGTAGAGGAAACTGCTTACCAGGATCTCTGATCTTAGTTTCTATGTGAGAGAAGCTGGCAGACCTGAAGGGAATCTGGAGGAGTCACATTAGTTTTGTGGACTGCTACTGAAGGCTTGCAAGGATTATATTCTGAAGGAGCAGCACATGACAGTGTGAAACAAGAACAGAGAAGAGGGGGAAATGGAACATTGTACTCTCTTTAGTATTTGGAATCACTGCTCTTGTAAGCTATAGTGTTGTACAGTGGGGTTGACACCTCTGGCTGTGTCAAGAAATGCAAGTACTTGCAAGTTCCCTTCTGACATAGCTACTTGAAGTTCCATTAATAAGTTGCCAAGTTCCCTAGGTTTCTGATAGGCTCTGTTGGGTATTTTACGAAAGCTATCAAGTCTTTTGAACAGTGAATTTTCTATTGCTTCTGCTGAGCCATAGCACTCATCAAGTCTGTCCCAGACTTGTTTTAAGGCCTGTTTTGGGGTAGTTTATTGTCCTGGAGTGCTGATAGATGTACCAGTTGTTACACCGGTTGAATCCCACCACTGCTCGACATGCAGCTAAACCCACCTATCCTCCAATAAAACAGACCGTGTGCGTAGATCTGAATGCTTTATTGAAAGAACCGGATATGGTGAAACTGGGGAAAATAGGTATACATACAATAAGAACCAAATACAAGATAGATAAGCTGCTGATCCAGTTCTACAGAGGAAGTATTGAGTCTATCATCTGCACCTCTATAACTGTCTGGTTTGGTTCTGCAACCCAACAGGACAGACACAGACTTCAGAGGATACTTAGGACTGCAGAAAAAAATACTATCAACCTGCTTTCAATCAAGGACTTATATACTGCACGAGTCAAAAAGAGGGCTGTGAAAATATTTAGAGACCCCTGACATCCCAGACATAAACTGTTTCAACTCCTTCCCTCAAAATGACACTCTAGAGCAGTGATCCCCAACCTTTTTGATGCCACGGCCCGGTACCGGCATCAGCTGGGCGCCGCGGCCCGGTACCGGCATCAGCTGGGTGCCGCCATCTTTTTTTGATGAAAAAGTGCTTCCGGTGAGCTTTCTACCCGGAAAAGCTCACCGGAAGCACTTTTTCATGAAAAAAAGATGGCGGCGCCCAGCAAGCCAGCGGCCCGGTGGTTGGGGACCCCTGCTATAGAGCACTGCACACCAGAACAACTAGACACAAGAACAGTTTTTCCCCAAAGTCTGCACTACTATTACTATTAATCTTCTCATCACTCCTTATCACCCATCCTCTCTCACTTGTGACTGTGTGACTATAACTTTGTTGCTTGTATCCTTACGATTTTTATTGACTGTTTCCTAGTATGATTTGATTGCTTATTGTACCCTATGACTATCATTAAGTGTCGTACCTTATGATTCTCGACTCCTGATGAATGTATCTTTCTTTTATATATACTGAGAGTATTTACACTGACAAATTGCTTGTGTGTGCAATCACACTTGGCCAATAAAGAATTCTATTCAATAAAGTATTCTAATATTGAGTTACTGCTGAACATAACAGTTAATAAGTACAAGCAAATTAAATCTCACCAGCGATGCTTTGTATGTGAGATGTGGGTTTTCCCTTGGATGACCATGTGCCACAGATTAACATGGATTCTTCTTTATGCTTCTGCATTATCCAAATGCTAAAGGAAATGGAGTCTGGCTTCCCAGCATGCACTTGTTTTGAGAGTGAGGGCTGATGGGTAGGGAGGTGGGGCCAGTTTCAAACAATATACTTGATATTTGACTAGCTACTAGATGGGGCTAGAGAGCAACAACAGTATATAAAAGTTATATGCTGGGGCATGATAAGAACATACAATACTCTGCTAGCAACTAAAGCAGGCAGATTTGATTAAACTGTTATTAAAGCTGCAACCCCCCAAAATTTCAGAATATGGTTTAGGGCAGGGGTCTCCAACCTTTTGGACCTCAGGGACCACCAAATTCATAATTTTAAATCCTGTGGACCACTAATATGAATCCAGCATGTTGCTCACTGAAGTGCCTGGACTCCCACTGACAGGATGGGGTCCTTCAGGATTAGCTTGTCTGCCTATTTCTGCAACCTTAAATACGTAAAAAAATCATTTGGACCTGTTTCTCACATAAAACAAAACACTGGAATCTCTCATCTTTCTTTCTCCCTCCCTCCCTCTCTCTCTCCCTCTCCCTCTCCCTTTCTCTCTCTCGTCTCTCTTTCCCTCTCTCTCCCTTTCTTTCTGTGTATCTTGTCTCTCTCCCTCTCTCACTCCCCTTCTCCCTCTTTCTCTCTCTTTCCCTCTCCCCCTCCCTTTCTCCCCTCTCTGTGTGTCTTCTCTCTCTTTCCCTCTTTCCCCCTTCCTCTCCCTTTCTGTCTTGTCTCTCTTTCCTTCTCCCTCCCCTCTTTCTCCCTTTCCCCCTCTCTCTTTCTCCCTTTCCCCCTCTCTTTTCCCTCCCTCTCCCTTTCTCCTCCCTCTCTCTATATGTCTTCCCTCTCTCTCTGTCCCTCCCTCCCTCCCTCTTTCTGTCTCTCTCTGTGGGGGGAGGGAAAAGAAAAGAACCTCTGAACTGGTGCTGGGTCGTGGAAATCTAATGTCCGGAGGCTGACAAGCCACGTGCTGAAGACCAGATGGCTGGCAGAGAGATGGGGCAATCCTGCAGTCTCCCTAGCCAACTTGTGTCATGGCTGCTGCCTCCTGCCTCCATGCATCGAGGAGGCCGAGCAGCAACAGGAAGAGTGCGGACCTCCTGAACTGCAGGAAGTAGCTGCCAGTGATGCCCTCAGGTGAAGATGTTTCCAGGGGGAGGCTTGACCCCTCCCGTTAGGAGCTGCAAAGTGCTCACCACTCCTCTGGCACTCACCAAGCCGCCTTTCCGCTGGGCGTGTGAGTGCTTCTGGCGAGGAGGAAGAGAAGCATGGTGGGAGGAGGCTTGGCAGCTGCCAGAGGGGTGGTGAGTGCTTTGTGGCACCTGAGGGGAGGGGCACCCTCCTCTCGCAGGCCAGGGAACATCCAGGAAGGACTCTGATGCTGCGATCTCCCACACACTAACCTCCCCATGTGCATCAATCCATCCACCGCTGGTATCACCCCTGTTGCAGACATGGGTGCACTGCGGACTACCAAAATTTTCTCATCAACCACCAGTGGTCTGCGGGCCACCAGTTGGCAATCTGATTTAGGGAAGACAGACCTAAATTATGTTTTATTATTAAGACAACAACTGGTTTCATTTGTAAATTCATTCTGGCCTTATTTTCCATATCATTCTTATGCTCTGGATTTTTAAACCTATGTTCAGATCCACAATATCTTTTCCCATATCACTTTTATAATCTAACACTTTTTAAAGCTCCCAAAACACTTTCAAAACAGAATCTTGGGCTCTGTTTTGTTCAATAATACTGTGTTTCCCCCAAAATAAGTTCCTGTCTTACATTTTTTTGCCACCAAAAAAGGCATTAGGTCTTATTTTCAGGGGATGTCATCCACTGACTAACTTCACTTGCGTGCATCACCCCCGGCCCCCTTTTCACTGTTCTGTGGGTGGCAAGGCTTTCCTGAAGGCTTCTGCAGCCGATAACAGTGCTCAGGATCGATCCAGAGCTTTGTTATCAGCTACAGAGGCCTTCCTTGCCAGCCTCGCTGGCTGCAGAAGAAATGGGCCAACAAGACAGGTGTCGGGATGTGCAAGGCCTGGCTACAACTGTCCAAAAGTAAGTAGTAGGGCAGCTTCACCCCCATCCCCACCCTAGCTTAATTTTTACTCATGCACTCAGGAGTGGGCAGGATCTTAATTAGGCCTTATTTTGGGGGTAAGGCTTATATTGGGCGCACGTGTGAAAATCAAGCTAGGACTTATTTTCAGGATAGGTCGTATTTTGGGAAAAACAGGGTATCTGTTGTTTTTTATATCTTCTGCAATAAGTCAAGCTTACAAGTATTGTTTGAATATATTGTTCCCAAACAGCCTTAATTTCTTCAATAGTCAAATAGTGTTGCTCCATTGTTTTAATGGATCTGTTCTCCTTTAAGAATAAACTTCTTGTTTCCTTCAAGACCTCTTTTATTATCTGCTTATTTTCCAACCAACGCGACTTTCTCATTGGAGGATTTCTTACAATTAGTTTGAAAGATTTCATATCCTGTTGTGTAACAATTTAAGCATCTCACGGGAAATATTTGTTCAACACCATCTAGACCAGGCATCCTCAAACTACAGCCCAGATTTTGCAGAAGCTGTGCTGCAGAGAGAGAGAGAGGGAGGGGTGGGAGGGAGGGAGAGAGCAAGAGAGAAAGAGAGAGAGAGAGAGCACTCCTAAACAACTTAGCACTCGACAAAAGCAATAATGTTTGTGATTCTGCACAACTTCTAATTTTCTGCTTGGCTTTCCTCTGCAACAGGTTGCCATCTTGTTAATCTGCCAGTTTGAATTGAGTGTCATGGAGGAAAAGAAGCAAATGATTGGTTTAAACAAGAAGCTTGTGATATTGCAAGGGATACATGTGTCTTAATGATGTAGCTCTGCTTTATCAATGGTGATTTCATTTTGCAAATTATGCAAAGACTTAAAATTATTGCTGCTGTTTCTCTTCTGTCTGAACTACTCAGGATCTTCCATCTGAATAAGTATTTCTGTGATTGATTGCAAACAATTGTTTTTTTGATAGATCAGTTAGTTCCATGTTTGGCTAGTGGCTAGAACCTGGCTCCTTGAACTCTGAATGGGGCAGGAGTGAGGGGATGTGGAAAGAAAGGTAGAAATGAAAGGACGGGGAGAACTATAAGGACGATAGGAGTGGCAAGTTGTCCTGAGGGGAAAAGCTGCAGTGGGATTCTGGGCTGTGAACTGTGCTTCTGCTGCCATAAGAGAAATGACAATCCTAGTTTAGGGCATAGCTCAGGAATGCTGTGTTACTGATCCAGCTGCAGTTTTGGATTCACCACTTCTGGCTAGAAAGGACTATTACCTTAATTAAAGCCTCACAAAATGCACAAGATGTGTCATTGTGTTTGGACTAGGTGGCCTGGTCATATAGAAAAGGGACAAAGACCCAATGCTCCTTCAGGGGTAAAAGCTGCAATGGAATGATCTGGTTTATACAATGTGCTTCATTTTGGCCTAACAAAGCCATAAAACCCACAACAACCTTGGATACAGTAGTTCTTGACTTATGATGACAATTGGGACTGCGACTTCCATCACTAAATGTTGCAGTTGTTAAGTGAGTCACACTCTATTTTATTATATTATTTGCCATGGTTAAATGAATCATTGGGATCATTAAGTGAATTTGGTTTCCTCTATTGGCTTTGCTTTTCAAAAGCCCTCTGGGAAGGTCACAAATGGTAATTATGAGACACTGGGTCACTACAATCATTGTAAATATATATGCCTAATGCCAAGTACCCACATTTTGATCACATGACTGTAGGGATTCTGCAATAACTATGTGTGACGACTGGTCATAAGTCATTTTTTTTCAGCACCATTATAACTTCAATTTGCCACCTTTAAATCCGTATATGACTGGGGGCCTCATCTTTTTCCAAGGCTTTCTACCTATCCAATTTGATCCAATAGATGGGATGTATTTCAGGTCTCGCGAGCCAAACAGTGTCGACTGCCTTTTTTCTCTGTAGCTCCTACCTTATGGATATTCTCCCATCAGATTAGAATGGCCGCAGGCCTGTTGGCTTTTGGGAAAGCTTTAAAAATTTGGCTATGTGTCCAGATCTAGGCCTCGGAAAGTATTACAAGCCTGATAACTTGGTTTCACTATTAGTGGATTAATTATCACGGCTATTGTTTGTACTTATTTATTTTATGGATGTTTTAAATTGTTTTATAATCTTAAAATTGCAACCCAACAGAATTACTTGGTTAAGTTGGGTGGCTATAGAAATTGAATAAATAAGTAAGTAAATGACTATTAAACAAATAGTCAAGCCTACTATTTTTTTTTAATATAATCTGCCATATTTTCTCCCCAAAAATTCATGTCAATATTCCACAAAGAAAACAAGAACACTTAAAGCAAAATAAATAAATAACATTTCTTAAAAATCAGTTTAAGTTCTATAAAACAATTTTCTAATGTTTTACAGAGAAGAACAAATGTAACATCTCTCACACATGCTAAATATAAATCTACTGTACTTGCCTAACAAAGGACATTAGCCAGTATGTGCAATCAAAACTTCTAAGTCCAAATGGGACTCAGTAATGAAATACTTCTTTAAATAAAGAGATTGTATTTTAATATGAGAATTTAGCTGTATTATTTCAAGATATTTACATAAGATGATTAAAACATTAAACTGCTAGTATATTTATATGCATTGAAATTGCTGCTTTTTCCCGATTTACCATTGCTCATTTTGCATAATCAAGCCAGCAATAAACTAACAAACAAAACTTATGGCTATGTCATTAGGCAACATATGTACCTTTAAGTAAGGAATAAGCAAGAAATAAAATCAAAATTACCTTGATATATTGAAGTGTGAAGGCCTCTGGAAAACCAATGATGGAAAGAATCTAAAAATAATATGCAAAATGATTTATAGCACTACTGAGGCTGTAAATCAGGAATGGACAACTTATAACCTTTGTCTGTACTAGTAGTAGTTGATTAATTGATTAGTGTTATCACAACATCACAATATAAAATAAAGTATGAGCCAGCAGTGTACAGCAGCTGCCAAAAAAGCCAATACAGTTCTAGGTTGCATAAACAGAGGGATAGAATCAAGATCACATGAAGTGTTAATACCACTTTATAATGCCTTGGTAAGGCCACACTTGGAATACTGCATCCAGTTTTGATCGCCACGATGTAAAAAAGATGTTGAGACTCTAGAAAGAATGCAGAGAAGAGCAACAAAGATGATTAGCGGACTGGAGGCTAAAACATATAAAAAAGGGTTGCTGGAACTGTCTAGTATAATGAAAAGAAGGACTAGGGGAGACATGATAGCAGTGTTCCAATATTTCAGGGGCTGCCACAAAGAAGAGGGAGTCAAGCTATTCTCCAGGTCCAGGGCACCTAAGGGCAGGACAAGAAGCAATGGGTGGAAACTAATCAAGGAGAGAAGCAACCTAGAACTAAGGAGAAATTTCCTGACAGTTAGAACAATTAATCAGTGGAACAACTTGCCTCCAGAAGTTGTGAATGCTCCAACACTGGAAGTTTTTAAAAAGATGTTGGATAACCATTTGTCTGAAGTGTCCTACCCCTGCTTCCAACTATTCTATTCTAAAATGCAAGATCTAATTTCAGGTAAAATAGATAAAAGAAAATACAGTAATAAAATACATATGAGATAAATACAAGGTACATTCAGATAACCATTACAAGATACCTCAATCTGTTTGATATAATGGGTTCTTTGATCAACGACCTTAACTAACTTATCAATTCTGGTCATGATGTATAGATTAGAATCCAGGAAGAAATGGACAATGAGCAATTTAAATCCCAGTGGGATTTTCTTTCAAATAGGAATGTTAAATGTCTAATCATAAGAGGGGCATGTAGTTAACAATCAAAGAAAACATTAACATTGTCTTCAGTGGCTAAGGCAATATATACACATCTTCTCATGATATGACAGGTGGTGGAAGCACCGGCCATGGAATCCATCTTCAGTCAGACTCTAGGAGAGCCCTTCCTTGATAATTGTGTCCATTTCTTTGATAGATATTTTTCAAATTGAAAAGTAGTTTTTTTTCTTAGTCAACCAATTTAAAAATCAGTTTGTGCACTGATGTCTATGACTCTCTGTTTAAAAATTTCCATTGCCTGAGAGGCAATTGAGAGTAAATACTAGATGTTGTGATACTACCATGCTGTGAAATAACTTAAGTACGTCGGCTTATTCAGAAATTGGACTGACCCATACTTATTTTTCTGCTAAACTTATCAGAAATGAGGAAGGTGATAAGCTGCCTGGGAAAGCCAAGAGTAATAATAAAAACCATAAAAAAGTGAAAGTTAAAATATTTTGGACATGTGATGCGATACCCGGAAAAATGTGGCATACTTCATTTAATCTTCCAAGGAAAGATTGAAGGCAAATGAGGTCCAAGCAGAAGAACATCATGGCTTCAACATATAAGGGACTGGTTTGGACAAAACTCAACAACACTTTTTCATGCAGCTATTATAAAAATAGAATCACCAACATGATCGCCAATGTCCGATGATGGATATGGCACAAGAAGAATACTTATTTTTCTGCTGAATCTATTTTGGGAAGACTAATGAGTCCATTGAATTATTCCTCTGACAGTATGTGAAAATGTTAATTATTATTTGATTATGTATAGAGTAGATACCTGTTTTGGCTCTGATTGCAGGGACTGAAGTGTTCTTAACAGCTTCCAGTATGCTTTTTAAAAATGTCTGAACTTTTTCAAGTGGGGTAGTTTTTATAACACCCAATAATTCCACACAATGTCAGCATTGGGACTCTTTGCTCTGAATGTTTTCAGTAGAGGAGACAAGTTACCAGGATAATTATAATTAAACAATGCATATAATATTTCAGTACTTGTCGTGGCCCTTTCCAAGCTTTTAAAAAAATGATTTACCCATGACCCTGTGTTGATGAAAACCACTCCTGAATGAGAAAAATAATTCATTTGTTCAATAGGCTCCCCATTTATCTAATATGTTTCACACTTTTGATGCTAAGTACCATCACTTTAGATTTGGCTTTGTTGATATTTAAGAAATTAAGAGCATAGTATTGAGCTTCAGCAACAGTCTTCTCTGGCCTCTTTGGGAAAGTGCCATCAGAACTATTACATCAGCATAAAAAAGGATAATAATACATTTGTCATGGATTTTTAGCATATGAATGTCTGCAATATACAGGAATCCTGCTATATCATTGTCATGAAGATTGAAAAATATTGGAGTTACGGACTTCTGGTGTGAGCTTCTTTGGTGACAGACTGAAATGTTCTATTGTGTGCGGTTTTGATCCATGCTCGCCGCTGGAGCACCCTGAGCCAGCTGGATTCTGAGCTAAGCCATCTAGTAGAGATGGTGAAGAGGGGGGAGACCGCCAGCAGGGTTGAGGAGAGCTGCACCTCTCCTCTTCAGCTGGCCATTGCTCCCTTTCCCGAAGGTGGTTGCAGCGGTGGTCAGAATGGCTACCTCAAAGAAGAACTCGACAAGAAAAGAATGTGCAGGAGGAAGATAAGAAGAGAAAGTTTTGGTTGACCGGGTTAAACTGAAAAAGCAACAACGTAAGGGAAGGGAAAGGATTTGGGTTTTTTTTTCTTCCCTTCCTTATACTGATAGCTAAGAGATTTAAGTAAGAAATTGACAAAAACCCACTTTGACATCAATAGGCATTTAAGCTGAAAATAAAATGTCAAAGGGATAACAAAGACTTTTGGATACTCAAAAATCTTTAAAAGCAGGAAAGGAGAGAATTGAATAAAAGGGCGGAATCTGGAGAAATGGAGGAGACTGCCTGGAATTAAAAGGAACCTACAGTGAAACTTTAACAAGAGTCCTAAAAGATACATTTTAACTGAAACTTTGTAACAAAATAATAAAAGCCCAGGAAGAGAAAGTGGAAAAAAGAAGCAAGAAGAAACAGCTTTGGATTATTTGGATTACTTGGTGATTTTTGGATTTTTGGCTATTGGATTTAAATGACTAAAATCAATCAAGTAGTTGTTCAAAAGTGTTTAAAATGGCATCACTTTTAGAAGAATTGAAAATGGAACTTAAAAAACAAAAAGAAGATGCACAAGAAGGAAGAGGTTCTTTTGGCTTCATATTTCAATTTTTAGAAATGGAGATCTGGAACTATGAGAAACAATAAGAAACGCTTGTAGAACAAGAAGGTTGCAACAAAGAAGAAGCCATATTTAATGATCAAATAACTTTATGTCGGGAAAAAAAAGGAAAGGGGGGAAGAGTTAAAAGTTTAAGATTTGAAAAAATAACCAAAAAAAAAAAAAGAATAGTTTGAAAAATAATTACAATATTAGGAAGCAACAGAAGAGAGGATCACAGAAGAGAGAATTAGAAGTAGAGAGACAAGGGGGCAAAAAGGGGAGGGAGAAGAAGAGGGGGAAGAAGGAAAGAAAAAGAAGTTATAAAAGACAGAAACAAGATATAGAGAAACAGGGAAAAGGTATAAGGATTGAACGTATAAGCCTATTTAGAGATAATGGGTGAAAATTTAATTGAAAAAAGGGATTCTGCAAAGGTACATAAGATAGTATTGTTATATTAGAAATAGAAATAATTTTAGAAAATATGAAACAATGTGATTAAAATGATGGATAAAATACTTATAGTAATGTAGTGGAATGTTTGTTAATAAATAAATGAAATAAAGTGAATGAGAGAATGAAATTAGGAAAGAATGGGAACATTTTAATGATTTGAAAAAAAAGAATTATAGAAAGTTTATGTGTTCACAAAGAAGTATGATATTCAATTGAAAAGAAATGTTAAAGATGTTAAGATTCTAATTAATATTAATGATAGAATTGAATTGGAATGGATTGAGTGTTTTATTTACTATTGCCATATATATATATATAATTTTTTAAGAACATAGTGTGTATTTTAAGAATGTACCAAGCAGAATTCGATTGGAAGTTATGTACTATATTGAATGTTATAATTTTAAAGGCACAAATTGAAGTTTAAATCAGAGTTGAATGGATAAAATTAAAATATATAAAGGTGTCCTACTCCAATTAGTAACTACAGGGGAAAATTTGTTCAATGAGAAAAGATAATATGAAATTGAAACAGGACAGACAAAAGTATAAATAGAATGATTGGAAAGACATTGAAACATAGAAAAAGATATATAATTGAATTTAGATAGATAATTAAAAATAAAGTTGAGAAAACCAAGGGAGGGGAAAAATTATGGAGAAAATATTAAAACAGTAATAAGATATGGAATAGAACACAAAGATGAATATGAAATTGAGTTTGTGTCTGTATGAAGAAGTAATAACCCCGGATCATGCTATTCTCAAAAAAAGATGTTTTATTTGTATTATGTTTTTGTGAAAACCCAAATAAAATTTATATTTTAAAAAAAAATGGAGTTACGATACGGCCCTGTCTGACATCATTATGGGTAGGTATGTTTTTAGTTAGAGAACCATTACACCTATATAGACTTTGAAATGAGTATTTGAGTAGGACCCTTAGCTAAGCATAAGATTCTGAAACCCAAAAATGTTGTTCCATGTAACACATATGTAATCTAAAATACCACGAGTTTTCTAAATAGTATGTAAAGGATGTATAAAACCAGATTCCATACTTCCTAAAATATGGAAGTTACATAAATCAAGGAAACAAGATGTGAGCCTACAGTATTTCTTTTGGGGTTTCTAGAGAGCCAAGGTAGACCATTTATAACATAATGCTCAGGAATAACATCCAGGTGTACAAAATCTTCTAAGAAGGTCCCCACTCTGGCATTAAAGTATCCTTCTAGTATTTCAGTAGCTTTAGGGTGATTTGATTTTTTGCTTAGCACTGACTTTTCTAGATTCACTCAAATATTAGGAGAAAAGTAGGTAGATAGTAGGTATATATTTAGTAGACTGTTTCAAATGATTTATATGAAAATTTTACAGCTAAATAATGGGAGAATCATTTCCAAGGATTAAATCCTATCCCAATTAGCCTAGATCTTCCTTGGCAACTGTACTGAGTCCTCCTGTTGCTGGTCCTTTAGTCTTATATTTCCTTGCAGGAATAATTCAGAATCTGAAGGTTAATAAATTAATCTTTTCCTTATCTTTAGTCAGCCATGTCTCCTAGAGTTCTATGAAATCAAAATTAGAGAGAAACTCCACCCATGTCAAAATTCCATGTTGAAATATGGGATGAACTAGTAGATGGTTTCTTAAAATAGATATTTTCTTGACAGTTGTGGGGTAGCAAGCTCTATTACATCTCAAATTTGCTCAATAAAGGCTTTGTTTTAAATAACATGCTAGAAAAAAATAGGATTTTTGAATGAATGAAGGATTCTTTTAGACACTCTAAAATTTAGAGTATCTCCTGAAATCCACCAACTGCCTTTCACAGTGTAAAAGCTGACAGAGGGAAAGATGGCCACATTTCTGGATCCCAATTTTCTTCTATTTCTTCTATCATTTTATTATTTATTTACATATTAGATTTACCCATCTTGTCTAGAGGCAATTTTGGATTTGTAGAGTAATCTGATTTGTAGAGTAATCTGATTTGGTTTGCCTTTCATCTATTGCTTTCTGTGAGGGTGAAATTTGCTTTGCAGGTTTCTCTGGATATAGGCTTAAATCTCTTAACTTATTCCTCTCTCTGTTTAGATTCCAAATTAAGATCCATCTTTTCACTACTATTAACTGCTTTTGAATTACAACTGTCTCTGCACAAGTTAACTGTATATGCCCCAGACATTTTTCTAGCCTTCAGAACTGTCTCAGTCTCTATGTTACTAAAGTATAGATTTCTGTTATTTTCAGGTAAGTATCTGGCAAAAGTAAGCGAAGTCATTAAAGGAGACTTAACATAGTTAAAAACAACAAATGTTCATATACAGGAAAATCCTAGCTATGGGTAGCCATATGTAAAAATGTGTTCTTGCCCATACTGTCTATATGTGTGGTCTGAATCACAAAAAATTCCCGTCTCTCCCAAATGCCTAAGATTTTGCATTCATGCTTATGCCTAGAATAATTTATGTATACATATGGACAAGATTGGTGTAGTTGTTCGAAGTTGATTAAACAGATTCTTTCTCTTAGTATTGAGCCAAGTGTAGAAACTGAACTTGGCATTGCTGATGCATTATTATTAAGGTTTAGTTCAATAGTTTTTTCCAATGGAAACTCATCTTGCTTTGATCATTCTGGACCTACTTTTCTATACGTTATTCAAATTTGTGCAAGTTTGCTGTGAAAAAATATGTTATCCAGGAAATTCTGACACAACAACAATAAAATCTGCATCTTAATGTAAAGAATTTTGGCCATAGCTCTGAAAAATTCCCTTATTTTGTCAGTAAGAAGTCCCTTATTCATTTAAAGTTCAAACTTTCTTATATGGCCCAATAGTAATTGGTAATGACCAATGAGGAGCAACATCCAGAAATGCATCTTAGGAATAATTGAATTTCAAGATAAATGGCATGCTTTTTAGGGGCTTGCTTCTGGATCATGTGCCATCATCAGAATTGCATGAGGTGTTAGAAACCGTAGCATTTCAATTTTTCAAACAATGTCTGATTCCAGGATGAAACAGAATCATTAATTTAAAAAATCAGGGAAGCCAGGCCCATGGGAGAAAGAAGAGACTTTACCCAACCTGAGAGGCTCATGATCAAATATGGGCCTCCATTTTGCCCGTACCGTTAGGAAAACTGTGGAACTTCTAAAAGATGTTCCTTAAGAATTCAGTTTGCCTCCTCTTCAAAGGAGTAAAGTTATTCTGAATACAAGTTGTACTGATATATGTTGTACGGTTAGTGTAGTAGGTATGAACAATGCATCTCTGGAGCAAAAGAGTGCAGGACTGTTGTCCATTTCTGAATGTTTTTGAACAACATATTTCATATCCACCCAGTATTTACTAGTAGCAAGAAACTCTACCCTTTAAATATTTGAATAATTTTAACCTGTTCATTTATATGCCTGAACAGTTGTCTGGCATAAATTTTAGAGCTTTTAGCAAAATCTTCTACAGTGAAATATACAATAGGCATATAAGATTTGCTTTAAGCCAACTGGCATTTGAGATGGAATTATAGAATCATTTGCATATGATAGCATTGGAATATGGTTATTCTTTAAGTTTGGAAGATGAAGCGCTTGATTCATATTAGTATTAGAGAATTGATGTACTAATTAAACATTACTTGTGCCAAGATTCATCTCTATTCCTCTGCCAATAATATTTTCCTTGGTTCACTGGCCCTGTATAATGTGCATAACTTTTAAGCTAGAACTCTTTTAAAGTTTATGTATAAGGAGAAGCAGTTGCTATGGTAAAATTCTTAGATTATTATATTTCTAGAACTAACCTCAAAAGTGAATCTGAAGTCAATAAAACCCATGTGTAGCAGAAATCCTCACTTATTTTTTTTCATCTGGATGTTATAAAAGAAAAACATGATCAAGTGTTCTCTGAAGCTTGCTTTTCAGGCAGAATGGCTATTCTCTAGTCAAATGATCTCCATTTATATTTTTTGGAAGAGGAAAAGAGCTGAGTCAGATACAGATATTCTTGACTATTTTATAATCCACCTAAAGAACTTTCAATCTGATGATGGTTTACAGAATGGATTAGCAGAGGTAAAAAATAAAAAAAAATATTGTTGAACATTTATTTCTTTAAGGATGACCAGTGTTATCAATATTAAGTCTCAGAACAAATCATACCATTAAGTGAGAGAAGGACTATAGTTCTTTCAATCCAGAAAGTTCAGAAGCTTCAGTATTGTTGTTTCTAGTTTACAGTAAAAATAACAATATTCTATTTGTACATAGAGATAAAACCCTCATTCAAGGTAGGCATGATAGAAAAAGGGGACACTATCCTTTTTTGCTGCAAAAATTCACTTTCTAAACCATTTAGGCCTACAAGAAACATATTATTTTCATGGCACACATTATAAACAGGTATGCCACTAACAGGTATGCCTTTAATATACCTTGCTTATTTGGGAGAAATTTGTTATTTGTGATATCAATTTCCAATGCTACAGTTTTGAAAAATTCAATGGATTGCAAAAAGAAACATTGATATTTCTGCAATAGGAAATAAGTAGCCCAATGTATAAATCTATCTAGCATAAGGTATCTCCCAAAATTCTTCTTGGATCAAATTTATACCTATATTGGTCACTGCTACAGGAACAGCAATATGTATATCATTAAGACACTTTTTGCATCCATGGGGTTTTCCCAAGATTGTGAAAATAAGGTGTGAGGTGGCTCCCATTTTTTCCCCATATATATGATTTCTGCATTATTTTCGTAGTAACATCATTGCTATTACAGATAGTTCTTGACAGTGACCATTCACAGTTGCAACAGCTCTGAAAAAAGTGACATGACCATTTTTCACACTTATGACCATTTCAGCATACCCATGGTCACATGACCAAAATTCAGGTGCTTGGCAGTTGAGTCATATTTATGACAGTTGCAGTGTCTTAATGACTGTGGCAAGAAAGGTTGCAAAATGAGGCAAAATTCACTCAACAAATATCTCATGTAACAACAAAAATTTGGGATTTAATTGTGATCGTAAGTCAAGAACTTCCTGTATTCTAGATCCAGTGGTGGGATTCAATTTTTTTTACTACTGGTTCAGTGTGTGTGGCTTGGTGGGCGTGGCAGGGGAAGAATACTGTAAATTCCCCAGTCAGAGGTTGTATTTGCTGGTTCTCCAAACTACTCAAAATTTCTGCTACCAGTTCTCCAGAACTGGTCAGAACCCGCTGAATACCGCTAAATAAAGGTTGTTTCCCTATTTTTTTAAAAAAAATCCAAATAAAGAGAGATATATGATCTCCCTAGGATATATGATAAGCATTGAAGATGATTCTGTGGCTTCTAGAATTTGTAGAACTTCAATTAGCCCAGCCCCATAGCTAAATCTTACGGAATTTCTGGTCCTGAAACACCCCAGCTTTCAGCTCTAGATGAGTTTCCATCCACTTTTTTATAATTGTACTGATTTCTATTTCTTCTCATCTCAACTGCTCATTCAGTTCTATAGAAGAATTATTGAGTTGATCATTTGCACCTCAGTTCTACAGAAGAATTATTGAGTTGATCATCTGCACCTCTATAACTGTCTGGTTTGGTTCTGCAACCCAACAGGACAGACACAGACTTCAGAGGATAATTAGGACTGCAGAAAAAATAATTACTACCAACCTGCCCAATCGAGGACCTGTATACTGCATGAGTCAAAAAGAGGGCTATGAAAATATTTACAGACCCTTCACATCCTGGACATAAACTGTTTCAACTCCTTCCCTTAAAATGATGCTATAGAGCACTGCACACCAGAACAATTAGACACAAGAACATTTTTTTCCTGAAAGCCATCACTCTGCTAAACAAATAATTCCCTCAACCTGTTCAACTATTACAAAGTCTGAACTACTATTACTGTTAATCTTCTCATCACTCCTTATCACCCATCCCCTCCCACTTGTGACTGCATGACTGTATCTTTGTCACTTGTATCCTTACGATCTATATTGACTATTTCCTAGTATGATTTGATTGCTTATTGTTACATTCTGAGCATGGGTGCAAGGAACCGAGACGAGTCAGAGAACTAGTGAACTTCAACTCTTTATTAAGGATTAGGAACAGAGCGTGAAAACCCTGGGCAACAGCAGCTCTTTTATAGAGCTGGCTGCTGACCCGTTAACCAATGAATTGTGTCCAAATGCTTAACTTTTGCCCAATGAGAGATGTTCAACTAATAGCCAATCAGGCTGCTCTGTAAGGACCAATCCCTGTTCGCTATCCATGGGCCAATCAAAGGTGCAGGATTACAAGCCTGCTTATCATGAGGTTGACAAGTTTTATTAAATAGTTTTTATTAGTTCATAACACTTATTTTACCCTATAACTATCATTAAGTGTTGTACCTTATGGTTCTTGACTCTTGACCAAGACAAATTCCTTGTATGTCCAATCACACTTGGCCAATAAAGAATTCTGTTCTATTCTGTTCTGTTCTGTTCTGTTCCGTTCCGTTCCATTCTATTCTATCTGCTCCATGCAGCTTAAGCACTTCTGCTATCTTTTAAATCATGCTGCAATATAAATACCCAATGGCATCTGCAATCATCATGCATTTACCCAGGTTACATTTCCAGTAGGCACAAGAGGAATTAATGATAAGAATATCATATTAAGAATATTAATATTATTTTAAGTTGACTGGTTTTAATATTTGCTTTAATGTTTAATGTTTGTTTAATGTTGACTGGTTTTAATGTTTATAAGCCTTCCAGAGTTGCCTAAGGATGAGATGGGTGGCCATAAATTTAATTAATAAATAAAATAAAAATAAATATCCATACAATGGAAATTTAATATTCAGCACAGTTTGTTAACCAGCTCCCTCCTAATAGTTCAACTGACTGAGCAGTAGATGGTGATGTTGTCCTCCCATCAGAATTCAAGTGATATTACTGATATTACTTATATATAATTGGTTGGTACATAGAATGTTTTACTTGTGGCTATTGTGGATAAATGTTTGAGGCTGGGGAATTTGACACAACAGAAAAGAACAGGAAATGTGTTTTCTTTATTGCTTTGATATTTCCCCCAGAAAACTTTCCCTTTATTTTGCATTTGTTAGATTCCATCTCAGATATTGCATGCAGTCCTGGCCTGATGCTTTAAACATGCTTCAGACAAACTGCCATAGGTCCAAACAAAGCAATGAGATTGATCATGCTGAACATAAACAAGTATCTATGAAGGAAGAAAACATAAAAATGAATATGTTAAATGCTAGAAGTATGTTAAAAGGAATCTCATAGAAAATCAATACCTATCTATTTCCTAGTTTTTCAATATGCAGAAATAATGAAAATAATGAAAATAATTATAGCAAGGAAAAATAATAATGAAATAATGAAAACAAGAATAATTTCATAACAGAATCCAAGTGTTGGCAGATTTAATTTGGATTTATGCCTGAGTAAGATGTTGGACTTAGATCTTAAAAGTTTATTCCAACGTGATAATTCCATGATTTTATAATTCTAAATTTTTCTCGCTTTCAAAATTAAAGAAATATAGATTAAATATAGATTATTTCATTATTTATGCTGTAAATATTGGAAAATATAAATGAAACGAAAAAAGTAGCTGCCTGCGTCTATTCCACTGTCAGATACTTCAGGTACTGAGTATACCTCTTATTAAGCATACATCATAATTTTTGCCAGCTAAATCAGCTGTCAAACTGCCATTCTGACAAAATAAGAGAAATATCTAAAATATACATATTTTGAAACCAATCTTTTTATGAAAGACCATTGGTAATAAAAAACATACACAGTAAAACTGAGTGGAAAATAGAAAACTAGAAAATAAAATAATGTTCTTGAGATTGAAAATATCTACTGAAAGGACTAATTTCTGGGGTTTTTGTTTTTGTTTTTGTTTTGCAAAAAAAGAGTCTTGTCAATAAATGATCAAACCAGCTTTGGCTATAGACATTTGAAAGAAGATTCAACATTAAACAGAAATTAAAAAAACACAATCAATTTCATCTATATCTAAATAACTAACTCTGAGGATATAAACAAGGAGGTCTTATTTCCTAGGCCTTTAAATTCTGAAATTTTACCTTTATTTTGGGAACCAGAAAAATTATGCTCTAATAAACAAAGTGCAACTGAGGCCAATTATTCAAAAATAATTATTTTAAGAAAAACTGTACCAAACAAGTCTCTGTTGAATGAACTTTTCATGATTATCATAGGTATACTCCTATCTTCTGATGTACAGTGGCTTCATATGTATGGAACTCCTTGTTTATTCAGTTAAAAATGCCAATTTATGTGTTCAAAAGATTTTATAACTATATTCATATTTCTTATTGCGCAATGATGAATAAGAAAAGCATTCTTGGACAGGATCTCTATGTGCTCATATGATCAACTGTAATAATAATAAAAATAATAATCAAAAAGAGCCTTTGAAATTTGTTACAGATTATGTGATTTCTAGAAACATATTAAACTAAACATTTTAAGCAGATATGCAAAGAGCTGCCCGTCTCACACAATGTGACTTAAAACAACCATAAAACAATTTTGAAATGGAAAAGTACATATAAAAAATGATGTTATTATAACAAGATAAGAGAGAACATCAGATTATAAACAATGGTCTCATCTAATCAAATTACTATTCTTTTGTGATTTCCAGATGTGTTGACAGTTTTAAGGGATTTCTAAAAGATTGGGAGAGATTGAACCAGTCTCACATTATGGGAGGATAATGTTCCACAGCGTATGTGCCATGGCAGAAAAGGCTAGTCACCTATAATTCCTTTACAGATAGGACCTGCAACATCTCTCTTCTACTGGTCCTGATAGAATGGGCAGATATAATTGGGAAGAATTACCCCTTGAAATGATACTTGAAATGGTCAAAAATAACACCTTATATTGGACCTGGAAGCAAACTGGTTACCAATCCACTTGATGGCTTCTGGAAAAAATAGCGGTGGCCAGACAAATCCCTTCATTTTGCTGCCTTTCCAAGGTCTGCACAGCATTGCAGAAAGCTTCTGAAACTGTGAAAACTATATTAAGGCAGCAAACAGAATGGCAGATCTCTCAGCCACATGGTGCATTTCTGGAAGTGACCACAATACCAGAAAGCAATTCAGCTGATGGACATGGTGGCCACTTCTGCTTCACTAACACATCCTGCACTGCCTTTTGGGAACCTCTGGGGCTTGAAGATTTCCAAACGGCTGTGCAGACTACATTAGTGAGGCAGAACAGGTCATTTTTTTTCCTTGGCTACATGGCACAATTCCAGAAGCAGCCACCATATTTCCAGCTGTTGAATTTTATTTTGGTAGTTTTAAATATTGTCATGTTTCTGGAATTGCACCACATGGCTGTGCAGTAAAGTAATCCAGCCCAGCATTCTGGAAGGCCTCCAAACTCTTAAAAAAGCAAGAGTGTTCTTGTCCTGGTGGGATGGGATTCAGGATTTGGGTCTGCGGGGTTCCAGGGTGAGTGGGAAAGACCTAGGGGGATGCAAGCAGTGGAATAGAGAGTGTCTCGGGGAGAGGCCTTGTAAGGCCTGGAGCAGGCACCTGCACATTTTTTAAAGACTACATTGGGAGAACATTGGGGGTTGTTAAGTGAGATGCTTCTCTTTATGGTTATCACAACATGCAACCATAATGGTCAGACTCCATTAAAGTCATATCCTGAGGACTACATATGCACACACATGGTAGTCTATTTTAATGGGGACTTTTGGGTGCTAAACGGTGGGATTCAAAATTTTTTTACTACCAGTTCTGTGGGTGTGGCTTGGTGGGCATAGTGTGGCTTGGTGGGCATGGTGTGGCTTGGTGGTTGTGGCTTGGTGGGCATGGCAGGGGAAGGATACTGTAAAATCTCAATTCCCACCCCACTCCAGGAGAAGGATACTGCAAAATCCCATTCCCTCCCCACCATACTAAACTGCTTTCCAGCTCCGTTCTCCTGTGCAGGGCAACCAAAGGAAACCCAGCCAATCAGCTGGGAATTGGGAGGCAAAGAAGAGATGGGGGTGGGGCCAGTCAGAGGTGGTATTCTGAACTACTCAAAATTTCTGCTACCAGTTCTCCAGAACTGGTCAGAACCTGCTTAATATCACCTCTGGTGCTAAACTACAAATGTTTGGGCAAATGTAGTCAGTTGGGTAGACTGTAATATCATTTTTTTGCATCTGCTCACCAGTTCTTTATATCTTTAAAAATATTCAAAAACTAATGGGTATGATGCCTCCAGCGCATGCACCGCTTGCCTCTGCGCATGTGCATGACCCCACTGTGCCCCACGCCTCTGCGCATGCACACTCATCTGCCATGAGCGCATCTCCTGCACGAGCATCTCTCCCTGTGCATGCGTGGCAGATACTCGACAAACAGCTGGCTGGTGGGGCGCGTGCTCATGCGCAGTGGATCTGTTCTGGGCAACAGCTCGCATGCCAGCAGAAATGGCTCTGCATGCCACTTCCGGCACACATGCCATAGGTTTGCCTTCATGGTTCTATCAGGTTTTGCTCTACTATTAGAATATTGATTACTTGTGCCCAGTTATTAGTCTGGCAAAAAAAGTTAATGCTGTTTTCATTAGACGTGATCCTGCAATTTTAATCAAAGTATAAAAGGACATTATGAGAATGGTTCAAAAGTTGTTTGTTTAAATAATGTATAGATACCTCACCAGCAGGAGAGGCATCCAGATAATGATTTACAAGTGAATAAAGAGGCAGATCCAATTTTAAGACTCTTAATCTGAACAGACACAGTACTAAAAAAAAGAAGGGGCGGGGCTGGACATCTAAAAACAAAACCAGGAATGTTGAGGAACCAATTCCTCATATCAGCTAATGTTTATATTTAAAAAAAACTCAGTTATACAGGTTAAAATGGCTAAAATGCAGTTTACACTGTTTATTTATTGGTTTATTTAATTATTCATTTATATCCCTTTCCAGCATATAAATTATATGAACACTTGGTTACATACTGCTGTTACAATTTATGGAGTCATTTAATTAAGAGGAGCTGTTATTAGGGGACATACAGCAAAAGACTACCTGAGTTTGAACAAAACTAGTAAGGGAACTTCCTAGAACATAGTGGACATCTGGAAATTTAAATTGATAATTAGTAGTCTAGAAGAAGTT
This sequence comes from Notechis scutatus, assembly GCF_049901735.1. Lineage (NCBI taxonomy): Eukaryota > Metazoa > Chordata > Lepidosauria > Squamata > Elapidae > Notechis > Notechis scutatus. The sequence continues at coordinate 49,495,798 of NC_142025.1, read as the reverse complement.
GATTATATGACCATTTAATAATTCTTACCTAGTGATTCTGTTTACTGAAGTTGAGATCTTATTGATACTGGATGAACAAACTGGAATCAGAATATATCTGTGTATTGGAGAAAGATGCTATAACTTTGATGAAATCACAATGAAGGATTTGAATTGGGGATTAATTAGGAGGAGCTGGTAATCCATCAGTCTTGAACAGCAGCTATAGGTATCATAGTATGGAGTCATGCTATTTTGTGCCTTCTCCTTCTTTTCCTGTAGATGGCACCAACATCCTGCAATGTTAAACATTATTTTCAAGTTGCTTCTTAGATGGAATTTTAACATGTAAAGCAATTGAAGCAAGGGAGCATAAAAGTTTCCACCAAAATGTTTTACCAGCCTGTCAATGTATGGTTTTATGGGAAAAGCATCCATCCATCTACTGTTGCACAATGCTCTTGTGGATGGAAAAGCAGTGCAATGTTTTCTATAAAGTTCAGGCCTGGAATTTGATAAGAATCAGCTGACTGTACTTGAAAGTTATCTTTCCAATTCAGTGTTCCTTACCCCCCCCCCACTTCCCAGAGAGATTTTTATAGTTTCCAAGAAAAGAGACAAAAAATAATGGTGAAAGATAGAGATTTGTATCAGAGTACTGAGTTGGATGTGTTATATTGAATTGAGAGAAAACCGTCTCAAAGGAATATTTGAAAGTCTGAGACTGTACTAAACAAAGATTTCATCTATAATATGTTATTTGCTAATACAAGTCAAAAGTCATTTTATCCTTTTGCATCTTAAGTTGGATCTTTACTCAGTCATGCTAATCTTCAATGAATATAGTGCATCATTCCAAACCAAATTAAAATCTGAATATATTCTGTTGTCTTTTAAATTTTGAGAATTTGCATGGATCATCATCACACGGCTTGCTTTGTTGTGACATGGTTCCTTCCTTCTTTTCTATCCCTAATTTCAGGGAAAGGCTTCTTCATCAGATGGATACAGTAGGTCATACCAATTCTTTGCTCATTCCTGTTGAAGTTAACAGGCTATAATAATCTGAAGGGTAAAGACATGCTTCCATTGATATCGTTTAAAGTACTACAACACTTTTATAACAACACAAATCCTGAATTCCCAATAGAATTTCATTGTATTTTGAATACAGCTTCTAATTAGATTACTTCCAATGGCCAGAACTCTTCCAACATTTTCCCCAATGCCACCTCCTTCACCCTTGTTTTTATAAGATTGGACCTCTTCAGAAGCCTTTCTGCAGATAAGTTCATTAACTTATCTACATAGGAGGAAATGCTATGAAGATGCTTTGCAGTATTATTGGTAGAACTGCATAATGGTGGAGAAGGAAGAGTTGTAATGGAAAGAATTCTTGCCAACCAATTGTGTGCTTTGGCTGGTCCTTTTTCCTCCTTCCCTGCTGAAGATAAGGCCCTGTGGTTCCTCACCATCTTTCTACTATGCTTCTTAAATTGAATTTCTTTCCCCTCACTGGTCTCCTTGTCAAGTTGCTATTGCAGTAAAAATATAGAGTCTAACTCACTGAAAATATATTTCTAATGGAAAATGTTGAGTGGTCCTTGGAGGCAAATGCAGCTGATGGCATATTAAATGGAATGGCTTATCACATGGAAATGCATTGGCATCATGCCACCTCACTATTTATACAAATTATTAACCAGTCTATCCAAACAGAAGAAATTACAATGCTAATCATCTAGCCATAGCAAGGCAGATGATGGCATTTATTCAGATTTTAAAAAATCAGTAATAGAAAAATTAAGAAAAGTCTAACTCCCAATTGTTTTGTCAATAATCTATTGACAGGCTCTCCATTTGTACAATCAAGAAAGAAATCAACAAGTCAACAGTAATTGGAATGTGATGTGGTTGAAGCACAACAGAAATCTGTAGATTTCTGTATCTGTGTAAAGACTCTAGAATGCAAATATTTGAGAAAGAAGGTTTGTGCTTGGAACACCATTTCTTAAAAATTTGTAGACCTATCAGGCGGTCTATGTTGGCCTTTTGTCACTACAATGTAGAATATATATTCATACAGAAGAGTTAACAATAGGTTCTTTATTGAGTAAATAAATTGTATATTGTTTAAATTTACAATTTCTCTCTAGCATACAATGTGCTAGTGTGCAGTCCCAGGCAGTCTATGGGAATTGGATAGTTACTTAGGAATTATGAGGAATTATCCCTTAAGAGAATGCATCATGGTAAATGTAGTTAAAGGTATCCTGGGAAATGTAGTTCATGTCATGTGGCCACATCTGTAATCCCAATTGATCACTAATTTGACCCTGGATGGGTTGGGGGAGTTCTCCTTCTTCTTTGTCTGAACTTTCTAACTCATGGCAGCTTCTTTCTATCGCTAAGAGGAGGTTAGGAGATAACCATCTTTTACTACAAGGCAGATATACAAAGGATTGGTCATTAAAGAAGAACTTTGTCACAAACGTGAGTTATGAGGATACCTGATGAACCAATAAATGTACTTTGTTATGGACGTCTTGTTGAGTTATCTATCTGCATCTGTACAGTTTACAAATCCACCTCTGTGCAGAAGGCAGAAAAGCTAGAGAAAAATTCTCTGAAGACAGGCTCTAGTATGAGTCTGAAACAGTGGTGTGATTCAATTTTTTTTACTACCGGTTCTGTGGGCGTGGCTTGGTGGGCATGGCAGGGGAAGGATATTGTAAAATCTCCAGTCAGAGGTGGTATTTGCCGGTTCTCCAAACTACTCAAAATTTCTGCTACCAGAAATGGTCAGAACCTGCTGAATACCACCTCTGGTCTGAAAGCTCAGAAGACTAAACCTATGCTCCTAGTGACCAACCCAGATTGGATCCTGCAAATTCTCATTATATAAAGAAAATAAGATGGTTCTAGATATTTTCTACATACAGGTAGTCCTGAATGTACAACCACAATTAAGCCCAAATTTTCTGCTGCTAAGTGAAACATTTGTTAAATGAATTTTGCCCCCATTTTAAGACCTTTGTTGCCACAATTGTTAAGAGAATCACTACAATGATTAAGTTAGCAAACATTTTAAGTGAATCGGGCTTCCCCATTGATTTTGCTTGTTAGAAGGTTGCAAAGGATGATCATATGACTCCAGGACACTTCAACTGCCATAAATATGAGTCAGTTGCCAAACATCTGAATTTTGATTACATGACTTGTAGGGATTCTGCATTAGTTGTAAGTGTCAAAAGCAGTCATAAGATACTTTTTCAGTGCCATTGTAACTTTAAATTGTTACTAAATCAGTTGTTGTAAGTTGAGGACTACCTGTTACCATATTATGAAGCAAAGGCACTTGTTTTTTACCCCAATAAAATGACTAAATGCCATATTTACTTCAATTACAAAGTGACTATGGTTGATATGATTAAAACATTTGCAGATATATAACAGAAGGGACCTTGCAGGTCTTCTAGTCCAATTCTCTGCTCAGGCAGGAAACCCTATACCATTTCAGATCATTGGTTGTCCAATCTCTTCTTAAAAACTTTCAGTGTTGGAGCATTCATAACTTCTGGAGGCAAGTTGTTCCACTGGTTAATTGTTTTTAACTGTGAGGAACTTCCTCCTTAGTTCTAGGTTGCTTTTCTCCTTGATTAATTTCATCCATTGCTTCTTGTCCTGCCCTCAGGGTACTTTGGAGAATAGCTTGATTCCCTCTTCTTTGTGGCATCCCCTGAGATATTGGAACACTGCTATCATGTCACCCCAATCCTTTTTATTAAACTAGACATACCCAATTCCAAAAACCATTCTTTATATGTTTTAGTCCCCAGTTTCCTAATCATCATCCATGTGGTTGCTCTTTCTACAGTGTCAACATCTTTTTTACATTGTGACAACAAAACTGGATACAGTATTAAAAGTGCCATTTTACCAAGGCATTATAAAATGGCATTAAAACTTCATGTGAGCTTCATTCTATCCCTCTGTTAATGCAGCCTAGAACCGTGTTGACTTTTTGGCAGCTGCAGTACACTGCCAGCTCATATTTAAGTGATTGTTTACTAAGGACTTCAAGATCCCTCTCACAGTTACTATTGAACCAGGTAGCACCTATACTATATCTGTACATTTGGTTTTTCTTACCTAAATATAGAACCTTACCTTTTTTCACTACTGATTCTCATTTTATTGGACAGCATCCAATGTTCAAACCTGTCAAGATCCTGCCTATGTTCTGTAGTCTTGGCTATTCCTGCCGGCTTGGTGTCGTCTGCATATTTGATGAGATCACCGTCTATCCCCTCATTCAAATCATTGATGAAGATATTGAAGAGTACTGTGCCTAAGACAGAGTTTTGGGGTACCCCCCTGCATACTTCCCTCTATGTAAATGCAATTCCATTGAAGACTACATGTTGAGTGCAGTTAATCAGCCAGTTATGAATCCATCTGGTGGTAATGCTATCTAACTCACATTTTTATATCTTATCAAGTAGTAAGTTGTGGTCTACTTTATCAAATGCCTTATTGAAGTCCAAGTAAGTAAATTATATCCACAGCATTTCTCTGGTCCACTAATTTTGTCACTTTGTCAAAAAATGCAAAAAGTTATCTTAGAGAAGAATGGTACATTTGGATGCATGAAACTGTATTGAGAGTTATCTGATGAGGTATTCTATCAAAGTAGAGACCTGCAGTTGTGGTCAAAAGCAGATCTGCAATATCTATGTTCAAGGCACTCTTGGACAAAGTAGGATCACATTAGAGTCAATACATAAGCATTGAAATGTACATAATGATGAAAAAAATGACTTGTGAATGAACATCAGGGAAAAATGTTTTCTAAGTTGTTTTTCTGATGAGAAAATAAATGCAGCATGGCCAGAAGGAGAAAGGGAGAACTACAGTATTGGCTAAATGCTGATTTTTTAATATTCCCTTATTGTAATTTTCTGGGAACCTTAGCTAACTTAGGAAATATATTGAGCTTTGGGAGAATAGCAGTAATAAGGACATTGTGAATTGATGCTGCAGAAATATTCCTGAAGTCTTTGGGGCAAAATCAGTGGCTGTGTGAAAGTACCTATTGATGCCACTTGTTAAAATAATCAAGTTTAGGGGATGCAGTTAATACCTTGCTTTCCACTCATTGCACAAGAATAGATAAAAAGATGCAGAAAAGATCAGACAACATAATTATACCTTTTTTTAAAAAAAACTGTTCAGTATTTATTTGTTTATTTATTTATTTATGAATCAGAGAGCTAGAATAGAGATACATTAATCCATATATGGCAGGAAAAAGAAAGAAAGAAGGTGCTGTTTTTCTTTTTTCGTTTCATTATACCAGTGATGGCGAACCTTTCCATCCTCACGTGCCAAAAGTGTGTGCGCTCACAAGCGAATGCGCGCACGCGTGCTAGCACCCATAAGTCAATGCACCCGGGGGGCCATGCCCCTTGTGCATGCGCTATGCATCTCTGTACATGTGCATGTGATCCCCACATGCACCACGCGTTTTTGCACATGTGTGCAACTCATGTGCGTGCCCCGCCCCCCCCACATGTGGAGCAGCTACCTGATGATGAGCTGGTGGACAGGAGGCATGTGCGCCTGCGCAGTGGACCTCCTGTGGGGTGATGCTCGCCATGCGTGCCATAGGTTCGCTATCACAGCATTATTCTATAACCCTGTACTGAAATCAAATATAAGGAGAATTCAAGGCCAGAAAAAGGAAGTGTTTCTTTACAACATAAAATTAAAGAATAGAATCCCACTGTCAGCACCTGTGATGGTCACCAAATTAGTCAACTTTAAAATGGGCTTAGAGAAATTCATGGAGGATAGAACTATCAATAGCTATTAATGTTGATGGTGCATAACATAAATACCAGTTGCTAGGAAATAATAGTGGAATAAGTTACAAATTTCATGTCTAGTTCACATCTAGATCACATCTGCAGAGAATGCACAGAATACACTTTCAGCTGGCCTATTTATCAGGCTGAACAAGGATCTTCTTATATTCTTAATGAACACATATCTATGTCCTTTAATTTAAATCCTTTTTAATGCATTTTTTTTTCACCAACAGCTTATTTCTAGCACTAGAACATTCAATCTAAACTGAAGAATGTATTGTTCCAGGAGCATCCACAGGAGGCAAATGATCTTACAAATGCTTCAGAATGTCTTATGAAAATACACAATCAAGGCATTTGCATAATTACATCATCATCTACATATTTTCGATTTGTGTTATTGAGGTTTGCTTAAGATACCACTGGATGATCATCAGGGGTGGGATTCAAAATTTTTAACAACCGGTTCTGTGGACATGGCTTAGGTAGTGGGCATGGCTTGGTGGTCATGTGACTGGGTGGATATGGCTTGGTGGTCATGTTATTGGCTGGGTGTGGCCAACTGAATATCACTCACACCAAGGCACGCATCTCCTCGCCTGGCCTCTCGTGACTGTCGGGATGCTGCAACAGACATAAGTGTGAAAAATGCTCATAAGTCACTTTTTTCAGTGCCATTGTAACTTTGAATGGTCATTCCACACCAGCAAAGTATCAGCAAAGGAGGGGAAAAAAACTCCAGAGAAGTTCATGAGACAGGAAGTCTAGTCCTGCCAAGAATGTAATAAGGGTTAATGGAGAGGCAGTTTCTGTAAGCAACACCAGAATGTTTCCTTCCTGCCTTCCTTACAGGATTAGTCCAGTAATTTTTTCTAATAACCGTTTCTCCGAACTGCTTAGAATGTTAACAACCGGTTCCAGTGAATAGATGCAAACTGGTAGAATCCCACCCCTGAAGATAATATTAAACTCAGAGAGATTGACTCTTCCCAATTACTCTTGAATCTGAAGATTAAGAACACCTTCAACCAAACCCAGGAAGATTGTGCTCCTTTAACATAGTATTTTCCTCGACAGTCTTCTTCTTCTTCTTTTTCTTCAGCGTTTGTCTCGCGCTCTGGCGAGGTCCGCTAATGTCCTTGAGTACTGCTTCCACGCCTCTCTGTCTGCCACGTATGTTGGGTCTGCCTTCGCGATCTCTAGATCGGCCTTGATCGTGTCCATCCAGCGTTGCTTAGGTCTACCACGCGGTCTCGCTCCTCCGACAATCACCTTCATCGCAGATTTGATGATGGATTCTTCCTTGGCGCAACTCACATGGCCAAACCATCGTAGCCGGGACTGCCTCATGACCGTGGGGATGGGCACGACGTTGAACCGTCTGCGCACTTCTTCATTCCTGACGCGATCGAGTAGGGTGAGGCCTACCGACCATCGGAGCATTCGCATCTCCATTGTCTGGAGTCTGCTTTCGACTTCTTTGGTCGTCGGCCAGCACTCTGCGCCGTATATGGCCACGGGGCGCACCACAGAGTTATAGATTTTCGCCTTCAGGCGCATCGGCATCTTCTTGTCACAGAGGACACCCGTGACGGACTTCCATTTGCCCCACGCTGCGTTGATCCTGGCTGCCACCTCAGTTTGTAGTAGGCCTTCTTCCCCAAGAGTAGTTCCCAGGTACTTGAAGGTGGAGGCGCGCGGTAGCTCCTGCCCGTTCACGTGGATGGAGCCTGTCGTTTCGTTGTCAGTGGTCAGGTATTCGGACTTCTTTAGGTTCAACGGAGCCCGAACTGCTCGAGGCGGTCGTGCCACTGTTGGACTAGGTGCTCGAGTTCAGCCTTGCGCAGGTTGGCCAGGAACACATCATCGGCGTAGAGCAGCGTCCATGGGGCGGGCGTGTGCAGGTCATGTGTAATTGTGTCCATCACCAGAATGAACAGCAGTGGTGAGAGAGCAGAGCCCTGGTGTACGCCGACGGTGATATTGAACTCCTCTGATATCCCAGCTGCCGCTTTTACACGGCTTTTGTGACATCTGTATAGGAGTTGGACCCATTGTACGAGTAGCTCGGGCACGCCGTGATCTCGCAGTGCGTACCAGATGAGATCGTGCGGGACTCGGTCGAAGGCCTTTTCCAAGTCCAAGAAGGCGGTGTGGAGCGGGATTTTCTTCTCTCTGTGAGCCTCCATCAGCATCCGCACACCGAAGATGGCATCGGTGGTGCCGCAGTTCTTGATGAATCCGGCCTGGTTGACGCTGATGTCGACGATGTCCCGAATGCGCTTATCGAGGACGCGTTCGAAGATCTTCATAGTGTGTGACAGTAACCTGACCGGTCTGTAGTTGGAGCAGTCCGCTGGGCTGCCCTTTCCCTTCCAGATCGGAACAGTGGTGCTGCGGTACCAGTCGTGTGGCACTATTCCCGTGGAGACGATGTTGTTGAACAGCTCGCACAGCCACAATGCCGAGCCCGTAGTGCCTTTTTCCAGAAGTCGGCAGGGATGTCGTCTGGTCCTGTTGCCTTACCGTTTTTCATGGCCTTGATGGCGTCGGTGACCTCGCTGGCGTGAATGCCTGAGACTGGGCCTTCGACGGGGTCACCTCGCGGGGTTCGTGGGTGTGGGAACTCCTCGGTGGAGATCTTCTCGAAGTATTGCCGCCACCTCTCGGCAGCGTCTCTGGGGTTGACGATCAAATTTCCCCTTTCGTCGTTGATCCCATGAAACTGGTCAATGTCCAGGGTCTTCCTGTGTCTGCTTTTGGCTAGGCGGTAGATCTCATTCTCGCCTTCTCGCGTGTTCAGCTTCTCGTAGATGTCGTCGTAGTGGGAGCTTCTGGCTGTCGCTACTGCTTTCTTGGCTGCCTTTTTGGCCGCCTTGTACTCGCAGAGCTTCTCGCTGGTCTTGTCCTGAAGAAAGGCCTTGTAGAGCCGTTTCTTCAGGTGCACGGCATCTTGTACTTCTGGTGTCCAGAGCCATGTATCTCGTTCGATGCGTCTCCGTCCTGGCTTGGTACAACCAAGCTGTTGGCAGCCGGCAGTGTGAACAGTGCTCTTCAGCATGGACCACGCTTCCTGTGGCCCGTCGACCATCTGCAGGAACTGCTCCGGTTTGATGAGGGGTCCCGCCATCTTCTTCTGGTTCCACCACTTGATTCGTGGCTGGTCTGCATTCTTTTTGTCAATCTTGGTCTTGGGCTTGCTGATCCTGATCTTCGCCATCAGCGGCCTGTGCTGACTGCTCGATTCGTACGGGTACACCTTGGCGTTGAGCACGTTTTTAGCGGCTCTTCGTCGTACGATGATGTAGTCGATCTGTGTGTGGTGGTTCCCATTTCTGCTATGGTAGGTGAGGAGTTGGGGTTCTCGCCTAATGAAGCAGGTGTTCGTGATGGTCATATCATGGGAGTCGGCAAAGTCCAGGATCCTCTGGCCATTCTCATTCATATCACCTGTGCCGTGCCCACCGTGGCACTGGTGTCCGTTTTTGTCCCGCTCTACATGACCATTCAGGTCGCCAGAGATGATGATGTCGTCTTCATATGGGATCTGCCTGAGTTGGATGTCGAGCAGTTCCCAGAAGGTATCCTTCTCCTCCTCGTGACATCCGGTCTGAGGGGCGTAGGCGGACAAGATGTGTAGGCGCTGCCTCTCAGTCGCTACGACGATTATCATCAGTCGTTCTGTGAGGCGCTTAACTTCTGCAACGGAGCTTTGCCAGCTGGGACTGACAACCACAGCTACACCGTCGCAGTTTTCCTTACAGCTGGTGTATATGATCTTATAGCCGTCTATAGTCGTAGCCTTGTTGCCCTTCCAGCGAGTTTCCTGGAGGCAGCAGATGTCCAGCTTCCTGTCCCGCATGGCCCTGACGATCTCGGTCGAGCGTCCAGTCAGCGAATCCACGTTCCAGGTGGCCACCTTGAGTGTCTGGCAATCCTCTGTTCCCCGCTTGCGATTTTTCACACGGATCGGGTAGTCTCCGTGCGCGTCAGACCCGGACGCGGCCGTCATAGCTTTCTCACATGGTGCAAGTGCGCCGTGCTTTCCGCGTGGACCATTTCGTTGATTTTTGACGCAGGCCAATGGTCTCCTGCGCCCGTCGGTTCCCCCGAACGCGGTAGCCTTGGGCGTGTGTTCAGTAGTGGACGTTTCCACCATGTTGATGCGGCATTTGAGTACTCCAGCCGGCCTGTCGCGTGGGCCTGTCGTCGGAGGGTCTGCTCTCAGTTACGGTCAGCGTTTAACGGCTTCGCGCATCCAGGGGACACCACTTGGAGGTGGCAGACCGCTGGTCCCCCAGTATTTTCCTCGACAGTGTGTCTTCAATATACCTCTCTGAGCGAAATATTGATAGGCTGAACATAATCCTGTGGGTTTTATGGCTGGATGGGTCTCCCTGGTCCTAGTCAAGCATTCTAATCATTATATTATAATATTTCTGTACCTTTTACATCATTTCTTTGAATTAAAGAGAAGGGCATCCTTCAGAAGTGCCTGCCTAAAGTTTTTTATCCCTATATATGGGGAACATTTTATTTCTGAGCCATTATGCAAAGAAAACATCTAGAAATGCACTGTTGAACTAATGACAAAATATGGATGTTTTAGTAATAGAATTTCATCAGTATTTTACCAGTCAAATTTTTCAATACTCATGGGCAATATATTTCTAGAAAAAAAAACAGAGTTTCTTCTTTGTTCGTAATCATCGTCTAGTAGTCAGACTCTTGAAATGTGAGAAGGATCAAATATTCTTGTTTACATTTAGTTCTTTCAATAAAACAGACCTAACCATGCAGTTGGGGAGGAACTTCTTTTGGATTCTGTTCCTATGGTTCTCAGTTTCTGAAACTTTAAAGATGTTTGTATTCCAAATTCCAGATTGGCTGCATCTTAAAGTTGCAGAAGTTGGGAAAGACCCCTCCGTAGAGTATCCATGATCCAGCTGCCATTCACTAATATAAAAGTTACAAGGCATCTGGCAAGGCTTTGCTTGCAAGGCAGAAAAGACAAACGTGACCAGGATGCAGCAGTTTGATGAACACATTAGGTAACAAAGCACATACAGCTAATTTTTAAAGTTTCACGATAGTAAAACAGAAAATATTTTAAAGAATAAACAAATAAAAAGAGTACCTGTGTCCATGTATAGATCTAACGATTTGTTGTCAATGAAAGTAAGAAAGGAGGCCAACTTCTAATCTGGTAAGAGTTGAAGACCTAATTTGGCCCAAGCTGATCTACTCTGGCACTGACCACCTGCTGTACACTGGACATTCCTTTCCCACCCAAATGTTGTAGAGCAGTAGTGATTAAATGGAATATAGAGAAGACACCAAATCTCAAGAAAGTGGAAAATAATTGAAACAACTTTTCTACTTATCTAGACAATCAACTTCATAAATGATAAATGTTAGAAATAGTCACCTGGAAGTCTCAGAGAAAAAGAACAAATAAGAATAAATAAAAGTCAAAGGAACAGTGTTATTGCAACTCCTTCCTTGAATTCTTACCTCAAGCCCATAAATGGCTACATTGCATTGCTGTGAAAAACAATGGCACGAGGAATTTATTGTTAGGAATTTGAACTCCGCTGATATTTTCTTCTATCTGGTAGATAATAAATGTGCTCTGAAAACACTCTGATATAACTAACATAACTCATAATATGGAGACCACCCTTATTGATGAGAAAATTTGGCTTCTGGATGCAATATGTATTTGGCAGCATATGATAAGGATTCCTTTTTGTCTCTTGGATTCAATATAAGGTGTTAAATATTGTCTATAAATTCCAATAATATGTGGGTTTAATTCTGTACTATAGGGCAGCTTTTCATAAACTAGTATCCTCCATACATATTAAAATGGAATTTTCATGGTCTTCAGGTAATAGCTGTACTACATGGGGGACATATCCACAGGGTAACAGTTTGGGGAATGTTGACATAGGATGTGGAGTCAAAGAGAAACTACATTATATTAGGGCTTAATGTCCCAACTCATGTGAATATTGCAAAATTGGGAATAATGGAATATAGGTGTCTAAAATATATAAAGTTCAGAATACTTTCAGTATAGTTGGATCAGTATTGGAAAGTTTCTGGTAATGACAGAATAACCTGGTTCAAACTGGAAAGATTGACAATTTAAATGTTTTGCCTATGTTTTTTAATTAAGTGTATATGCCACATCTTGCTGTTTGAGGCAACTGTCTTAAGATTTAATTAGATGTTATTTTAAGGTTCTATTTTGCATCTCTCTTAACAGCATAAAGCCAGCCCCTATCAGGATTGGGCCATCATGCACATGGAGAAAGGTTTTAACCTTTGTTTCCTTAGTAAAGTTCATCTCCAGAGAACAACTAACGACAAACTCACTCACTCCTGCCCCAATAGTGCAAGTAAAAAACTTTCATTTTAATTGTAACATGGGAAACTCAAGTAAATTTGGGGGCTGACTGGGAGTAGATTGACCTTTTTTCTTTTCATATTGTTTTACAGCAGTATTTCTCCTTTCGGCTAAATATTTGCACCAAGACAAATTCCTTGTGCATCCAGTCACACTTGGCCAATAAAGAATTCTATTCTATTCTATTCTACACTAAGATTTTATTCCTTCACTTTGCACGTATTTCTCTAATAATTCATTTTAATTATTTTAATTCATTTGTAAATTTAGAAGATATATCTTTCTCCCCATTCTGTTGTTTCATACCGTCTGCATGTTTTGTTTCCATGGTTAACAGCATGAATTGTAAGCTTACCAGCTCACTAGAGGCCTTTTAATTCCAGGCAGTAAGGAAAACATGCAGAACAGAGGTCACTTTAAACACCAAGACTGCTTAATTTGTATAGCCAGAAGTGCAGAAAAGCCAGCTTTACACCAAAATGAGATGATGGCCCCATAGAATTTGCTTGTATGCTAGGAGATGAAGAGGCATATATTTTAACCAAAATGCTCTGAAGTGATTTTCTGGGAGTTATCTTTGGCAATCTTGTCAGATTTGAGTTCCAAAACTTCTTGGATTTTTTTCTGGCAAAAACTGAACATAAGTGGAAAACAGTTTCTCACAAGCTTCCAAATGGGATTTTCAGCCATGATGTCTGGGAATTCTCACCCCAAATCAATCAAATTAAATTGATTTTTTTTTCACTTGAGATCATTTGAGATCTGGTGTGAAAAATGCAGGAAAATTAAGATATATTTTTGGGAATTTGGCTATAGATGTTTTCATTTATGTTTTATAAATGAAAATAAACATTTCAGAAAGGCTTAAAAACTATATTTTTAAAAATACTTTAAACAGTGTGTCTTATCTGGGATAGTCCAAAAATAAGCTGGCTTCTTTTTTGCTCATTAATCCATTCAAGCATATTTCCTTTTGACAACTATTGGATCTCAGAATAGAATGGAATAACTTTAAGAGTAATTCATAAATCCACACAAATTAACCAGGCAAATTAAGATACTGTTTTTATGTAATTAATTATCTTATTAGTGAGAGGAAACATTCCCATAGAAGGAAATACAAGGCAATGAAAAAATCCAATCCATCCAGAAGATGGATAATTTTTTTCCAAAGTCATGTTAGCAACCATCAGTGCACACCATTTTTTTCTAATTCAGCTAATTTATTTTTAGGAACTTTACTTTGAATATTTTAAAACTGGGTGTTTCTCCAAGATTGAAAAAAAAACACCAACATTTTTATTTTATTATCTTGTGCAACATACACAGATAGACAAAATATGGAGTATAAATCCCTTTATGACTTAATTCACCCAATCTAATGGCAAAAATTGGCAGAGGTTGACTTTTCTAAAATGTGGGCTTTGATGTCATCAGTTAAATCACTATGGAAATCACTACCTTAGGGAAGGTATTTTGCAGAACTTTCTTCTCAATTTCCTTCCCTAACAAATGTTGGTATCCCATACAGTTCGAGATTTCAGACATCAGAATGGTGCACAATTAGTTCCCTTTGCAATCCGAAGAATGATATCATGGTAAATTTTCTCAGTTTTATAAAATGTCTCACAGCCTATTATGTTTTTCAAGGAGCCACAGTTGCCTATTTTGTATACATTTATGGTGATTAACTCAAAAGATTATTCAAATCAATAGGGGTGCATGGTGTTGTTTGTATGTATTTACATATATTATGCATTGATGATGAATGGTGATGACTGTACTCACAACAAAAGTCTTTCCAGGACAGAAATTCCTATTCCTATTCCTCTCCTCAGTTTTTTGCAGCAAATTATTCTAACTGTATTGGATTATGCATTGGTTTGGGGACAAGGGTGCAAATCCTATACTTATTTAGGAACAAACTTATTTAGGAACAAACAAGTTATTATTTTAGAAGTGGAATTAAACACAAAACCCTGCTGCTTCCATACTTAATTTATTTGTTACTGTACTAGCAATTTGTAGGAGATCCAAAGTAAGTCTATGTTTCATTATTTCACACCAGATTCCTATAGGGAAAAAGAATCTTCACACACAAAAAAACACTTCTGCAATTGTTATCCTAGTGAAAACATATTTTTGAATAGCTTTGCAAAAGCTATTGGTATTAGTCTGCATCAGGTATTTCCTATGTTGTCTACCATTTAGTGTAGCAATATCTGCAGAGGAACTTATATGGAACTAAGCAGGGGTGGGATTCTACCAGTTTGCACCTATATGCTAAAACCGGTTGTTAACGTTCTAAGCAGTTAAGAGAACCGGTTGTTAGAAGAAATTACTGGCCTAATCCTGTAAGGAAGGCAGGAAGAAAACATTCTGGTGTTGCTTACAGAAACTGCCTCTCCGTTAACCCTTATTACATTCTTGGCAGGACTAGACTTCCTGTCTCAGGAACTTCTCTGGAGTTTTTCCCCCTCCTTTGTTGGTACTTTGCTTGTGTGGAGTGATCATTCAAAGTTACAATGGCACTGAAAAAAGTGACTTATGACCCTTTTTCACACTTATGTCTGTTGCAGCATCCCCACAGTCACGAGAGGCCAGGCAAGGAGATGCGTGCCTCGATGTGAGTGATATTGAGTTGGCCACGCCCAGCCAATAATATGACCACCAAGCCATGTCCACCCAGTCACATGACCGCCAAGCCATGCCCACCAACTAAGCCACACCCATAGAACAGGTTGTTAAAAAATTTGAATCCCACTCCTGGAACTAAGGCAGTAGAGAAATCTCTCTCTCTCCTATCCACCCCCCCCGGCCCATTTGTGGATGGGGGTATGAATACAAAAGAAACTGCTTACTCTCCAGGTTCTTTTCTTTAGATGTCCCACTTTAAACAGTTTCCATGTTGCTTTGGTACATTTGCTAGTTTATAGTTTCCTACCTAAAGTCCATTAACATGCTTTCAAATTGATCTGCCTATATTGTAATCTTTGAGACTCACTCAAAGTCACTTAAATGCTCGAAAAAGTGCCTTTGAAAAGTCTTCTGACTCACTAAAATTTTGTTTGTGCCTCCTGCTTTATCTTTATAAACTGAAGGAAAATGTTTTTTGCAGCCACCGCCAATCTTATCTAGACTGTTATCTATGGGCAAGTGAACTCTGATACGTGTTAGAAAACCATATTCTTTTCCCTTTGTACGGACAGACACAAATGAATTACTAAAAAGATGTACCATTGAATATCATGCAGTGTCTCCTCATGGCTATCTTTTTTCAATACACCCTGTTCTGTACAGAATTTTTTTAAAAAGTTACCCTCATCTTGCCTTAAGAAAACTGTATCACCAATAAAAATAAGGAACAGTATTTCGTGCTTTTAGCAGAGAATCTGCATTTTTGTCATAGAATGTTAATACAATTGCTTCCACATTTACTTAATATTTTTATGGAAATATTTGTTATCAAAGATTTGTTTAAAGCATGATTAAGTTGTTAAGGAATGATTTAAATGACTTCAACCTATATGCACATACATTCTTACATACATTCTGATTTTATTTGAACCCAAATGTCCATTTTGATCCATATTGATCAATTCAAACTAAACTGACCCAGCAGTCTAAATAAAATTGATGGATTAAGGTGGATCAAAGCCAATTTGCATTCTCTTGTTACACAGGTTTATAGTATTCTTCGAACAGAAGCTTCACTACTTGTGTAAAAGACTACACTATCAGGAGGACAGAAAACTTGGGGAAATACATTTGTATTACAGTAATCGAATAGTTGCTTTATATACCGCTCCATATGAGGAACATAACAGAAACTTGATGGAAATTTAAGCTAATTCTATTCCCGTTCAACTTTAACCTACTCACTCTCTTTTGGGGTCTTCCCAAAGTTATACTGTCCTGTCGCTACTTCAGAGCGTGTGAGTAAACAGAAGTCATATATAAATATAATTTATCATTACTTACTTTTGTAAAGGAACTCCAAGCAGTCTATGTAATGTTCTCTCTGCCAAATTATCTCTGCAGCATTAATCAATAATGTAGATTGGGCAGAGAGATTCTATGGGCTTTTGTGACTATAGTTAGATATGAAATTGGGGTTTCCTCAATTCTAGTCTTTTCTCCATAGACTGCCTTTCTTTATAAATACCAATTACAAATATAGAAAGCTGCCCTACCCCAAATATATCATTTTCGATCTAGCTAAGAATTGTCTATAAAATGGCAGGTGCTCTGAAATGAATCTTTCCAAATGTGTTTTAAGATCTTGAAAATAATGCGGGGACTTCTGCATACAATGCATGATCTATTTAATTGAAGCCACATCATCAGTAAATGTCCATATTCAGGCTGACCTCTGGGTATCAAATTTGGGGGTGAGGAAAGGTTCCTTTTAAAAAATTGCTGGTATGCATCAGAGAAGCATCTAAACAATCACTGTTGGGAACAGAAAATTAGATTATAAATGGTACCTATCCAGTAATCCTCTTCTGTATAGTTTATGTAGATTAGCACTTCTTGAAAAGAGTGGTGCATAAAGGAATCCATATCCCAGGAGGAGCCTTTTTTAATCCTTCTGTGTTAGAAAAAAAAATCCAATCTCTTAGTGAAGAAAAACACCCTTTGATTCGGATTACATCTGACTGCTCTTTCATTCATACATTTGAACTCTGAGATACCTAGGAAGACTCAAGCCATCCATATTATGCAGGCATTTTCAAGAAGAGGGATGTCAGCAGGCCTAAGCTTCTTAGTTGATGTAGAAAAGAGAACTTTAGCTTCATTAATTATTTCCATAAATGAAGTGCACCCAAGCGCATACATAGAATGGATGCTTGCATCCTTTCTTTTGCACATCATTTGATCTAAATGATGTTTGGCTACTAAGGAAGCCATTTCAGAATGGGATTGGTGTGCATCTGTTTTATGTCCTTTAAAAAAAAAGCACTCCCAGTTTCTGTTCCAAACACAAGTATGAACAAGCAGGCTATCCTGATGTGATCTCTGGCCCTTTATCTCCACCAGTCTTTTGTCTTGACCCGTACCATTTTTTCTACCACTATCTCTTCTTCCATGTTATTTCCCAAGTGGTGGGGCCATGTCTTGTTTTTCTGGATGCACTTGTGTGAGAGCAGAAGTCAAGGTTGACCAACTGGAGTAGAGCATCTATCCCTGGTTACTTATATGAATTAATTAGGATTAATGCAAATGGCCAGCCTCTAAAGGAACAAAACAAAAATATATGCATTCGTTCAGAAGCACTTCCCATTCATTTAAATATGCTAAATCCCAGGTCTGCCTGTAAATGGGATGGCAAACCACATAAAACACAATTCCTGTAAAAAGGAAAGCTTTAAGCACTTTCAGTAGGAAGTACAAAAGTAAGGCCTAAAAGTAAGGAACCATAGTGGTGCAGTGGTTAGAAACAGTATTGCAGGCTATTTTAGTTTATTGCCAGGAGTTTGATCCTCACGGGCTTAAGGTTGACTCAGCCTTCCAACCTTACAAGGTCAGTAAAACGAGGAGCCAGACTGTTGGGAGCAATAGGCTGACTCTGTAAACTGCTTAGAGAGGACTGTAAAGCACTGTGAAGCACTATATAAGACTAAGTGTGTTACTAGTGCTATGTACAGGGCTATAGGACAGGAAGGCCAGTATGTGGAAATAATATTCATTCCATTCAATTTCATTGCCCCAAAGAAAAGTTGGCGCACAAAAATTGCTCCCTCTAAAGATCTGTGGAGAAGTCATGAGTCAAATTTCCTTAATTTCAATAGATATTAAGCGCAGTTCAAGATCTTTTCTTGTACTAAATCTGAACTTGAAACAATTATAACAGAGTTATGATACCAGTATGTTGAGATCAGATTCTCAATCTCTCTCTGCAAACATCTTTAGGTTGTCTATCTTCAGCTTTTTATTCTGAACTGGAAGACTGCAGAAGATGTAGAATAGTCTGGGTTATACAGGTAGTTCTAGATTTACAACAGTTCTAGATTTTCAGTTCGTTTAGTAACTGTTTAAAGTTACAACGGCACTGAAAAAAGTGACCATTTTTCACACTGATGACCATTGTTGCCTCCCCATGGTCAGATGCTTGACAGCTGACTCACATTTATGACGCCCCAAATGTCCCGAGGTCAAATGATCCTCTTTTGCAACTTCATGACAAGCAAAGTCAATGGGGAAGCCAGATTCACTTAACAACTATGTAAGTAATTTAACAAGTGGTTCACTTCACAAATGTAGCAAGAAAAGTTGTAAAATGAGGCAGAACTCCTTTAACGAATTTCTCACTTAGCAACATAAATGTTGAGTTCAATTGTGGTTGTAAGTTGAAGACATCCTGTTTATTTAGTCTAGGTTTTTCTATAGTAATACTAAGCTGAATATGAGATCTATTTAAGTATTAATATTTAAGTATTAATATGTGCAGTAAGAACTTTAATATTAGAAAAATGAATTATATTTAGAAGCTACTAATTAAGACTTAATTTGGCTATTAAGACTTGCTGTTTGACACACTATTAAAAGAAGCAACAAGATGTCTAAAGAACATGATGTGCCAACTGAAGTTAAATGCAATTAATTAATAAATTAGTAAACCAAACAGAACAAGAGAAGATCAGAGAATAAAAAGGGCTTGAAATCTGGAGTCAGTTTTTTTAAAAAAATTCTCCATTAATTGCTGCTGCTGCTAACTTCGACCCATCCACTCAGCCCTTCTTCATTTCTACACCTATTCACCTAGATCCCACTGGCTGTCAAGCTAGGGCCTGCACCTTGTGGAAAGGCCTGTTACTCAGAATTTGAGAATTCTTAAAAAGTTGCTGGGAGTAAGTTGATTTATGGTGTGAAAATGATTTTATTTTCCTGTCTGTAATTGCTCTGTTTGAAAATCATCTGTGAAGTCTTGGCTGTTTTGTTTTGTTTACTAAAGACATCTGGTCCAAGAGCAGCTAGGGGAGAAAATAGAAAAGCAGTGGAGTGAAAGGAGCAACCAAATATGAATAAAGACTTTCCCCAAAGCTTCAATTCACTGCTGCTCAGAAAGGTTCAAGGTAAGGAAGCTGTCTGTATATTGGTGAGTTTAGAGCTTGTTAGAAATTTCAGAAAATATTTTCTTAATTTGTGCTGGCCAATAGTTGAGCAGAAAAAATGTAAGCCAATGAGTACTCACTCACCCACTCATTGTATTTCCAGTTTGCTAATTGATGAGTTTATTGCCATGGAGTAACAAAAAAACCTCTTCCTTCCAGGGGTGGGATTCAAATTTTTTAACAACCTGTTCTATGGGTGTGGCTTAGTTGGTGGGCATGGCTTAGTTGGTGGGCATGGCTTGGTGGCCATGTGACTGGCTGGGCGTGGCCAACTCAATATCACTCACATCAAGGCATGCATCTCCTCGCCTGGCTTCTCATGCTTGTGGGGATGCTGCAACAGTCGTAAGTGTGAAAACGGTCATGTCACTTTTTTCAGTGCCATTGTAACTTTGAATGGTCACTCCACACAAACAAAGTACCAACAAAGGAGGGGGGAAAAACTCCAGAGAAGTTCCTGAGACAGGAAGTCCAGTCTTGTCAAGAATATAATAAGGGTTAATGGAGAGGCAGATTCTGTAAGCAACACCAGAATGTTTCCTTCCTGCCTTCCTTACAGGATTAGGCCAGTAATTTCTTCTAACAACTGGTTCTCTTAACTGCTTAGAATGTTAACAACCGGTTCTAGCAAATAGGTGCAAACTGGTAGAATCCCACCCCTCCTTCCTTCCTCCCTCCCTCCCTCCCTCCCTCCCTTCCTTCCTTCCCATTAAGTTTAACTTCTTCCCATCACACATTTGCCAACATATATTTGTGCACATGTGTTTGTTGACCTGCAGACTGTTTTTATCATTAGTTTTCAGGGGACTATTACTTGATCTTTTTAAAGTATTAGCAAAGGCTAAAAAGCTTTAACATCTCCAGGGCTTTGAAGTAAAGTGCATCTCCATGTCCTTTGAAGTCATATGTTCCCAGAAAATCTTGGAAGTGTTAATGGACTACAAATTTGCATGCCAGCAAAACTGCTGATGGGGATTTTCTCAAAATTGTTTCCTCTTTCAAGTCAAGGTGGGCTGTACAAGAAGATGTCCACAGATTCCAGGTGAACTTTCCTATAATGCAGATTTTATCTATTACTGAAGCCCGGAAAAAGGGCAAGGAAGCTGTTTTCCAAAAGGGGTGAAAAGGCTGAATTTTAGCAACATGTTAGTTGCTGGTTTGAACTTGTCTTCAAACCAACATGCTTTAGGCTTATCATAACCCTTAAAGTTTGCTTTTATTAAAGCTGTGAAAAGTTGGGGGTACTTTTTTTAATCCATAAATATTTCTTTAAAAGAAAAAAAAATCAAGAGGTAAATGGACTTTTTTTTAATCAAATGAACCTCAGGCAAAAGAGAGTGTAAAACATTTAGCATATTCATGCTGTACTGCACCAGTTGATAAGAATTGCAACATAAATGGAAAAGCCTGCCCACATATCTCTTAGCTTAATGATAGAGGGGCGAAAGGTTAACTTGGACAAGCTAATTAAAACCGTGTTAAACTCCATGTGCAGCTTTTACAGGAAGATTTGGATGTGAATGAGAACAGACAATGCCTTCCTGTGGTTTCAAGCTTGGACAAATCTATAAGTGGGGGTATGGTACAAAATGCTGAAATTACTGTAGAGCTTACTTTATGCTACAAACAGTTCATCTTGTTTGTGAAGCTAAAAATACTCTGAATTTAAACAAAGTAAAGGCCATTTGCTACCTTGATTTCCTTTTGCCCTGTAAATATCCTAGCAAACAAAACATAATTGCGTAGATTTCTTCCTGGCTCGACAGGAGATCTTATGATTCACAGCTCCTGTGCTGACCCTTCTGCCCCATGTTCTGGTAACAGGAAGAGGATTGGATTTTGGAGGATGCCTTTGGGTTTCAAGGATGCTCTTGCTATCTAAAAAAGTTAGAAATTTATTGAGGTCACCAGGTCTCTCACATACCTTTTTCTTTGTTTTTCTGTTCTCAGGGCCAACAGCTTTGAATAACAACTCTTCTCTGCTTGTAATTGAGAAGATTAAAAACAAAACAAAAGATACTCTCTGTTGTCCAAGTCCTGGGCTTCGCAAGCAGTGTTCTCAGCATGCCAAAAACTCAAATCATTGCATTTGTTTCACATTGTGCTTTTTCACATTGTGCTCCTTTCCTTAGTTATGTTACTTTCAGCTGTAATCAAATCCCATTGTGCTGAGCATAATGGAACTCGACTTGGACCTATAAGGTGATGCTAAGGTTCCTAGGGTCACAATGCATTGGAAAATTTCCAGACTTTGGATCTCTGGCATAGAAGTGTCTATGATTTGGTCCCATGTAACACAAGTAGTATCAGTGACTGAAACATTTTCATTTTGACCAAATGATAATGTTAGACTTCTGCTGTAATTGCCATATGAATAAGTCAAAAGTTGCCCTGGTGGTACCAGTTGAGCATTTCATAGAGGATGAATCTATTTTGATGTCACAGAGAATAACAGTAGATTCTAGCAAAAATTGTCATTTGCATACATGACATTAGTGATAAACATAATCAAATTCAACTCCATACTATTTTCTAATGAAGATATCTGTTGTAGTAATCCTCACCTTACAACCATTAATTTAGTGAGTCTTGAAAGTTACAATAATTGTAGCATCCTGAAGTCATTTGATCAGCATCTGCAACCTTCTTAGTAGACTTCTGACAAGCAAAGTCAATGAAGAAACTCAGATTTGCTTAACAACCTCATGATTCATTTAAAAACTGCAGTGACTCACTTAACAATCATGGCAAAAAAATGGTAAAGTATGACTCACTTGCCTTGCTTACCAGTGGAAATTCTGATTGTGATTATCCCGACTGTGTTAGTAAATATTCTCAATACAATACTGCTTGTACTGAACAGTAATTAAGAGAAGATGCATCCCTGGAGTACCCCAGTGCAAACTGGGAAGCTTTCTGATGGTTTTTGAATGGAAGCCCTGCAAGTTAAGCTTAAGAACAGCTTAAGGAGTCCGATAAATTAATCTGGCATTCTTTCAACAGCAAATGCCTTCCGATGAGCTGAACAATACACACTGTCATAGACAGCTATAAAGTGAATGAATGTTATGATGAGTACTTTGCCAGGGGTGGGATTCAGCCGGTTCGGGCCGGTTCCTGTGAACCAGATGTTAATTTTACATCCAGTTCACTGAACTGGTAGTTCTGAAGACCATCTGGCCCCACCCTCCCCTCCCCTCCCAGGTGTCCCCATGAGGCCCATCTGGCTCCCAGGTAAGTATAGGGAAGCCTCCTGGGAGCAAAAACAGGGCTTAGGGGGTGCAGAAATAAAGAAAGGGAGGGAGGGAAGAAAGAAAGGGAGGGAAAGGAGAAAGAAAGAAAGAAAGAAAGAAAGAAAGAAAGAAAGAAAGAAAGAAAGAAAGAAAGAAAGAAAGAAAGAAAGAAAAGAAAGAAAGAAAGAAAGAAAGAAAGAAAGAAAAAAGAAAGAAAGAAAGAGAGGGAGGGAGGGAGGGAGGGAGGGAGGGAGGGAGGGAGGGAGGAAGGGAAGGGAAAAAGAAAGAAAGAGGGAGGGAGGGAAGGGAGAAAGAGGAAAGGGAAAGTGAATAAGATATGGAGGGATGGAGGGATGGATAGAGGGAGGGAGGGAAAGAAAGAGGAGAGGAAGGAAGGACCACAAACCCTGGCAATCCAGAGCTGGAAAGGACCTCAGAGGTCATCTAGTCCATCCCCTTGTCTTCAGCAGGAGACATCTGGGTTATTTTGGTGCCTCAACCAGTCACATAACCACCAAACCATGCCCACCTAGTCACATGACCACCAAGTCATTCCCACCAAGCCATGCCCACAGAACCAGTTGTTAAAAAAATTGAATCCCACCCTTGTCCTTTGCTACAATTGATTCATACTTCCATATCTTGTAATATATGATTTGGTCACAATAAACCTAATTTGTACAAAACCAGCCTGCTCTTTATGGACTGCTTCTTCTCTCTCAATATTTGATTTTGGAATTGGATTATCTGCAGAAATATTTCATTAATCATGAAGTGTATACTTATGGTAGCATTTTCACTTGTGGCTTAGGCTATCTACGTAAAAAAAGGATGAGGCTTGTGACAACTTTTTCCCATGTGCTTGGTGTGCCTCCTGATATCCAGATCACCTGTAAAACCAGTGTCGTAGAGTGGTTAAAGTATTAGACCCAGGCAGGGGTAGGATTCAAATTTTTAACAATCGGTTCTGTGGGCGTGGCCTAGTTGGTGGGTGTGGGTTGGGTGGATGTGGCAACTCAATATCACTCACATTGAAGCACGCATTGAAGCAATTGACAAATCAAATAAATACTAAATACTAAAAAAAAATACTTCAAGAAACCATTGTCAGCTGTTTCTTCAGGTTGAAGATTTTTCATCATTGGTTTTGACTAGTATTAACTCTTCATTGGTGTGTTGATTTAGATTATCCACCAGGGCCAACCTATCAAGTATAAACCCAGATGCATTAACATTTCTGTACCCTGGTTCAATAAACTTTTGTATCCCATTTTATTATCTCTCAACAGGGGATTAACTCTCTCCATTCATATAGATATTCACATGGCTGGGTTAAGCATCACAGAGGAGTTTAAGAAGTTGAGGTTTTTGCTTCAAAGGAGATCACCCTGAATATCATTGGAGGCAACCTGAAGAAGACACAGAAATAAGGCAAGTAAGGAGGTATCATCATAAGACCCTCTATCAAATGTCCATGGAAGAAGCAAAGAACTCTAGCTTATGTTTCAAACCATTCAGTTATGGTGACCTTCTCCAACTTGGTGCCTTTCAGTTATATGGAATCATATTTTCCAGAATTCATGCCTGTCTAATGATGATAGATGTAAAGCAAGACTTTTGGAATCATTAGCCATGCTGGTGGAAAGTGACAGCTGAGGCCCAACACGTTGGAAAGACAGAAGATTAGGAAAAACTTACATATATGGAATTTTTGATTTCTACTGGCTGATCATCAGTGTTCCCCATTCATACCCTCCTTACAGAAAATTTTAATTCCTTCTGAAGGCTTTGAAAGCATCAGTTTATAAAAGACTGAATGTAGCAACCATAAGCATTTTTGAAGAAAAATGGCCACTGATATTAGCATGCCAGTATTCTTTTTAATCCTTCATTCTGATTTATACTGACTCTTTGGCAGTTGCTGTAGAGCCAAGGGTTACCAACAAGCCATATGAAACAAATAAACGCAAAACAGAGTTGTTCACTGCATATCTTTTAAAATTTATTTTAAATATTCCATATGGAAATATTCTGGATTGCAAGTTTCAGAAATTCCTGACTTTATATAAACAAAATATATTTACTGAACTTACAGGACAATGTGGAGCCATTTTAATAGCACAATATGCAACAAATGTTTATATCACCATACTCCATCGAAGGAACATTGAATCTAAAAGCACATTAAAGAAAGCTGTGGGACACATTTTATAGATACACACACACAGAAACACACTCAGTGTCCTTGAATTCCCCCTAGCATATGGGAAATGTACTTAACTCTTTATGAGTAGGTGGAAGCAAAATCAACATTTGGGAGTGATTTAGTTCAGGAACTCCATGTAGCTAAATCAATACCCCTTTTTGTTTGTAACTCCAGGGCAGATAATCAGTTCTCACTAGATGGTCTCAATCTTGTCTTTGTAATATGCTTCTTAGAGGGCAACAGGATAGTTTTTTGATTCTGGGAATGAAAAATGGTACTTCGTGCTGGCTGATACTTCCAATCACTTAGTTGGGAAATAAACTTATTTATTTTAATTTATTTGCACCCAACTCCTGTAGACTCTTGATAATGTATAAAAAAAGAAAAAAAACCTTAAAAACAGTTAAAATTATTAAATCAAATAGCCAACCCAGACTAAAATGATTTAACAGCAGAATCAACTAAACAAAACAACCAATCTCAAACATCAACCCTGGCCTGGGACCAATGTCAGATATTCAAAGTTTTCAAAAACACAAGAGACAGGGTGCCATCCTTATTGTGAGAGAATGTTGTTTCAGAAGGTAAAGGGGCCACCACAGAAAAGGCATACTTCTTAGGTTCCACAAGATAATTTAATTTTTCTGGAATGTACTGAATGGAAATGATTGGAGACAAATCATTTAGGTCTACTGGCCCTATACTGGCCCATCTACTGGGCTGTATTCAGCAGGTTCTGACCAGTTCTAGAGAACCGGTAGCGGAAATTTTGAGTACCAGCAAATACCACCTCTGACAGGCCCCACCCCCATCTATTCTCTGCCTCCTGAGTCCCAGCTTATCAGATGGGTCTTCTTTTGTTGCCCTGCACAGAAGAATGGAGCTGGACATCAGTTTAGTGGGGTGGGGAGGGAATGGGATTTTGCAGTAACTTTCCCCAGGAGTGGGGAGGGAATGGAGATTTTACAGTATCCTTCCCCTACCATGCCCACCAAGCCATGCCTACACAACCGGTGGTAAAAAAAAATTTTTGAATCCCACCACTGTGTAGATGATAACCACCTTGCTTTCAGAAGCCAACAGGCTTTCATTATATCTCATGCAGCAGTGGTGACATCTGATGTATTTTTTTTTCCACACCAGTGCATTTTGAACCAACTGTTGCTTCTGAGTGGTCTTCAAGATCAATCCTATGTAGAGCACATTATCATAATCCAATCATGATATAATAGGGCATGAAGGATTGTTTGAAGGCTCCTAGCTATATCTTTAGCCACCACAGATGTGAGCAATTATACCAAATAGATCCTTGGATGGCTGAAAATTGTAGGAGTTGCAATCAAAGACATCTTTTTTGAGGAGTGAGCACATAAATCTCTTTGAAAGGATCACTATGAGATGCACGTGCTTAGGATTATCGTGATGCAAAAGATCTGGGTAATGTACAAGACAGAATGAAAATATAGTTGGGGGATTGCAGACCTTAGCTCTCTAAATATATATTTAACAATTTAAACCAGTGGTGAACAATTAACTTTCCCAAGGGGCTGCGTAAGAAAAAGACTTTTGTGAAGAGTCACCTCCTGTTCCATCCCTGACACCTGCCTCCCCACCACCATTCATTTTTTTGCCACCGCTGAAGACAGACAGGTATAGCTGAAAGGTTGGATGTGGACCATAAGATGCCCAGGCATTTATATGAAGCGCTGAACAATTGCCCGGAAACTAGCATTTTTGACATTTTCCCAATCTCTTGAAGTGTTGCATGAGGACCATTTTCTATATTATTCATGTTGTATTGTATTTTTTTTATTAATAATTAAAAATAATAATACTTTTTTTTGCTAGGGACACAGTGGCTCAGTGGCTAAGGCGCTGAGCTTGTCGATCAGAAAGGTTGGCAGTTCAGTGGTTCGAATCCCTAGCAACGCGTAACAGAGTGAGCTCCCGTTACTTGTCCCAGCTTCTGCCTACCGAGAAGTCTGAAA
This sequence comes from Notechis scutatus, assembly GCF_049901735.1. Classification (NCBI taxonomy): domain Eukaryota; kingdom Metazoa; phylum Chordata; class Lepidosauria; order Squamata; family Elapidae; genus Notechis; species Notechis scutatus. The sequence continues at coordinate 49,468,995 of NC_142025.1, read as the reverse complement.
GCACAGGAAAATGCAAGTAGAAAAACAGGGACCACTTTGGTGGGAAGACAATAGCGTTCCGTGCACCTTCAACATTTAGTCATGCCAGCCACATGACCATGGAAACGTCTTCAGACAGTGCTGGCTCTTTCGCTTTGTAATGGAGATGAGCACTGCCCCTTAGGGCCGGAAACAACTAGCATGTATGTGCGAGGGGAACCTTTACCTTATTGTATTTTTGTTATGGATAGCACCAGTAGAGACTAAATTCTGTTGTATATATGTACAATGACAATAAAGGTTGTTGTTATCATCATCATCATCATCATTTCTCTGTGTGTATGTGTATATGCTAGGAAATATAGTACAGGTGGCATATATACTGCTCTGGATCATATGACCAGGAGGAAGAAGGGAGGGGCCTTTTAATGGAGCTGTCTGGAACATTCTGAACCACTTTTTCAGCTGTGCAGAACAGGGATGCACTGGGGGAAATATTCAGGATGTTTTTCTTCCCTGGCGAGATCTGATCTGTTTCAGTTTAGATCTTTGTTTTGTCAGCTTCATCTCTCTCAATAAATTTGGCCCTGTTATATCATGGAAGGTTATTATGTTAAAGGAAAGTGCTTTTATATCCCCCCACAAGATTCTACAGGGTTAGAAGAAGAACAAAGTACTCAGTGGTATTCAGATCATAATTTTAAATCTAACTATTACAATATATGATTTTTTTTTTGAATGAAATTCTGTATAATTGTGGCTTAGAATTCTGACAAAGAAGTTTGGGAGAAAACATAGAGACAAATGTAATGCAATGGTGGTAAATATTTTGAACTTCCCCAGATTTAGTCCCTACTTGATCTGACTACAGATACAGTCATTTAAGGGATGCATCCTAAAAAAGAATAAACATTAACCAAGAGATCTAATCTTTGTTAAGACTTTTCATAATCACATTTTATGATTTATCTGTTTTTTTAATAAAAAATTAGGATCAGCCTTCTGCCCTCTGAAAGTGTTGGACAACAACAGCAGTGGTCATGCTTGTCTGGAGATGCTGGGAAAAGGCCAGGTTATATAAGGCTGTGGATATATCTTCAAATATGTATTGTATGTTTACAAGTGCATTGGTGAAGAATACTGTGTGAGTGTATATGTGTATTTAATATTCCCTCTAGGATCATAAAAAAGACCTGCTCTATGACATCTGAGAATTTTCTCCTATCTTTTCAAGCTTAAATCTGCCAAGTACTGACACAAAATCTAAGTTGGGATAAGACGTCTAGGTTTTTATGTCTTTCAAAGCATTTGGGATTTTTAAAACTAAGGAAGCCTTAATAATTTATGGTCCTTGATTGTCTCATGAGAATATAGAAATAGATTATCACTGAAGCCAACATAATGCAGATGTTTCAGTATTGAAACTGCAAGGAATAACTTTCTTTTCTCCTTTTTTAGAAAATATCTTTTTTTATATTTTTCTTGTACATTTTGTGTTTTCTGTTTAGTTTATACTTTGGAGTATTAAAGTTGAAAAGAAAAGCTGCAGAACTAATTTTCCAAGGGGCATCCAATGCCCTTCAGCCATGTTAGCTATGGATATACGGGGAATCATCTATGAAGTCCCTATTTGATTTCATGGTGAAGAAAAAGTGGGAGCGAACACTTTGCCATATATAATAATATGTGTTTGAGTTTTACAGTTGTCCTAAGCAGAAAGAAGATTAAAAAAAAAAAACCACATCAATATATAGTATCTAAATTAGCAGGTAATTGCCCAGTAATGTTTCACCAATTGTCTGACCCAGCGTACATCACCAAAAGTAAGAAAATCAGCCTCAAAAAGAGACCCAAAGGGCAATGCTGTTCTGTTGAATATTTGTGCATGCTAAGTACCTGGAAACTGAAAAATACAATGGTACCTTCAACTGCTTTGAAATTCATCAAATCTGATATTCAATGCTTTTGACATGAACATTTTATCCTTGTATTCATCATTTGTTTGGTACTCGATGCATAAGCTATAACTTGGTGTCAGCTGCTTTGTGATTGACTACATTGTTCCTTATGGAAAAAAATTGTTTGATACTCATTATTTTTGATATTTATTGCGTCTACCAGAACCAATTATCAATGAGTACCAAAGTAGCACTCTACTGTAAATTAATGTGATGCACTTAAGTCAGCATTTCAAGGTAAATTGGACTAAGAATCTATGTCATGTAGATTACTATTACTTTTATTGTAAAGTTAGAATAACATAATCTTGCAAACCTGAATGCATTTCCCTCTTCCCTCCCTTTGTCATTTGTGAGAATTGGAGAGGGCATGTCTGAGCGGCTTACTCACATTACATTCCTGTCCTGGATTCAAATCTCTTTTATTTTACATTATCTTGGTAGCAGCTTTTCCTCTTGTCCCTCAGGGCCATTCCCTCAAGGCCATTCCACCACCATTGAAACCCTGTGTCAACTTGTAAAACATTCCTACCTGTGTTTCCAAGTTGGGGTGGGGGGGAAGGACAGGAGAAGCATACGGCAAATGAACTTAGAAGCACATTCCAACTTTATCTTAAAAAAGATTGTAGTTAAGCGACTGAAACTTTTGCCCATGAAAAACTTTAATTGGAGAATGTGATGGATGACACCTAGCCATGTGCTTTATTGGAGAAACTGATTTATGGCACACCCAGGGGGGAGGGGGTAAGTGGGGTCACAGGTGAATGTAATTACATATGCCAGAATCGGCTTCATACAGGTCATACCAGTATGTCACTCCTAATGAATTCTTTGAAGTTTTTTGAAGTTTCTCTCAAGGCTCATGATTTAATTAGGACAATTGCTGGAATCCTGACACCCTGATTATCAGAGCCTAGATGAAGTTTGGGACATATCATCACAATGGATGACCACTGTATACCTTGCCAGTTTGCTCTGTAGAGTACTGGAGTGTGGAAAGAGACCTCGAGATCAACTACACTAGCACTATGTGAAAGAAACCCCATGCCACTGTGACATCTTGCCAAATAGAAGCTGAAACTGCTGATAGAAGTCTCTGGTGAGCCATATACTATAAAACCTCCAATGACTTTGAAACCTATCTCTGCCAAAAACTGATAGAAAATTGTATGTGGCATCATAGAATAACTGTCACTACAGCAAAGTACTTCCCCCACTGTGATTTCTTCTTCTTCTTCTTCTTCTTCTTCTTCTTCTTCTTCTTCTTCTTCTTCTTCTTCTTCTTCTTCTTCTTCTTCTTCTTCTTCTTCTTCTTCTTCTTCTTCTTCTTCTTCTTCTTCTTCTTCTTCTTCTTCTTCTTCTTCCTCCTTCTCCTCCTTCTCCTCCTCCTCCTCCTCCTCCTCCTCCTCTTTCTCTTTCTCCTCTAAACTGTAGAATGAACCCATCTTCTTCGCTTTGTCATTGACCAAAAATAAGTCATATACCAGCAGATGAACGGGATTCTGTGTCTCTCCACAATCACATAGCATATTGTTATCTCCACATTCACAGAACATAACTTAACTTAACATAACTTAACATCCACTTAAACATATTGGTTTTACATTCAGGCAGTCCAATTCTTAACCTATTCAGGGTTCTCCAAGTAGTATAAGGGAGGTCAGATCCTTCAGCCATATTGTCCTTTAATGCTATTCCTTGCTCAACAGTCTCCTTCCTCCAGCTTTTAATTTAATAACTCTATCTCTATATCGTATCTCTGTCTCTATGTCTGTTGATCTATCTGTCAATCTATCACTATCTCTCTGTCTCTATTATCTGCCTCTATCATCTTTATCTCTATATCATCTCTCCATCTCTACCTCTATTTTTATCTCTATCACTGTATCATCTCTCTCTTTCTCCTCTCCCTCCCTCCTGCCCATATCCATCTCTTTCCTATTTCTATCATCTCTATAGGTTTTTAACAAACTGTCTGTTGTTGGCTTGGAATTCTGGGAAATGTCTGGAAAGCCCCAAGCAAGAAGAAAATTGGATTAAATCATATAATTATTAGAGAGGCACCACCAGCAAATGTTTGATAGTGAGAAGTTGAGGGAAAACATTGTGAATGCTATAGACCCTTTATATTCCTAAGCCAGCTGACTGCCCTCGGGTGCAGTTGAGGCTGCAGTAGAGGCAATCATTTTTGTATATGAAATTGAAATGGTGCCTTGCTTTCCTTTCTCCAGGTTATGAAATGTCTAAGTCTACCTCTAGTCTTGGATGCTTTCCATTGTTAAACTTGGAATTGATCACTTGGTATTCACAGATATAACTTAATAAAAATTAGATGGATCTGTTCTTCTCAGACTGATTCAACAGTTACATTGGCAAAACTGGAAAGCAACTAAGAGGCACTATAAAATGATGGGGGATCATTTCTATAAATAGTCTTCTTCATAGAGTTTCCATAAGATTTGATTTAATTCACTGAAGCTAAGCAATTCATTTCTATATTTTTCCTGAAGAAAATAACATTGCTGTACACAAGGAGCTTCTATTTTGCCTACATTTCAGCTGTCTCCATGCTACAACCTTTAACTGTCTCCATATATAATCCTTCAATTTCTTTATTATTATTATTATTATTTTAAATCTAAAAATAATTTTAGAAATCTTTCCCAAAAAAACCAATATATGGGAAACATTTTGGCAAGTGTCATTCTAAATGTTAATGATGCAATATACTGTCTTTCCAAAAAGGACACGGATAGACTCCATAGCCTACACGGCTAGGGCAGTTTAAGGACTACAGTATTCTGAAATAATCATGAAAATTTCAATGGAAATATGTATTGTTCATGGAAATGCAGTTTTTGAATTTTTTAGGAAACTGTGACAAAAATTACACTGTCCTGCAATGCCCAACAATATATAATCTCAAAGAAAATCTTTAGTATGAAAGGATATCCCATGCTATACTGCTGAAATATGGAAAAGAAAATAATAATTTAATAAGAAAATCATATGGATTTTTAATAAGAAAAATAGACCATTTAACCTCAGGGGAATGAAGTAAATCTACAAAAAATTACTTGAGCTGTGAGAGAGAAATGTCACAATAGTTGACCAAATCCCAATTTTTCATCAACTCTTGAGCTCTGACAAAATTCATAAAGAGCAACAATATAGAAATATCCATTGATCTGGTTTATTAATGGAAACAATTACTTCTGTTCTTCCCCACATAAAACTCCTGAACAGGGGGATGTACAAATTCCTCCCCCCTGCCTTTGATATTTTGAGTGTATATAAAGTCCTACTTGATTTATTTAAAAAGACTTCTCTTCAATACAGATTTCCTATGGCAACATCTCACATACCAAAAATCTCTTTTTTATTTTTTCTCTCTTCCTCCCATTTTTTCTCTTTGGACTTTTTAATTTTATATTTTTCCAGGTTTTAGTTTTTACTTTTAGTTTTTTTATCTTTGAATTTTTAAATTTCAATAAAAATTATTACAAAGAGTATTGATTATGGAATATGCAATATTTAATATTGATAAAGTAAAGACTGCTATTATATAACTTCTTGCCTTTCTCTCAGACTAGACACACTTAGTTCCCTCAATTGTTCATCATATAGCCTCCAGACCCCTTATCTTTGCTGTTCTTCTCTGCACTCTTTCTAGGGTCTCAACATTTTTTTGTATTTTGGTGACCAGAAGTAGATGCAGTATTCCAAGTGTGGTCCCATCACATTAGTATAAAGTAGTACTATCATTTCAGGTGATCTTGAAACTACGCAACTTGAATTTGGACTGCATTAACTTTTTTGGCAGCAGCAGCACACTGATGGTATACTGGGACACCTAGATGTTTATTTTTATTTATTTATTATTTATTTTTTATTTGTCAATTGCTTACAAGATAACAGGTATAAGTAAAAACATAGTTATAAATACATGGATACATATAAGAAAAATAAATATATATATAAAAGAAACAATAGGACAGGGACAGTAGGCACGTTGGTGCGCTTATGCACGCCCCATACATGTTTCTCACAGTTGCTATGATTGACCTAGTAACCACCTATTCTATATCTGTGCATTTGATTTTTCTTGCCCAAGTGTAGGAAATTACATTTTTCATCACGAAATTGCATTTTGTTGGATAGGCCCAGTGTTCAAGTTTATCAGAATCTTTCTGAATCTTGAATCTATCATCTAAAGTGCTTGTTGTTTTCCCAAGCTTGGTGTCATCTGCAAATTTGATCTCTTTTTATCAGTTAGGCTACTTATAAAGATGTTGAAGAGTATTGGGCCTAAGACAGAACCTTGAGATACCCCACTGCATGTTTCTATCCATGTAGTTTTATTTATTTATTTATTTATTTATTTTGATTTGTCAATTGTTTACAAGATAATAAGTACAAGTGTATACATAGTTGTGAATATATGAAATGGGTACATATAAGAAAAATAAAAGAATAAGAGAAACAATAGGACAGGGACGGTAGGCACGTTGGTGCGCTTTATGCACGCCCCTACAGACCTTCTTAGGAAAGGGGTGAGGTCAATAGTAGACAGTCTAAGGTTAAAGTTTTTGGGGTTTGGGGAAGAGACTACAGAGTCGGGTAGAGTATTCAGACATTGACCACTCTATTGCTGAAGTCGTATTTCCTGCAATCAAGTTTGGTGCGGTTTACTTTGAGTTTGTATCTGTTGTGTGCTCTTGTGTTGTTATGGTTAAAGCTGAAGTATTCATTGACAGGTAGGACATTGCAATGTATGATTTTATATACCATGCTTAAGTCGGACCGAAGACGGCGTGGTTCGAGGTTTTCTAGTTTTAGAATTTCGAGTCTGGTGGCGTAAGGTATTCTATAACGGGTAGAAGAGTGGAGAACTCTTCTTGTGAAATACTTCTGGACTTTCTCAATTGTGTTAATATCACATACGTGATAAGGATTCCAGACTGATGAACTGTATTCGAGTATTGGTCTAGCAAATGTTTTGTATGCTCTGGTTAGTAGTGAGATATTACCAGAGAAAAAGCAACGTAGGATTAGGTTAACAACTCTTAATGCCTTTTTGGCTATGTAGTTGCAGTGAGCTCTAGCACTTAGATCATTAGAGGTGAGTATTCCCAGGTCCTTTACAGAGCTTGGGTCATCAACAAGATCTTGACTATTCAGCTTGTATTTTATTTTCTGATTTTTTTACCAATATGTAAGACAGAGCATTTATTTGTTGAGATTTGGAGTTGCCATATGTTAGACCATTCAGATACATAGTCTAGATCTTTTTGAAGGGTAGTAGTATTGTCTGTGGTATTGAACAGCTTTACATCATCAGCGAAGAGAACGCAATTGCTCTTGATATGATCACAAAGGTCGTTTATGTAGATTATGAAGAGAGTTGGTCCTAGAACACTGCCTTGGGGAACACCACTATTGACAGGTACTGGATTTGATAGGGCGTTCCCAATTTTGACCATTTGTTGTCTGTTTGACAGGAATGCTTCTATCCAGTTATTCAGTTGTCCAGAGATACCATAAGATTTTATTTTTAGGAGTAGTTTGTCGTGTACCACTGAATCAAAGGCTTTGCAGAAGTCTATGTAGATTGCGTCTATTGCTTTGCCCTGGTCGAGTTGAGTAGTCCATATGTTTTTGCAGTGTAAGAGTTGCAGATTACAGGATAGTTGCAGTTCCATTGAGAACTACCCACTGAGTATGGTTGATCAGCCAATGGTGAATCCAACTGATGGTGGTATTGACTATCCCACATTGTTCTACTTTGCCAAGAAGTAGGCTGTGCTCTAATTTGCCCCACTGAAGTCTAAGTAAACTATGTACACAGTGTTTCCCTTATCCACTAATTTAATCACTTTGTTAAAGAAGGCAGTAAGATTTGTCTGGCATGACCTGTCTTTGACAAACCAGTGTGGGCTTCTATTGTTTTGTTCATTTCTAGATGCTCAGAAATGCTTGGTTATCTTATCAGGATCTTGGTAGATATCAATGTCATGTTGGATGGTTTGTAGTTTCCTGGATCATTTTTTTTTCTTTTTTGTGTAAATTGGAACCATATCAGCTCTTTTTCAGTCCTCTGGTAGTTCTATAGTGCTTGAGTGGCTCTGAAAGAATATCTTCAGTAGTTTTGACATCACATCTTCCAGCTCCTTCAGAACTGTGGGATGTAATCCATCTGATCCTGGTGATTTGCACCTGTCTAAATGGCTAGGTGTTCTCTTATCATTTTTTTTTTTGCTTTCTATTTTTGCATTTTCTTGATTTGCATTTTTAGTCTGTTGCCTACAGTATTGCTTTTGGTAATTTTTTTCTTTTTTGTGAAGACAGATGCAAAGAAAAAGTTAAACAGTTCTGCTTTCTCCCTGCTTGCTACCCATCACTTCCTTGCCATCTTTTTAGTGGACTGTTTCTTTGATTTTTTTTTCTTGTTTCTTTATGCATCCCCATTCCTGTTCATATTGGAGGCACCTTTGCAAGTCTTAGTTTATTCTGAGCGTTAGTTTTTTTGACTTCATCTTTGCAGATTCAGGCTATTTGCTGCTTTCTGTTTTAGTTATATGTTTCTCTCTTCATTTTATTTTATGTTTGTCTTTTTTCTCAGTTTAGAGTTTATTAGAGACTTTTTGTGGAAATATGCTGCTTTATTTAGAGTGTCTTGCTTTTCTTTTTTTTGTGGTATTGGGTTAAATTGTGCTTTTATAAGGTGTCTGCTGTTCTTCAGACCTACCGGTTCTATAGAACCGGGCCAAACCGGGAGCATCCCACCCCTGAGAAGCAGCCATTCATGCATAAGAGATCAATGTAATATATTGTTTGAAAGGAAATTATTTCAAAAGTATGAGTATTTTGTAACCAAATGCCATGGCTGATATAGCAATGCTTCAGGGGGTGAGTCGACTCTTTTAACAGAAACCTAGGGCAGATTCTTGTAAGACCTTGGTAGCTGAAATGGAAAGGAGGTGAAATGACTATTAATGGCTCCCACCCACTTGGCTGGCTTTCCATACAGTTTGGGAAACAATTTTCTGCTGGCTTTGCAGTTGCTTAATGTTTGCCTTGAAATAACAACCTTAGCTGATTCCAGGCAGATGGTAATGCAATAAGCTGGTCTTCCAAATGGTTTTGGAATAATGGTAATTTGTCACTTAAAGTTGGCGTTATCAATAATAGCTATTGCTCTTTAAATGACGAAAATAACAACTTTTCATAATTTGGAACTTTAATACTATGTTTTAAAATAGGTTACAGAATAATAGACAAGAGCCTTTGGCTGAATTTGGCTGGTGATGCATCTGGACATTTAAATAATCTGCTCTCAAATACATGTTTTGTATCCACTAAAGATATCTCATTAATTTCTTAAATACAAAATACAGATGACAGAAAATGGAATAACAGAGTTGGAAGGGACCTTAGAAGTCTTCTAGTTAATCCCCCTGCTCAAGTAACTTCCTAGCTCTTCTTCTTGAATCTAATATTAATCTGAAATAAAATTAATTGTAATTAATTAAATTAATTGAAAGTGGAATAGGATTATTTCTCCTGTATTAAATACATTTCTGTCTCTGTGATATTAATCTACTCCCCCTCCCCCCACAAAAAAAATTGTAAACCAGTTTTCAAGTTTCCCCAGAGTGGCTTATTTTCTCTTATTTTAAGAAATAGTTATACTTTTACATTTTTATGGCAACTTCTAGAGTGATATTGAAGATTTCACTTAAGACATAGAGTGAGCCATATGGAGCCCTAGGGTCACAGGTTATCAACATTGCTTCAACTTAAGACTGTAGGTAAGATATTTAAACTTCCCTTTATATAGATAGTATTTATAAATCTACATGCTGTTTATTGTCAAAGACAGATGCTTTTGTAATGATAAACAAGAAAGCCTTTTTACTTCTCCATATATTGGGAGGAGGTAGAAAGAGTGTCATTTCAATATTTTATCTCCAAATAGTACATGAGACAGTAAAAAGGTTTTTAGTCATAAAAAACAATTGAAGCTTTTTTCTGTTTCAGTTCAAGATGAAAATCAGTGATGCTTTGGCATTAACCTCATCTTCAACTTGATGAAAACTAGTGAGCAGACAATAAAGGTATTTTGAATTGTTACAATCACCTTTGGAAGATTTACCAGTATTTATTCCCCACAAAGATGATTGTTTCTGGAACAGTACAATATTGACATAACCCTTGATTGAAAAAGGGCAAAGCTAGAATTACCTCAGTACTAAACATCCTGTTCTTTTGAACTGTTAGTAACCACAGAAGACAACAGTGAGAACCAAATATTGGACTTGGAGGGTGTTTTTTTTTTGCCTGATTCTCTTTTCCAATCAGCTGCTTTTTTGTTGTTATTTATTTGCTTTACACACAGCAGGGTAGCAACAATGAATGATGTTCCTGCATCACAATCTGAAGTCAGTTAAAAACACACTAGTTTCTTAGATATTAAAAACATTCCTGCTGTGTCATATTATGGTGCCAGCATAAGCTAAAGTCAAGATTTTACATTGTCAAGAGGCGCTAATTTCAGACAGTATTTCAACATGGATGTGTGCCAGTCAGCATAAATAAAGAACTTGCCCATAAACAATAACTTGAGAAGAATGTGAAGCATTTCCCCCCCAAAATATTTGCAAAAAAGGAAGTTTGCTACAAGAAATTAAGTTCAAAGTATCTTTGTCTGTTTAGGACTTCCCATTGATCTCTAACTATGAAGAAAGGTCATTTAAGCAGTTCCTCAAATATTGGTGTAATATGAAAACAACAATCAAAAGGACAGAAATATTTTATATTTTACTTGTTAAAAATTCTGTACTCTTCTCTGAAATCAGGACACTATGGTGCTTGAAATGTGCTCCAAAGCCTCGTATGGCTCTTGAACGAACAGATGCCCTTGATCAACCTAGTCAATGTGAAGTTGACTAACAAGTATAATGGCTTCCATTCAAAATAATGTATAAAAAGCATGCAATAGTAAGATTTTAAGAACCGACTAACAAAGTAATAAATTTTTAATCAAGCTAGGGTTAGGTATTACTGCTTAAAAGGAGATAGCAACACAGATACTTAGATCAGTAATCACACAAATGGGATGTTACTAAAGAGTTCTATTTTAGTAGTTCCCCTTCACCTCTCTTCTAATGGTAGACTCATTTGGGGAAAGGTATCAGATAATAAACTTAATAGATAGACATGCTCCTTCAGCTGTCCTTGGTCACAAGTCTTTCCCAACTTGGAAAAGACTACAAGTATGGATGCCTGTATATTCCCATTTATTCATCCTCCTCAAAACCACCTGAGTGTTTCAAACAACAAATACTTTTTTCACTTGACTGAAAATGGTTACCAACAATTCAGTTTAAAACTTTTAGTTAATGTTAGAAAACTGACATAATTTTTGTTTTTAAAAACCTCTGAATGTTGCAAACATTTTTGCAAAAGAATGTAAGATGCTGAAGACTAGAAATATGAAAACTTTCTCAAAAGAAGCAATATTGTCTTATGTATTTCTCATTTGTCAGATACTGGATTAACATATAACTGTCCAAAATGGTCTTGAGACAAGCTCATTGTGATTATTTCCTTTCCCAATTTTTATTTTGTTCTTTACTAAAATAATCAATGATCAGAAACTGAATAAAGATTGACTTTGATCCTGATTGTACGTGGTCCTTCTTCATGTGCTCAAACGTTGGTGGTTCTCCACCAGCATTATTGGTGTTATTTTAGCAGATGAAGAGATCTTTGAGAAAGTCCAAGTTCAATTTCTCCACTGACTTGAATTTTGTGCATCTATATAGGTGAAAAAAAAAAAGTTGCATTTTCATAGCCATTGGCAAGCAGTAGATTAGTGTTAGTGGCTATTCATAGAGATTGTCTGATCAGAGGACCATGTAGAAAGCTGATTCTGTTTTAAATAAATGTTAACAAAATATGGAGGTAAGATAACAGTTATTTTATTTCTTAATCAATATATCTGAACTTCTTTTAAGAAAAACAAATGCCAGTGTAAACATGCACCATGTACACAGATAATACAAAAGTATTGCACATAAGAACATTTAAAAAGCATATTCTATCTCATTCACCCAAGAGAATTATGGGCCACTGATGTACATGTGTGCAGCCAGTTCTGGATTATAAAACAATATTTACTATTCTTGCCAAAACCAATACTAACTGCTTTGTTTACATAGATGGATATTAATCAGTTGAGGCGAAACTGCTTTTACAAGTAGAGCAGTCAACCTTTACATGGTATATGAATACAGAGGAAAACAAAACAACAGTACTCTGTTCTTGACTGTTTTTTCTCAATTCATAATTGATAATTGTGTGATGAAATGAAAATCATAATAAGTTTAATTATGATCAAGTAGAGATGTTAGGCTAAGACGACAACTACATGGAGTAATATAGCCTCTTTAGATGCAAAATTAGTTTTGTGTGTGTTGTAACAGGGAACAATGGTAATATAACTCATCTGAAGAAAGGTAGTGAAATTAGAATAAAAGTAAATGGCTTATCATTCTCTCCTTTTTAATACCTCTTTTATTCTCTCATTCTTTCTGACATTTACTTTTCTCTTCCTTGCCAGTCAACATAATATCAGAGAACAGGATTTATTCTTAACAGAATTTTGAGCTCATCATTTGCAGAGGCCTTTTGAAATTAGATCAAAGGCCAGATGAAATTAGACCAAGGGCCAGAGGTTGCCTGTCCTTAGTTGAGTGATTACAGGCTTCCTCTGTTTATTTTAAACATCTTGTTTAAATATTCCTCTGCAAAGGTTCTTTGATTCCTACAAAGCCTCTGTTACTCTAAAATAATAGTAGCCTAGCCAATAGATAGAATTTTTAGAAAAATAGGTGATAACACCTAGTTAACCTTGGTTGATCTGGAAAAGTCAAAAAGATAATACTTGGACCACCAGGAACCCGAAGACTGTGGACTAAACTCAGAGAAAAGTCTCAGAATAAGACAAGGGCAACTTGTTCAGCTACTCAGTTAACTGCTAGATATTTTTCAAAACCTTCTTTAAAGAATGGATCAGCAGGTGCACTGCCATCCAACTCAGTTCTTAATTGCAGAAAAATATGCAAAATGTTCAAAGGAATCTAGCAGCAGAAAGGGATAGGGCTTTTTTCTCTCTGTCTACCTTGATGGCAACAGAAATTACTTAATAGTTTTTGGTTTTTGTAGAACAAACAGTAGGATTATTGGAGCAATTGAAACTAGGACAACTGATGGTAGACACAGCATCCATAAACCAATCCAAGAGAAGATAATGAGATGCTGAAAAATATAAACACTTGTATGCAGAATTTTTCATTTTTGTACATTATTTTGCCAAAAACTATAGCTGCAAATATTCAAAAAACACAAATATATTTTGATTTTTTTCAAAGGAAAATACTACTGTCCTATCATTACATAATCTATAGACTGGAAATTATTTTGGACTTGGCCCAATAAAAAAATACAATCTATAAAAAACAAGTAAGAATGTTCACGAATCTGCTCGCTATACTGAAGTCATTCATGGAGTCATACCCAGGCTTCTAAGAGTTGCTGGAGTCATTCTTATATGTGCATCAGAATTAATATCACTGAACCATCATTGTTAGACAGCAGAAAACATTCCTGTTGGAAGATATACAATTCTAAATAGCCTGCACCTACGGGAAATCACAGGAGCAAAAACAGAGGAACACATTTTGATTAAAAAAGGTTCTGAACAAAATTGATGAAGGTCCTTTCAAAATTTAATCTGCTAGCCAGATGTCTCTTAGTGAGTTTAGGAATGATTTATTTAACTGTACATCTCCAAATATTTAATTCTTTTGAATAATCCATCCATTCGAAACAAATGTTAACTGTATAATTTGTGACCCACAGAACTTTTCTTGGGAAGGATTGAGGAGTTATTTTTTATTTCTTGATCTGATTTAGTTTACATGGAGTCTTTTTATCAAATCAAATTTACCAATTGGTTTTTCTTTTGGCTTGCCTTTACAATCTATGACCTGGGCCCCCTGTTGGAAAGAACTGGATTATATTACCAGAATACAGTACAGATAATCTATACAGATTCAACACTTTTCCTTTTGCTTCAGTTTTCTCCCTAGAATACCATACTTTTCCTTACTATCATGATATTGCAAACAATTTTAATCTGTTTTGTTCATGATGTAGAGTCATTAAATAAATGGAAATGTCTATTTTATACTTTTGTATTGAGGCTTATTTTCAAACTCTGAAATTTTATAAATTTTTATAATACATTTCTCCTACAAAGGAATATAAAACTTTGCTTCTTTCCAAACATTTATAATTAGTATATGGAATGCAAAGAATATATTCAGTCTATTTACAGGTGAAATGGTGAAAACAAAATATTTCAGACCCTATTTTTGTTAGGATGCCCAGTCTACAAAAGATAAATACTTTTGTGTCTTACTTTCAAGAAGTTTTGGAAAGCTAGCTTTGCTTTCTGGAGGTACTTTAATACTACCCATAATATTGCTTGCCTCCCTGAGCCAGTGTTTATAAAAGTTCCTACCCTTAGGGAGATGCCTCAAGATTTTGCCAATATACAGTAGAGTTGAACACTGTGTTTTGTTCATCTTTTATCTATTTAAGCGTTGTTGACTTTCCATCTCTGCTCCATTTGGATTTATGGCTGTTTTTAATGTTTCCAGTAATTTCACTAAGAATCAGTTTGAAAAACTGAAACAATTCTTTTTCATTAGTTCTTTTTTGATGGAAGGTTGCTCATCAATTTTGAGGCAGAGATAGTAGTATTTTCTGTCATCTATGTTCAGAATATGTAGAACACTGCATAAGTCCAATTACAGCTATTTGGCAATCTTGATCCAATTTAAAGTTCCTGGTAGCATGAACCCAAACTCTTGATTTGGACACTCATTTTCTATGTTTCAGTAGTCTTGTCACTTGTTAGATGCACTTTTTCGGCCATGTCATCTCTAGGTGGCCTGGCTCTGTCAAAAAACCCACACTGGAACAAAACAATACAATATAAGTAAATTTGAAAAACTAATCATCCGATTATTATAACATCATCTTTCCAAATTTCAGACTGCCATTAGGATTCAACTAAATATACTTATGCAAATCCAAGTGTCTCCTGATATACTGTAATTCTAATAATCATTGGCAAGTGGAGCTTGAATTGCTACTTAAAACATCTGCACTTTTGAAATTAAGTCATTTTGGTATTTTTTTTTCAAAACAGTAAGATAATAAGGAACTAATTCAAGTGCTATGTAAATGATAGAAAGGCTACATAAAACAACAATAACAAAATCCTGTTCTATGGAAATCCTATCACTAATACAATAAGAACTTATTAATTGAGATGGAGAACTATAGAAATTAAATAAACAAACAAACAAACAAACTTTCCAGAAGCACAATGTGTCCCCAAGAGCGTTCAATTTATCTGAGAATAAACTAGGGAATAAATCTACTAAATATAGCAGTGTTTACTATTTAGTAGACCTGATTGAGATTCTGTTGCATATCTCAGAAATGGACTATGACTAAATTAAAAAACAAGAGTCACATTGGAGTTGTGAGAGAAGGACGGTTTGATATAATGGTTATAAATGCTGGCTTAGAAACAAGAGACTAAACTAGGCCATGTGAGATCTCCCGTAGGCATAAAAGCTGGCTGAAGGACTTTAGGCCAGTCATACCTAACCCACCACCCAAAGTTATTATGGACAAAATTGGTGGCAGAAATATTAAGCAAGTTCGTAGCCTTGAGTTGATGGTAGATGATGAAATATCAGCTTTATATCTCAATCTTGTGGATATCCTTTATAGCAATTAGATCCAGACACATATAGTAAATGAAAACGTTGTTAGTTTTGCAGAATGATATCTACACAGAAAGTTACTTTGGTACAAATATTTAACGCTGGGGACTTAGGCTGTCTACAGTTCTTCATTTTCCCAATGTGAAATGTTTATGCAAATAGATTGCTTTATAAAGTATATAATGGTGAAAACCAAATATTCAATATCAGAAAAAACCATTTTTACAAATGTCAAGTCTGAAACTCATCATAACTGTGACATGAATAATTCCAATGGGAAGACCAGAAAGCTGGTGAGTCTCTATTGAGTATTTATTTATTTATTTGATTTGGTTTGGTTTGATTTGGTTTGTCAATTGCTTACAAGATAATAGGTATAAGTAAAAACATACTTATGAATACATGGATACATATAAGAAAAATAAAAGAAACAATAGGACAGGGACGGTAGGCACATTGGTGCACTTATGCACGCCCCCTACAGACCTCTTAGGAAAGGGGTGAGGTCAATAGTAGACAGTCTAAGGTTAATATTATTGTTGGTGAACTGCAATTTCATATCAAGTTGCACTGTGATTGATCTGTTTTCCAACAATGTAAGCAAGGGGCAGATGAAAGCCTAATGTTGAACAAGAGTCAGTCTAAGTAATGGATTATCTGTCTAGATGAGTAACTCTGAGTAACTCAGTCTAGGAAGATGATGTAAAGAAATGGAATGCATTTAAAAAAAAATAAAGCTCTACTTGGCAGGTCATAAGCAGCACTTAATGCCAGGAATGAATAACTTGTGTCACTCCATGCAAGGTAAATCTTACCCATCATGTCTTCTTGACAGAATATCATCTAATCACTCAAAATATCATCTAATCACTCAGAAGTTTTTGATTACTGTCTAAGGAAACTGCATAACATTACATTTACAATAATCTAGCACAAAAATCAAATCTGAATTTAATACAAAAAAAATCACTAAAATCTAGTCTCAAGTTTTAAACTACACTCATGACACTCTGAAATACTTTATTTTCTTTATTAAAATAAAATCCTTTGAGAAAAATTTAATTTTTTAAAGACAAACATAAATATGTATTATATATGTGTTGTGATTCCGGCATCTGCTACAGGTTTTTTGAATGACAGCTCCAGTGAGGAGGACTTATATGAATCAGCAAGTTCTAACGATGAGGAGGAGATGAATGCATTTGATTTGCAAGATCGGCTTGAACCTTCAAACTCCTCCACCCTTCAATTAGGTGGTCAGCGGGAGCGGGTGATAATGAGGAACCAATGATATCTTCAGGTGAAGAAGATGATAATTTGGATGATTGCTGGGTAGATGTCAGGACAAGACGTCTCCTGACAAGGAGGAACCAACGAGGATACAGTAGGAGAGCAGACCAGCAATTAGACTAATTAGTTACTCTATAAAGGGAGAGATATGACTTTGCACTTTGTCCGGAACAAAGTGTCTATTTGCAAGGAGAACTGAAGAGCACAGTTTGGAGGATTTTGATCTGAAATATCTTGTTGGGATTTGGATTTAATTCGTTGGAACTTCTACTTATTGGAATTATTTTGTGAAGGATTTTGATCTGAAGAATCTTGTTGAGTCTTGGATTTAGTTCGTTGGAACTTTTACTTATTGGAGCTATCTGTGAAAATTCCTGTTTGCTGCCTTTCTTTACAAGGACTGTTGCTTTCAGCCTTATCTGTTTACTTTAAAAGGTGGGACATAACATTTTCCTGTTTGCTGTCTTTCTTTACAAGGACTGCTGCTTTCAGCCTTAACTGTTTATTTTAGAAGGTGGGACATAACATTTTTGTTCCGGACCCAACAGACCATCTTTGCAACGATGGATTCAACTCAAATGCAACAATTGGTGGAGCAGCAACAGATGCAAATAAATCAATTACTTCAGAGCAACGTATCCCTTCAAAATCAGGTAACACAATTATTATCGTTCGTTGCCAATTCTCAAACTGTTTCAGCTGCAGCTGGAGTTCCCCTGCACCCCTGTGAGAAAAATTCCGATAGCTATGCCAGATAAATTTTCTGGGCAAACGGACATGTTTTCAACATTTTTGGGTCAGTGCCAATTGTATTTTCTGTGAGGCCGGAGGATTTTCCAACCGATCGAGTTAAAATTGGCTTTATTATTAGTTTGTTAACCGGGCAGGCTGCCAAATGGGCTACTCCCTTATTAGTACAAGATAGTCCATTACTGGACGATTTCAGGGGTTTATTCAACAGATGAGCGTTATGTTTGAGAATCCAATTAAATCTCAAACTGTGGACAGAAAATTGAGGGATATTATTCAAGGTAAACACTCATTGCAAGAATACGTTGCAGAATTTCGCTTGTTGTGTATGGACTCCACCTGGAATGAACCAGCTCACATGGCAGCATTCCAAGAGGGTTTGTCCGACATTATCAAGGATGAACTAATTCATGCAGAGCGTGCTTCAACTTTGGACACATTGATTACTCAATGCTTACGTATTGAAGCTCGCCTACAACATCGTGGGTGTAAACGGACCGTTGCAGAGCCACCTGTGTTTCCTCGTTCACGCACCCCGTCTATGAGGGTTTTCCAATCCAGAATTCCAGCAGAGGAGCCGATGGAGATAGGCGCACTCCGCCTCGTTTAACAGTTCAGGAGCGATCGAGAAGATTTCAGGAAGGTTTGTGCCTTTATTGCGGGGGTTCGGGACATTTTGCAAATTCCTGCACTCGGAAGGGGACTCGTGGACCTGTATCAAAACCCATTGCTGGTCCGTCGGGAAGCGGGTAGGCCCGACCTCAGGGAAACCCTAGGTCGGGCACAGTATTCACTTTCATCTCAAATTGCTGAAGTTAATTCTGGCCCTCCTCGACATTTACTTTTGGACACTCGCATATTCTTGCAATCTCGGAAGGAGGAATCCCTGCCGTGGCACTGGTGGATTCAGGGGCTACGACTAGCTTTATGGATTATGATTTTGTAAAACATTTCAAAGTTCCTTTAGTGCCTGTGAATCCCCCATGCAGGTGGAAACCGTAGATGGCGCGAACTCAAGTCGGGACCTATTCGCTTGCCACCCAACCACTGCGTATGCGTATTGGGGATCACGAGGAGGCGATAAGTTTTTATATCACTTCGAACCTCCATCTTCCTTTGGTGCTCGGAGTATCCTGGCTGCGTCTACACGATCCGTTGGTGGCTTGGGCGCAGAACGCTGTTTCTTTTCCAAGCCTGCAATGTGTGGACCACCTGAGACATGTCTCGCAGGCCAACATATTGTCGCTTCTGCTGCCTCGATTCCTTCAGAGCTGTCGGATTTCCCGATGTTTTCAGTGAACAGGAGGCAGATCAATTACCACCACATCGTGTTTACGACTGTCCCGTGGATTTGATACCGGACGCTCCATTACCAAAGGGGAGGTTGTATTCTTTGTCTGAGCCTGAACTAGTTGCACTTCGAGAATTTTTGAATAAAAATCTGGCTCGGGGATTTATTAGACCTTCGTCATCCCCTCTTTCAGCACCCGTTCTCTTTGTCAAGAAGAAGTCGGGAGAACTTCGTCTTTGTTGTGACTATAGATGCTTAAATGCTATCACTGTGAGAAATAGCTATCCTTTACCGCTCATCTCCGAATTGTTGGAGCGGTTACGGGAAGCTACAATTTTCACGAAACTTGACTTACGTGGAGCTTACAATTTGGTTCGGATGCGTAAGGGAGGCGAGTGGAAGACGGCTTTTGGCACTTTCGTTATGGTCATTTCGAGTACACCGTTATGCCATTTGGTTTGACCAACGCTCCTGCTGTATTTCAACATTTAATGAACGATATCTTTCAAGACATGTTGGATAAGTTTGTTGTCATATATTTGGACGACATTTTGATTTATTCAAAATCTAAGAGCAACATCTTCAGCAGGTGCGTCAAGTGCTTCAGCGTCTTCGGGAACATAAACTTTATGCTAAATTAGAAAAATGTTTCTTTTTTCAGTCGTCTATCGAATTCTTGGGACACATTATTTCTCCTGTGGGCATTGCTATGGACCCCAAAAAGGTTGAGGCGTTGTGTAGTTGGGAAGCTCCTCGTCGGGTTAAAGATGTGCAACGACTTTTAGGATTTGCCAACTATTATCGGACTTTCATTCCAGGTTTTGCGAAGATAATGGATCCCATAACCCAGCTTCTTTGTAAGAAGGTTCCATTTGTGTGGGGGCCTCCACAACAACAGGCTTTTGACACTTTGAAAAAGCATTTATAACTGAACCCATATTGAAGCATCCTGATCCGGATCGCCCATTTGTGGTCGAGACAGATGCTTCTAATGTCGCTATCGAACAGTGCTGTTACAAGCTTTGGAGGATGGCGCTCTTTTGTTTCCTTGCGCTTATTATTCTAGGAAGCTTACAGCTTGAGCGCTAACTATACCATTTGGGAAAAAGAGTTGTTAGCTATTAAGGTTGCTTTTGAGACTTGGAGACATCATTTGGAGGGAGCTCGACACAAGGTGGAGGTTCGGACAGATCATAGGAACCTGGAACATTTGACCACGGCTAGGAAATTGAATCAAAGGCAGATTCGTTGGTCGTTATTTTTGCCAGATTTAATTTCTCGGTTACTTACGTTCCAAGTGGTCAGAACCGGAGGCGGATGCATTATCTCGAAACCGGAGTATACTTGTGCCGAAGATCCTCTTCCTTTACGGACAGTGTTACCACCGGAATCTCTAGCCGTACTGCAGGAACCCGTAGATTCTGGGCCCAACTACGAGAGGCGCAACGTTTGGATGCGTGGACGCAGCAGAGACGGAGGACATTGGCCCAACTTCTCCATGGTCTTTTGAAGACGATCTGCTTCGATATCGGGGTTTATTATATGTGCCTACCAGACCGTTGAGGGCTCTCATCATGACACAATGTCATGATAACCCAGCCGCTGGTCATTTTGGATTACACAAGACCTTGCATTTGGTCACTCGGACTTTTTGGTGGCCTCGAGTTCGTCATGATGTGTCTTCTTACGTCGCTTCTTGCGTTCAATGTAGGCAAGCGAAAGCAGCATCCGGTGCACCTCCTGGACTTTTGCAACCCTTGCCGACTCCAAGTAGACCATGGGGAGCGATCTCTATGGACTTTCTGACACATTTACCGTCTTCATCGGGGTTCACAACAGTGCTTGTGGTAGTGGATATGTTGACTAAAATGGCCCATTTCATTCCCTGTCGGAAATTACCATCGTCCCTTTTCTGGCTCAGTTATTTTTGCAACATATCTTCCGTCTACATGGACTGCCTGATAGAGTGGTTTCTGATCGTGGGGTCCAGTTTACGGCAGAATTTTGGAAACAGTTAATGGCGGCTTTGCAAGTGAAAGTATGTTTAGCGTCAGCGCACCATCCGGAAACTGATGGCGGGACGGAGAAGGTGATTGGGATTCTTACTCAATATTTGAGATGTTTTGTTAATTTGCGACAAAGCGATTGGGTGAAATACCTCCCGTTAGCAGAATTCGCGTTTAACAACTCGCAGCATACCTCCACCCGTGTCACGCCATTTTTGCAAATATGGGTTATCATCCGCGTTTCTTCCCATTAACTATGATGGATTCCCGGTTCCTGAGACCCGAGTTTTTGGAAGAACTACACGCAGTTCGCCGTCTACTGATACAACAATTGAACAAGGCAAAAGAAGATTATAAGCGGTTTGCAGATCGGTCCCGTCGAGATACACCTCCGTTAGTTGTGGGTGATAAAGTGTGGCTATCTACAAAACATCTGAAGGTCGATCGACCTATTAGAAAACTTGATCATCGGTTTATTGGTCCGTTCCCGATTGAGGCAGTTATTAATCCCGTGGCATACCGCCTCACTTTGCCACGATCCATGCATATTCACCCGTCTTTCATCGATCTCTTTTGATTCCTGATTCTTCTGTTTGTCGATTACGTGATTCTGCTGAACCGGGTCCGTTATCATTGCCTTCTGAGGAGCCTGCTGTTGACGATACGGTGGTCGGCGTCCTTGATTCCCGTTGGCTCAAAGGTCGCTTCCAGTATTTGGTCAGGAGGAGGGTAGATGACTCGGAGGTTTGTTCCTGGACGGATGCGTCTACACTTCATGCTTCGGATCTGCTTGAGACTTTCATGCACGCTTCCCTTGAAACCGCATCCGGATCGCCAGACCGGGGGAAGGGCCCTGCGGTGAGGATAGTGTTGTGATTCCGGCATCTGCTACAGGTTTTGAATGACAGCTCCAGCGAGGAGGACTTATATGAATCAGCACGTTCTAACGATGAGGAGGAGATGAATGCATTTGATTTGCAAGATCGGCTTGAACCTTCAAACTCCTCCACCCTTCAATTAGGTGGTCAGCCGGGAGCGGGTGATAATGAGGAACCAATGATATCTTCAGGTGAAGAAGATGATAATTTGGATGATTGCTGGGTAGATGTCAGGACAAGGCGTCTCCTGACAAGGAGGAACCAACGAGGATACAGTAGGAGAGCAGACCAGCAATTAGACTAATTAGTTACTCTATAAAGGGAGAGATATGACTTTGCACTTTGTCCGAACAAAGTGTCTATTTACAAGGAGAACTGAAGAGCACAGTTTGGAGGATTTTGATCTGAAATATCTTGTTGGGATTTGGATTTAATTCGTTGGAACTTCTACTTATTGGAATTATTTTGTGAAGGATTTTGATCTGAAGAATCTTGTTGAGTCTTGGATTTAGTTCGGTTGGAACTTTTACTTATTGGAGCTATCTGTGAAAATTCCTGTTTGCTGCCTTTCTTTACAAGGACTGTTGCTTTCAGCCTTATCTGTTTACTTTAAAAGGTGGGACATAACATTTTCCTGTTTGCTGTCTTTCTTTACAAGGACTGCTGCTTTCAGCCTTAACTGTTTATTTTAGAAGGTGGGACATAACATATATGTATTGTACACAGGGGATGGTGGCTCAGTGGCTAAGACGCTGAGCTTGTCAATCAGAAAGGTCGGCAGTTCGGCAGTTCAAATCCCTAGCACCACGTAACGGAGTGAGCTCCCATTACATGTCCCAGCTTCTGCCAACCTAGCAGTTTGAAAGCATGTAAAAATGCAAGTGGAAAAATAGGGACCACTTTGGTGGGAAGGTAACAATGTTCCATGCGCCTTCGGCATTTAGTCATGCCGGCCACATGACCACATGAGGCGCTGGCTCTTTGGCTTTGTAATGGAGATGAGCACTGCTCCCTAGAGCCAGAAACAATTAGCACATATATGTGAGGGGAACCTTTATCTTTACCTTATTGTATATAGGTTGAATATATGAGAGAGGTGGTTTTATATATACTGAATACATAAGTAAATAAATTATGTTGGAACAAATTATGAATAGTTATGATCATCTCTACACATAAAAGATATTTTTTATTTCATAAAGGGGCAATTTAATTCAGATGGTTGACACTCTGAAGGCAGTTATCTCATTACATATCACATTTACTATTCTAAGGTACCCTATTGATTTTATTATATATGTGCCTCGACTCCACTTCATCCAATATAAAGGGATCACCAAAATTCTAGAATTCAAAAAACACAGAGATAAAATAATTAGCTATCATTGGGACCAATTAAGAACATTCTTATAAAAATTTAGGATAAAATTATTTAAAAACTCAAAATTATTTTTAATTATTTTTAATTTGAGCACACAGTATCTAATTGTATATGTTTTGATCTACTATATCAGAGTCTCCAACCCTCAGTTCATGGGCCGGTATTGGGCTGCAGATCATCAGGAATCAGGCTGCGCAAGCAATGGACGAGTATGTGAAGCTTCATTTGTGCATGAATGGGATTAGGTTGTGTGCACGAAACTATCCCCTTCCCACCGCTGCTGATACTGGTCTGTGGAGCCAGAAAAGGTGGGGACCACTGTTCTATATTATGGATATGACTATCAATGTATGAATACTGGGGAGGAAAGCTTTAGGGAAAAGTTATATTTAAGAACATATGGGATCTGTTTAAAATAGTTGACAATCATTATTTCACAGAATATCGCTCTCCAAGATAAATTATGTCTCAGATGTACAAAGTTTTCTGGTTTTAGGTAATTCAAAAATGATTGTTTCTGATACTCTGAAATGGAAACTATCAATGACTTATTGACTGAAAGTCTTTAATGATATGGTAAAAAATTAAACAGACTACCAATTTTAATATGATCACATGCAATTTTACAAAACAATATTTGTTTTCCTGAAATACTACAGCATGTTGCAAAAGATAAACTCTTAACAATACTAGTGATGCTTCTGTGTTACATTTTGCAGAAAGAGTTGCTGGACAAAATATAAAGGTCTTAAGAATCACAGCTGATTTTACAATCTCACTTATAACTAGCCTTTAATAATGTATTTGAAAACAAACTTAAAAAAAAAAAGACTAGTAACACAACCCTAACCCTAACCCTTCTCATATATCTATGACTGTTTTGATAAGAAGACCGAATTCTTTTCTCTCCTCCCTCTAACTCCCAATTTTGTTCTGTTAACATCCTCTCCAGTAGTTTCAATATATAACATACCTTCCACAAAGCTAAGGTCAACATAGCCAGAACCAGTAGTCCAAGAAGTATTGCCAATATTATAACCCACAATGGGATTATAAAGGAAACGTTTGGAGTAGCCCAAATAATAGATGTTTTTATCTGAAATTAAATATGAAAGAAATTAATAAAGATAAATGAAGAAGAAAAAACACTCTATATTAATTAATGTTAATTGCCTAATATGTCAAAGACAGCAGAGTAGCATTTCTGAAGTAGCCGGCTAGGAAGGAAGAAAATCCTCATTGGTCCTTCTCTAAGAAGCATGCTTCATTTTGTCTAGTGGCCAGGGTGCCCCCTTTCCCCTAATCCTTGTATGCTTATGAATGACTGTTACAAGCTTTTACCTAAACACAATATGTCAACTGAATTGGCACACAGGAAAGTTTCAGGTACCTAGAACAATTAAGTTTACTAGTCAGACCCAAAGGTGCTTTTTTTTTAAAAGGTAACTAGCCTTTAATAATGTATTTGAAAACAAACTTTTCCTTGAAGATGTTTTGCTTCTCATCCAAGAAATTCCTCAGTTCTAACTTGAATAGTGGAAAGTGGATTTATATTCCTTGCAGGAATTGCACAACCAGATGACAATCAGAATTTAAGAAGCTTCATGGATGAGAAGCAAATTGTCTTCAAAGAAAAACAAAGAAAAGTCCAGTTTCTTTTTTTAAAAAAAGTATCTTTGGGACAACCATGACCTAAGTAATTGGAAATCTACATATGAATTAGTCAGAATTCATAACATGATCAAATGCAATATATCTGTATTCTTTTAGACAATTGCAAACGTAAAAGCCAAAGTTATAAGTTAGTAGTATGGTCTCATACAGCCCCATGTGCTTTTAAAGTTTGAGTAAAAACACCTAAATAAACCCCATAAGAATTTTTTCCCATTTTTTCTTTACAGGAAAATAAAATAAATTAAATTAAATTAAATTAAAATAAGGCCTCAGGTGCAATATCTTTTTATGTCATATGAAAAAGCCATCAGTTTTATAGAATGACAAGCAATGTTCTGTTCTGAAACCCTCAAATATAAAAAAATGAATCCTTTAGCATTACTTTATTGTATTTTGAGTTAATCATGACCACAAATGCTGACCTAAATCAATGTGCCCAATACAATTTTTGAAATGCTTACAATCAGAAGAAGATTACAAAAGAAGAAATATATTTTTCTTGATCCCTTCATTTTTTCCAATTTAAGTTGAATGTTAATGCTGAAAACCTCCATGGAGGCAAGTATTGTAAACATTTGAATGTTAAACTTTATTTACAGAGATGAGTTATCCATGGCTAAATTATTAATCTATAATGTACTCTAGAACAGTGGCCGCCAACCAGTGGGCCACTGGTGGTCCACGAGAAAATTTTTGGTGGTCCGCAGAGAAATATCACCCCCAGAGGCACCCCCAAAGCAATTAATCCAGGCTTCACAGGAACACAAGGCTGCACCACCCACATGGCCCACGGGAATCCTCCCCACTCACTCACTCCTTACCTGGCAAACTTGCCTGCTAATTTGCTATTTTTCCTTTTTCTGACCATCATTTGTTCTGCTGTGCCAGGAGATTTAGATTAGCTAGAAAGCAGGAAATAGTTGGATTTCTTGCTTTCTAGCTAATCTTTAGAACCTCCCTTAGGACTGAAGCAATGCAGACTCAGCTAGCCAACGGCAGAAACACAGATCTCTAAGTGAACCTGTGATTCTGTGAGCAACTACCTGCCTGCTTTGCCTGATTTTGGGTAAAAGTTGCTCTTTTTTAATAAAAAATTCAATATTTACATACATGTTGTATTGTGAGTTAATTTTGTGAGTTTGCTTGCTAGCAAATTTTATGTGACAGACTCAGCTAGCCAATGACAGAAAGATAGATCTCTGAATGAATCTGTGATTCTGTGAGCAACTGCCTGCCTGCTTTGCCTGATTTTGGGTAAAAGTTGCTCTTTTTTAATAAAAAATTCAATATTTATATAAATATTTATATTTACATACAAGCCATGCCCACAAAGACACACCCACAAATTAGGCCATGCCCACAGAACCAGTTGTTAAGAAATTTGAATCACACCCCTGCCTCTGTGTGTTTTGTGTGTGTGTGTGTGTGTGTGTGTGAGAGAGAGAGAGAGAGAGAGAGAGAGAGAGACAGGTTAGGTCAGATCCCTCCCCCCCTCCCTCCCTCTCTCCCACAAACATCAGCAAGCCACTGTCAATCAAAATTCATATTAGTGATCCCTGGGATTTAAAATTATGAGTTTGATGGTCCCTGAAGTCCAAAAGATTGGCAACTTCTGCTTTAGAATATAGGTAATCCCTGGGTTATGAACATTCCCTTAGCAAACATTCAAAGTTACATGATCAGCACCCCCTAGTGTTTATGGACTAGTCCTGAAACTATGAATCTTGCAGAACCATGGAAGTTATTCGCCCTTATGAACAATCACAGAGGCTTTGCAACTTTTGTCTCGCAATTTGCTGGCCAAAATGGAGATGTGAAGAGTGGGTGCCCCTCTGATGCTCCATTTGGGCATGCACAGGCCTCACCTGGCACTGCGTAGGCCTAAACGGGAGTGTTGGACGGGAGGGCCTGCCCCCTCCATGCCTCAGTTTGGGTCGGCAAACTGCCTGTGGAGGCCTAAATGGAGCATCAGAGGAGCGACCGTGGCTGAGAGGATGGAAAAAAGACAGCTTGCTAGATCTTTGCATGGTAAATGACTCGACGCAGCAGCTTGGGTGGGGGGAAAGCATTGGTAGGGAGCATGAGGTATTCAAGTGGGTCGAGGAGGCCTTCTGTGGTTTTAGGCAGATGGCCTGTTATATCATTAGTCTCCCCCGTGGCCTTTCCCACCCTGAAATACCTCATGTGCACTTAACAAGCCACACATTTGATTAGCAAATGCATGGGCGAAAGGAGTAATCATGTTCAAGGTATGACATTCATTCCCACAAATCCTTAGGTTACGAATGGAATGGGCTGGCTCCATTACATTTGTAACTTGAAAACTACCTGTATGAAGGTCTGGAAATCTGCAATTTAGACAGTCAATTATAACAATGATTCCATTTTATCTGTGCCAATATAGAGAATAGTAATCATCAGATGGCTATTGTCAGAATGCCTGCCTATTTTTTATGAATTTATGCATCCTGCAGAAGTCTTCACTCCGGTCTGCTCTTTGAGCGGAAGCCACAGCCTTCCCTGATTGGCTGATTCCATTTGACAGCTGAGTATAAAAGGAGCTGTCAAACAGAATCAGCTGTTCTCTATCAGCCGGCTGTCTTGTTAACTGATGGCAAGCTGCGGCTGTTTTACAATTTACAATAAACTTTGTTAGCCTTCACTCTCACCTCCGCCTCTTCATTCCCGCGCACCAATTATAAAAAAATTAGATTGAGACTAATCCTGCAAAGACCTTTGCTGTAGCTCAGACTGTATTAAATGTCAAGGAATGGGGTTCTACCATCTTTTGTTCATTGAATTTCAACTGTTTATTATGGCAACTAATAAAGATGTCCCTTATTTCTTAATGAAAATTGATTCTTGAATCAATGGTTTCTTTCATTATTCAGTCTCAAAATATTAAAGATGTGTTGCTCTCAACACTGATGATGTTATGGATCCCCTTAATATTTGTACAATATCATTACCAATGCTTAGTGAAGTAATAAATAAAATGGTTTATATGCTGGCTATCCTATTGCTTTGAAGAAATCTATTTTGTTACTCTTATCTATAGAATGCCATAAGAAGTTAGAATTTATAATTTGTAAAAACTCACTATAATACTTGGGTGACATCTACCTCAAAATATATAATAGTGTTGAATTAAATATGTCTATTCTTGTAGATATAACTAATTGGTTTAACCTCCCACTAAAATTAATGTTATCAAAATAAACATTACATAAAGATGTAATGTACATTTTAAGAGGGATTCCAACGTTAATTCCTGTCACTGTAAATACTTTATAGAGATAGATAAGTTAATGAGAGTATCTTTATGGCAGGTTAAAACTCCTTGAACTTTTGGTCAAACTTTTATCTCATGACTGTTATTGTTTTATCAGTGTATAAAATACAAATAAAAATAGGAAATTAAGGGAAGGGGAAAGGGAGAGAGAAAGAAAATGTGAGGTACAAGGGAAGAAAGAAAAAAGTGTTGACTTCCGACTCTTTGTAGTGCAGTATAGGATAACAAAATTACAGCTTCAATTTTTTACTTTTACACATTAGTAAGTATATAACCAGCCATTTCTATAACAGCAAATTTATCTAATTTGCAAAACCAAAGTCAGTTTCATTTTTTTTCATCACAAGCACAAAATCCAGATGTGATCTCTAAATAAAAAAACACAATTGAATATATTCTCCTCTTTGAATAAAACAATCAATTTAACAATTTCTGCTTTATCTTTCTTACTGTGGATATAATCTGTATTTCTATTTGCACTTATAATCTTTATAAACTATTATTATTTATAGTAATAAAAGTCATAGTATTCTTTCAGATTCTCTAACCTTAAAGAGAAAATACCTTTTTATTTTAAAACACTAAATTTTTCTTTAAAAACATTTCTAAAACATTCTAATATATCTTTTTTAGCTTCCTCTTAACATACATACTTTAAAGTTCACTTTCAGAATAATAAAATTCCAACTAACTATAATTAACTCATTAAATTTAGATCACTGCCTCCAAGTCTCTTAACATAGATACTTTTCAAATACACTTTCAATTATATTTTACAAACTTTAAGAATTACTTAAGCATTGTATATAAAAGAAAATACATTTTCAAACTTTAGATTAAGACTTTATTTCAGTTACAAATATCAGACTAATAAAA
Organism: Notechis scutatus; assembly: GCF_049901735.1. NCBI lineage: Eukaryota > Metazoa > Chordata > Lepidosauria > Squamata > Elapidae > Notechis > Notechis scutatus. Next base: position 49,439,752 of record NC_142025.1, on the reverse strand, counting down.
ATCAATCCTAATTCCAATTGACTCATTAAATTTAAGTCACTCCTTCCAACTTGTCTTTATGGGGGGAAAAAATCTTTTTTTTCTATGGAATGTTTGTCAACCAGTTATAAGCTTTTCTTTTTCTCAAGGATTTCTCAAACTTTTTCTCTCCATGAGGAAAAAGTCCCAAACTTGTCCTCTTAAAAGTTGCAGATTTTCTTGAAGCTCTTCTTCAATTGTGTTGGGATGTTATTTAATTATATTTAAACCATCATAATAAAAATTGGCCTCAGATTTATATTCCAAAATTGCAATTGACTCCTCTGCGCTGTTAGCTATTTATGAAATTGCTTTGGTGGTTTCGTAACTGTCTTCACATATTTGCATCTCTGAAGTAGTTTGAGAAGTTTATTTTTTTTAACATCCTTGGAGCATAGCTGATTTATGAATTGATGGGTTTTATTTAAAGATTTTTCAAGTACATCTCTAATAATTTACTCCTAAATTTTCTTAACTCCCTCTTTAGTCAAAGAGTAGTTCTTTTTTTAAAATAAAAATTTCTGGCCAATCAGGAATCATAAAAATATAAATGTTTTAGCCACCCAGAGCAAAGCAGACCAAAAACAAAATAAAATAATATAAAATAAAATAATAATCATTTTATAAAAATTTTATACTAATTATATAATTTTTTTGATAAAATTTCCACACTTCCTTATTTTAGCTTGCCTTCAGCAGCCTTCTTCGTTGTTTAACAATGAAGAAATCCCCCAAATGGTGCAGATTGTCAAAAAGGAATAATAGGCTGTGCCTAAAGAGAGCTTTTTTTAACTTAATAAAGACTAATGGTCCTTAAAAATGATTAAGAAATGAAAGGCACAATTTTACTATATATTTAAAAAATAAATTCCAAAATGGCTGCTTCTTCAGCAACAAACCGATTGCTGCCCTGCACTCCAGCTTTTGGCACACAGGCTGCTTTGAAGCATGGCTCCTGATGCTACTTGCAGCCCTTTGCTGTATCGGAGGTTCTTGTGGGATAATTCTAGGACTTTCCTAACCCAGGAGAGTCATATAAGTCATGAAGGAATGATGCCTCCTTCTGTTGGTAATTTGGTAAGAAAAAAACCCTCCAGGAATTGTTCTTTTTACTGGAAGGCGAATGTTTGGTCAAACAGAGTTGGCCTTATCATAATGGCAAGTTCAGTTATCAGAACTTTAACTGTATAATCTTTTATTTTAACCTTTATTTTTGAATGAGACTTTTGTGAATATTCTTCTCTTTGGGCCCATTTAGGAAGCAAGTATGTTAACACCTCTGAAATCTTGGCAAGTTTTAGTATCCAGGTATACTACACAGATCTTGATTTTCAGCCCTGAAAACTGTCAGCCACATTTGATTATTAGTAGTATGAACAATGATATTTTCATCCCAAATCATATAAGAAAGTGATATTATAGAATGTAAAATAGTGTGTGTTACACCCTTGCTTCATGAGTTGCACTGGACTTGGATTTCTCTAATTCTTACCTAGAAAACCCTTCATGACATGGGTTCAGATTACTGGAGAAACTATCTTTCTCCATTGTTTCTACTTGTTGAATCTTGAGCCACAGGAGGGACATTGAGTCTCATTAATGAGAGAGAATCATGTTGTGGGATGCAGGAAATATGCCTTTTTTATCACAGCATTTGTCCTCTCAAATATCACATTACCCAAATTAAGTTAACCCCAAAGCTGTTTTCAGAAAGCATTTAAAACTTATTTATTTTAACCTTGCAGGGTGATCAGAAAGTTAGTTAATCTGGGAGAGGAGGGAGGTTTAGTGTTAGTAACAACATTTTAAAGCACTTCGAACCACAAATTTCATATATATATATATTTAAATTAAACATTCAAAGGAACAATTTTTGATCCATATTTTAGTAAGATGTTGTTATTCCAATATACCACATTATATCTCTCTATGTGTGCAAACCTATAAACAGAGTAATAAAATATACTAGATATTAAGCTATTATTTACAACGTATACAGATGTTCTGCAATTTGGATAGTTTCTGCATTTTTCCATGTGGATTTATATTTAATGCTATTTTATTAAAAAAAGAGCAAAATTCATAAGTGTTTTATATTTTTCTAAAAACATTTCTGTTGAATTAAAAATATCAGAAATCTAAGGATGAAAGGCTCACCAAATATTTTATTTTCATCCTTTTATTTTACAGGGCTGGTGATACAGATATGGAAACTTTTTTTAAAACAAGTTTTATTCAGTTTTCACATTTTAACATCTCCTTTTAGTGAACAGCATGATTACAGGTTTCACATATACATACAAATATGACCATAGTTACATATTCAATGTTTGTATTCAATTTCTTATCTTAACAATGCTTTTATACATTTTCTATTTTATTATATTATTCCAAATGCTTTTCTCATTATTTAATTCACTTATGTTAGCTTCATAATTATTATATTTTAGTACTTTTAACTGTCACATTTGTATATTTAATCTTAAATTCTAATTAAAAACACTCCTTCTATAAATTGGTTTTTCCCCTAAGAGGGGGACAGTTTAAGTGCGCCACCTCTAAGTAACATATTCATTAATTATCTCCCCTTTTAAATCCCATTAAACGTTTAACATTTTATTACCTAAAACATTAAAATTAATCCTTTAAAACTACATAGCATATATAAATCAGATTCTGCATGGTTTTTTTAATTTCATAAGTTATTTAAAATTTCAAAAAAGGACATATTAATCTACTCATTTAATCCTAAACCCTGCTGTTAATTCCATTTCAGCTCTCCTCTTATATCGTTTCATTTATTTTAATATATTTACTACACGTATTCCATTAATTATTCCATTCATATTTAAACAAAAAAGTCTGCATTCCTAGAAATATTTCAATATACAGTATTTAATAAACATATTCCATTATTTGTTACAATTATCTCTATACATAAAGGAAAAGAGCATTAGATTCCATTATCAAGAAATAACAATTCTGTTTTCCATCTTATCAATCTATATGTCCCTATTTCATAACTATAAATTTGTTTATGTTACCCCTAGCACCTTGCAGAATCCCCTCTCTAAATATTAATCAACCATTATCTCTGTGTCTAATTAAACAATTTCCCCCATTTTTTATAATTCCCATGTTTCTTTGTTCCCAAGTCCTGTTTCTTATCCCTTCTTTCCCCTTGTATTTTCCCCTTTGTTCTTTCACTCCAGTTTTTATCCCCTCTCTATTTATAGCTTCCTTCCACCCTTCAATTTCTCTGATTCTTTTTCCCTTTTTAAATTTTCCAGATATTCCGCTTTAACTTCTTAAATGTCCTATATTTATTTCCAACTCTTTTCCTCTTTCTTTCCAGAGTTCTTTGTTCTTGATAATTAAAGATGGCCCCTTCTATGATTTGCTCCACCTCCTCTTCTATCTTTTGTCTTTGTTGTTCATATTCTGCAATTGCATTTTCCATAAATTTTAAAGCAAAGCCCAGTGATTCACCTCGCTCTTGTAATATTTCTTTCATGCTTCTAAGTTCCATTTTTAATTCCAGAAGAGATATCACCATTTTACAACTTTCTAGTTAGCAATTTAATTCAAATAGTGTCAGCTTTTATTTTCTTTCTCTCAAGTTTTAGTCCTCAGCTAATCCAATGCCAAATCCATGCCAGAATCAACTATTAATCCAAGGGCAGAATCTTCCTGTTTCTTTCTTTGTTTCAATGTTTCAATTTTTCAAAGTTCTTGTTTTATTGTATCAATTTTCCTTACAGTTTTTAAGAAATAGTCTTTTAAAAGAACAAGTTAGATTTAAATTAGATGGCCTCTTTGTTATAACAGATCTTCACCCCCTCTTTTCTTTTTTTCCCCAATTATTCAGAGCTTTTTAAACCACAGTTTTCCAAATAAAAAGATCAAATCCAATTGGTATTAAATTTTCTCTTTAACAATCTATAGGTCAGCTTTATTAGTGCCTATATAGAATCAGAATATACTTATCTAAATTGATTAAATCAGGGGTCGCCAACCTTTTGGACCTCAGGGACTGTCAAACTAATAATTTTAAATCCCAGGGACCACTAACTGGTTCTGTGGGCGTGGCCTAATTTGTGGGTGTGGCTTGGTGGTCATGTGACTGGCTGGGCATGGCTTGTATGTAAATATTATAAATATTTATATAAATATTGATTTTTGTATTAAAAAAGAGCAACTTTTATCCAAAATCAGGCAAAGCAGGCAGGCAGATAGAGTTGCTCACATAATCATTCAGTGATCTATCTGCCATCAGCTAGCTCAGTCTCTCAAATTTGCTTGCCCTGAGAACCTTCAGTCCTAAGGGAGGTTCAGCTGTGCTTAAAAGCAGAGCCGAAGATCTAAAGACTAGCTAGGAAGCAAGAAATCCAATCATTTCCTGCTTACTAGCTAATCTAAATCTCCCGGCACAGCAGAACACCGGATGGTCGGAAAAAGAAAAAATAGCAATTTAGCAGGCAAGTTTGCTGGGTAAGGAGTGAGTGGGCAAGGAGGGTTCCCACAGGCCATGTGGGAACACCATGCGCATGGTGTTTTTGCACAGCCTGGATTAATTGCTTTGGGGGGTGCTGTGGGGGTGAATTTGGGGGGTGCTCTGGGGTTGAATTTCTCTGCGGCCCATGAAAATTTTCTCATGGCCCACCAGTGGGCCACGGCCTACCAGTTGGCAAACGCTGAATTAGATGATTCCTTCTTCCAGCTTCTACCTTTCTCGGTTCAAAGCCCCACCACTGTCAAAAGCAATTCACTCCTTTTTTTCTCTCTTTCTCTTCGCTGCTTTAATTCCTTTCTTAAAAATTCTTTGAAATGTTAATCCTGAGGGGTACCTTCCATTTAATTATATCGTCCCGTTCCTCCTGCTGTTTGCTTCTTTCTCTCTCCTGCACAATCTTATTCCAGCCTAATCTTCCCCTTCAGGGTGACCATTTTAGACCACCGCTTCAGGGGTCTTCGGGAAGGAGCAATTGCCAAGCTGAGGAGGGATTTGCAACGCCCCTTTACCCAGCTGATGGTCTCCCCTTCCTCCGCCACCCCTACAAGGCAGCTTCTTCCCCAAATCTGATCGATCGGGGCTCTCCAATGCTGAAACACGGACCAAAGCCATGCACAATCATGGTCAGTGGTCCATCTTTGGGGAACTTCAAAACCAGAAGCCCAGATGTGGAAACTTTTATAGAGAGCTTACAGTATCTGCCTTTTTTCTCCCAGTGATTCTTCCTTGGCACTCCTTTCCACACTCTTTCACCTTGGTTTCAAGATTAAGTTTTATCAAACTCCCCCCCACCCCCCCGAAATAATAAGGGGCTCTTGTGAAACCTCTCCAGTGCATATTTAAACCTCTTTCATTTTTTCAACTAAACATTCATGGGATATAGGCTTAATCTATAGAAAGCTCTATCTGTGTGCATATGTCTCTGTTTTAAATCCTCCACAATCCTTAGCAGGGATTAAATGTCAAACCATGATCTTTGTTTTCCAGGACAAATAATATTGATTAAAATTAACAATTTTTATACATCAAAATTTCTTTAAAAAGAGGAAGATTGTTGACATTATAGTTTTGGTTTTAGCCAGAGAATGGCTACTTTTCTTCATGACACATATCTCATTCTTTAAATAAAGCACACAACTAATTAATAGAAAACATTGCCATACAACATGTTGGGGGGAAAAAATGAGAGTGAGCTAGGCTCTATCTTTTCTTACAATGTTCTCTATCTAAATATTTCTTACGTTCATATATTTACAAGCCTCAAAAATGGCATATATATCATATACACCCTTTCCTGTGCATGATCTAACTCATTTTCATGGTATTTAAGTGGAGAAAGGCTGAATCAGAAATGAGGAAATTTGTAAAAGAAACTAAATTTTTAAGATGTTACAAAAGAAAAATTACAATAGAAATACAAATGAGAAAGCATATTGTACATTTATCTGATAACAGGTAGACCCAAAAGTGACATGATGATAGCCATATAATTGCACATGGTCCTATAGACAGCCTCTTTTATTTGGGAAAGGTTTTGGTGCCAACAGGAACACTACAGTAAAACACTGCATTAAATATATTGCTGCTTCAGATACCAAGTACTATCCAGATAAACATGACAACCGTGAAAATTATTTAAAAGGAGGGTTAAAATCTAAGAACAATATGTCTCTGATGATTAGTACTGGGCACTAACAATAAAGGTGAGCTATTTTACTTATGGGCTTCCTGGAAAGCATCTAGTATCCATTTGTTGGAAAAGGAATGCTGGATGTTGACTCCTTAGTTTGATTTAAGAAAGTTCTTACTTATGTGCATTCATATATACAAGGTAAACATAGAAAAAGTTAAAATAAGTTATAAGAAAATTAATCACATGAAATAATATTTTTGCTTCTTTGAAAGCACTGTAAACCCAATAAGATTTCTTGTATATTATGTTGAGATTATGGCTCACTGCTGCCTATAGTCAATGGTAATTCTGAAAATTATATCATCCACATAACTAAAAGTTGGAAAAAGTTGAGTTTAAGGAAGATTGGAAAACACATTTTAATCAATAAACAAGAGTGTTTTCTAAGTGAGACACTTCAGTTCCTATTATAAATATCCATAGTTACAATAATGGGAAAATGCATGTGTTCTTTTTTATATACTTGTGATATCACCGGCACAGATAGGATAATAATGGGCAGAATTTACATTATGACGTGAAAGCAAACATTTTGTTCCTTTCTCCTCACCCAATTTCCCTAAAAATTTCAAGACTATTTTATCCACATAACAATTGGTTTATTATTTCTATACATTACAAATACTGTAACTCCAAACAGGATCAGGAATGCTTAGTTGTTGATACAATCATCATATAATATGAAGAGCAACAGTGAAGTTTTTGCTGAGGGTTGAATTGACTAATTTTTGGTGGACACAACTATAAATAATGCTTATGTATTTCTGGAAGGTAATTGTTTAGGAACAATCTCTAAAGTTTGTTGTACACACCTTTTATAAGTAAGAAAAAGAAAATCATATCTGTATGAGGACTGTTCTGAATTATAATAAGATTAAAGATTGCTTATATATTTCTCAACATTTTAAACCATTACTTTGACTCATGTAAAGAAACTTAATATTTCAAATTTCTTTCCTGGAACTACAATTAATATTCTATTGATTGATTTCTGGAGGACAGTATAAAAACATAGTCAGTAGAGAATTGGAAAGAATTTCTGACTACAACACATCAAGCTGTAGAATTGGCAAATCTACATAAAACACAGCCAGTTCTGAGGAGACATAAAAGCACTAACTTTTTGCAAGAGTTTATAGTCTGTTTTGGGCATCTAGCAATAAAACATCTGTTTGGAAAAAAATCCCTCATTCTCAAGTATTCCTTAAAATCACATATCTGATCATTCTGCATATCTTCAGAAATTCCGACAGCAGGCTAACATCTGCAGGACAGCACACCAATGCAGATGGAGACAATACTTATCAGCCATTTTAAAGAACATATGTTTTGGTTATAGAATGCATATGGAGCAAACACATAGACACCTAAGCACCAGAATTTATCTTCCACTGGAGTATTTTTGAATTCCTTGGATGAGAAAGGGGTATAAAGATCAAAACATTCAGTTTTCCAGCTTAAAAACAAATCGTCCTTCTTCAAGTAGTATCAAAACCCAACTATGAACTAATGTAAAAAAAAAAAACCTTCTTGGCTGAATCATTGCTATCCAGTGGTGGGATTCAAATTTTTTTACTACTGGTTCTGTGGGCATAGCTTGGTAGGTGTGGCAGGGAAAGGATACTGTAAAATCTCCAATCAGAAATGGTATTTGCCAGTTCTCCGAACTATATATCCAATTCATATATATATGAATCAAAATATATAGAAATCAATATAAATGTATAACCTAAATATATAGAAATCCTATTTCTGAATTTACATATATATATATATTTGTGGTTTGATGTGTGCCATCTTCCCACTCAATTAGAAATTATGGCTGTTTGAAATAATGCTTACATTTACTCTAACAGAGCAGTGACACTATTCCAGGATTTGTTCAATCAGCATTTTATATAAATTTAACAGATACTCAGTTCCTGGGCTAATATACAGATTGGGACATAGACTCAACTTATGGATTTCTCTAAATGTCATGATACACAAAAAGATACAAAATGCTTAGAGAATAATGCATACCATAGAGTGGCTTTGGACTTTAGTTGTGGATTTGGATTCTTCCTTTCTCTTAATTTTAGTTACCAAAAGATATTTGTTTTGCTCAATGTTTCTAATAGCTTCTCCTTTTGAATAAGTAGGTAGAACTATAATGTACAGAAGTATCTTTCTGAACCGTGGATATTGAGGATGAACAAAATGGTTCCTCCTTTTTTTATGACACCCCAGATACATGACAAGTTATTTGGGAACCACAAAGCCTCAAAACAGGAAGTCATGACAGCTACCTCAAGACCACAAGTTAATTACTAGGCTAAGGTGGGATCTATCTTAGATATCATAGATATGTACTAAGAAAAACTTCAATCTTTTCCCATAGTTCTCCTCAAAACAAACAGATTACTATTAAGAATAGTGGAGATGACATTAATTACATTTCTCTGATATTCAGAGTTACAAGGATTAGGGTGATGCTACTGTCATTATTCTCCTTGATCTCTCATGATATGATTAATAACCGACTATGTGAGTATAGGGATATGATGATTCTTGCTTAAAAATCCTTGTAATCTTCCCTTCCTTTCTACATGTGAATTCAATCAAAGTTAATGGGAAGAGTCCAAAGTCTCTAGCACGTAAAATGCCTTAGGGCTTGGCACTATACCCCTCCTATTTAATATCTACATGAATCTTCTGGGTCAGGTCATCTGATGCCATTGTGTCAGCTACCTTCAGTTGATAATACTCAACGATATATCCTCAACCACTATGTTGTTGAGAAATTAGGTGATTTTATAAATGTGAATTTCTAAACAAACAAACAGCAGCATATTGCAGCAGTATTGCAGCATATGTGTAACACGGTCTTGTTCATGATGTAGCATTACTATCTCATTCCTATGACTGTTGCCCTTTCCAAAAATGTAATGTACCAGAAGCATATCTATGCCTGATATATTGGGATTAAATATTCAGCCATTATATACCACTAAGAACTCTTAAAATAGAAACCTAACCAACATAAGGATTATTTGAAAACTCAGATGACTATCTTTTAAAAAACTTTCAAAGAATGGATCTGCATAGAAAACACAGGAAACTCTTATCTTGGAACTCCTGTCTATAAATATATTCTTTTACAGTAATCAAAATTATCCAAACAACGGACATTAATGTTCTATATTTATTTTCAGTGCTACTCACAGCTATGCTTCCTTCAGGAAGTTTTGCTGGCTGAACTTTATATGGCATCTTCTTTACTTCAAATGACACACTGATGGAAAGAGCATAGCGGTAATTTTTCCTCTGCAAAATATGACACAGAAAAAGTTTTGATTAGTTTTTTTAGGCTAATAAAAAAATTGATTCATAATCCCTCCTATAATGGCAAACAGGGACTTGGGGACTTAGAAAAGAGATGAACAAGAAAGCAGAGAGAAAGCAAGATAAAAATATATAAATCTATAAAGATAATAGAAAAAGTAGATAGATGTTTTTCTCTCTCTTTCACAATAATAGAATTAAAAGTTACCAGTTATAGAAAGAATCAGGATTGATAAGATGTTTGTTATTTAGCATGTATTCAATTAAAGAATTCACTCCATCCTCATAAGAGATACACAAATTTAGATAGTTTAGAAAAAAGTAAGTATATTTACGGCTATTATTGGTTAAAAAAGAGCCTTTGAAACCTTTGAGGCTCAAAGTTTAATTATGGATAGTTTAATTATCAGTTCCTAAAGGACAGTTAAAAAACCCCCACTGTTGTCTCAATTTGAAGCCAGTGAGCTTCTTTGCTTAGATCCTATGTGAACAAAATGCTGGACTAGTATGGGGCTATTGCTTATCAAATGTTTTGGACAATATCTTCCCAATGGCCAGGATGGATACAGTTAATAATTTTGAGGCCAAATTATATAAAACATATTTGTTTTCTCATTCTTGAAACAGACTATTAGCTTAATCGGGAAGAGTTCTTGATATATCCTTATGAAGAAAATTCTCACGTTAAAGAAATAATTCAAATGTCTTAAACATTTATCTGAGGTGTTCCCTACATTACAGCATTCTAGACCTCAAAACAATGGAGCAGAGAACATGAACCTTGAGTTTTTACATCGTGGCCCTTTCCATATTCTTCATGTGTGGCTTTGTATTCTCCCATCAATTAGTATAGATAAAAAGTTTATTTGAGAACCCTTTCTTCTCTAATATGTGGAAAGCTGAACAGCACATATTTTTACCATAAGTCCCTCATCCTCTGATTGCCTTCCTCTGACCTATTGCGCTGTTGTCCATTTTAAATGGTGGTACACAAAACTGGATATATAGAACGACACTAAGAGGATCTAACCAGGGCAGAATAAGTGGAGCAATGATTTAGACTCTGCTTCTGTTAATGTGAATTCTGTTAATTCTGTTAAAATGACCGGCTTAGTTCAGTGTAATACTTGTTTTGCAGCGGTCTTTCACACTACTCTTTTCAAATTTGGATACTGTCCTCTTTGTAAACAAATTACTAGACTACATGGACAGATTACCTATCTAGAGTCTCTAATCTGTGCTCTCCAAACAGAAATTAGATGCTCAATCTAGCAATACCAGTCTATTGAACTGCCTCCCTATCAGCCCTTTTACCACAAATATCCTGCGGGAAAAGGGAGTATGGACAACCGTGGGATCTGGCAGGGTGAGACTGTAAACACAACACTTTTGCTGTGTCCCAGCATAACAAATACAGTGCCATTGCTGACCTTAATAGGGACACTAAAGTGACAGGTCAAGGTAGTTGTGATAATGATAATTCAAATAAGCCAGGGATCGCGGTCCTAGAAGAAGAACTTACTTTGGAAAGGAGAAAGTGTGAATCAGGTATTATGCACTAGTCACACAAGAAGAGCAAAGTATCCAAAAAGAGAAGCCACCTTCTGGTTGGGGACTTAATGGTAAGGGATGTAAATTTAGGAAAGGATACGGAGGTTTTGAAAGAAGTCAGGTGTCTGCCAGGTGCTACTGCCAGCAGAGACAAGAGGCGTATGCCTAAGATAGTCAATAATGCTAGTAAGGACTGTGATGTTGATGCTATTATACATCTTGGTACAAATGATCTGTCCCAAAAGGATGTACTTTCTGTGCAGAAAGACTTCCAGAGCTTGGGTTATGAACTTAGAAATATAGGCTGTAGGCTTATCTTTTCAGAGGTTCTACCACTATACAAGGAACAAAAAGGGAAAGGCCAGCGTGTAACAGAGTTTAATGTGTGGCTAAAGGAGTGGTGTAAAAGGGAAGGCTTTGGTTTTATTAGTCATGATGTCTGCAGCTGGTCCAATGAAAAACTGTACAAAAGAGATGGTTTGCATCTGTCAAAGAAAGGGACTGAGTTACTTGGTATTAAATTCACATATTTTCTGGATAAACATTTAAACAGAACAGCGGGGACAGAGAATTAATTGATATAGAACATTTCTGTCCCCAGCAATCTAAAATTAATAGGGTTACCAGTGCATGTAACATAGTTGTTTGTGCAGGTAAGATTACCAACCTTGCTGTCAAGCAAAACCAAGCATTTAATAGTGAGTGCCATACCTTGTGCATTAATCAAACAGGTGGCAAGAAAGGAGGGGCAGTAAGGCACAACACAGGTTATTTAGACAAAAACACAGCATCAGACATAAAGATCTCAAGTGCCAATATACAAATGCACAAATTCTGGGGAACAAACAGGGTGAACTCGAACTATGAATACATGAAGGTAGATATGATATAATTGTGATAACAGAAACTTCGTGGGATGAAACCCATATTGATAGAAGGATACAAACTGTTCAAAAAAAAACCCAGACCCCATAAAAGAAGACTGTATGTAAAGGACCACTATATTGTTACAGAAATGCATGAAACCAAAGATGAAAATCTCGTAGAATGCATATAGGTTAATACAAAAGAAAAAAAGAATGACATGGCCATAGATGTATATTATAAGCCACCCAAACAAGCAGAAAAAAATAGATGACCTTTTTGCCAACCAACTAACAAACATATGCAGGAAACACACTACAATAGCAATGGGGGACTTCAATTATTCTGATATCAATTGGAAAACTAATTCTGCACCAAGTGAGAAATTAAATAGGTTCCTAACCAACCTAGCTGAAACTTTGTTTTCTAAAAGGTAGAGGATGGAACTAGAGGGACAGCCATACTGGATTTAATTCTTACAAACCAAGAAGAAGTGATAGAGGGAATTGAAACTGCAGGAACCTTGGGTGAGAGTGACCGTGTCATACTAGAATTCAACATAACACAAACACAAGCAATAGAACATAATGACACCAGTGTCTTAGATTTTAAAAGAGCTGATTTTAATAAATTCAGAGAGGCTTGGGAAAGATTCCATGGATGAAAATCCTAAAGGGAAAAACAACTCAAGAATCTTGAAAAGTATGATCATAGAAGCCCAGACCAGCACAATACCACTGAGAAAGAAAAACAAGAAATCCAAGAAGAAACCAGCATGGCTGCAAAAAGATCTCTCTGGCAAATTGAAAGAAAAAAAGGACAAGTACAAAAAATGGAAAGAAGGACATAGAACTAAGACAGAATATCAGCAGATAGCCAGAATCTGCAAAGATGAAGTCAGGAAAGCAAAGGCTCAGAACAAACAAAGACTTGCAAAAAAGTAAAAGATAATAAAAGTTTTTTCCAACATATAAATAACAAAAAAAAAAAAAAATCAAGGAAACAGTTGGTCCACTAAATAGAGAAGATGGCAAGGAAGTAACAGGCAACAGAGAGAAAGCAGAGCTGCTTAACTCATTCTTTGTACGGGTCTTCACGCAAAAACAAACTATAGCTCAACCCACCAAAAACATAACTGTAATAGACAGACCAGAAATAAAAATTAAAATAAGCAAAAAAAAAAAGTAGGAGAACACCTGTCTGATCTTGATGAACACAAAACTTTGGGGCCTGATGGATTACATTCCAGAGTTTTAAAGGAACTGGCAGAGGTAATCTCAGAACCACTCCAGGGCTGGGGTTCAAATTTTTTAACAACCGGTTCTGTGGGTGTGTCTTAGTTGGTGGCATGGCTTGGTGGTCATGTGACTGGGTGGATGTGGCTTGGTGGTCATGTTGTTGGCTGGGTGTGGCCAACTCAATATCACTCACATCGAGGCCTCTCGTGATTGTGGGGATGCTGCAACAGTCGTAAGTGTGAAAAATGGTCATAAGTCACTTTTTTCAGTGCCATTGTAACTTTGAATGGTCACTCCACACAAGCAAAGTACCACCAAAGGAGGGGAAAAAAACTCCAGAGAAGTTCATGAGACAGGAAGTCTAGTCCTGCCAAGAATGTAATAAGGGTTAACGGAGAGGCAGTTTCTGTAAGCAACACCAGAACATTTCCTTCCTGCCTTCCTTACAGGATTAGGCCAGTAATTTCTTCTAACACCCGGTTCTCCGAACTGCTTAGAATGTTAACAACCGGTTCTAACGAATAGGTGCGAACTTGTAGAATCCCACCCCTGGAACCACTACACCATATCTTTCAAAAAAAAAAAAAGCTGGAGCACCAGGGAACTACCAGAGGACTGGAAAAGAGCTGATGCGGTTCCCATCTTCAAAAAAGGAAAAAAAGAACAGATCCAAGAAACTACAGTCAGCCTAAAATCAATACCCAGGAAGATACTGGAAAAGATAATAAAAAAAACAGATCTGTGGACATCTAGAACCAGTAAAGTAATAACTAGCAGTCAGCATGGGTTTGTTAAAAACAGATCATGCCAAACCAATCTTATTTCATTCTTCAACATAGTGACTAAATTAGTAGACCAGCGAAATACTGTGGACATAATATATTTAGATTTCAGCAAGGCATTTGACAAAATAGACCACAACCTACTTTTTGATAAGCTGGAGAACAGTGGGATATATAGCACCACCACCAGATGGATTCACAATTGGCTGGAAAACCATACTCAACGAGTAGTCCTTAAAGGGGCTAAGTCTACATGGAGTGAAGTAAGCAGTGGGGTGCCACAAGGTTCCGTCTTAGGCTCAGTACTCTTCAATATCTTCATTAATGACTTAGATGAGGGAATAGAAGGGGAACTTACCAAATTTGCACATGATACTAAGCTGGCAGGAATAGCTAACACCCAAGAAGATAGGCTCAAAATCCAGATGGAACTTGACAGACTAGAACACTGGGACCTGTCTAACAACATGAAATTAAATGTAGAGAAAAGTAAAAAGGCAAGAGAAACCAAAAATACATATATAGACTGGGTGAAACCAGGCTCAATAGCAGTAATTATGAGAGGGATCTTGGAGTCTTAGTGGACAACCAGCTAAATATGAGCCAGCAGTGTGCAGCAGCAGTCAAAAAAAACTAATGCAATCCTAAGTTGTATTAACAGAGATACAATCAAGATCAAGGGAGGTACTAATACCAGTCTATAAAACCTTAGTAAGACCACACCTAGAACACTGCATCCAGTTTTGTTCACCACATTATAAAAAAGATGTTGAGACTCTAGAAAAGGTACAGAGAAGAGCAACCAGGATGATTAGGGGACTGGAGACTAAAACATACGAAGAACGGTTGCAGGAACTGTTCTAGTAAAGAGAAGGACCAGGGGAGACATGATAGCAGTTTTCCAATATTTGAGGGGCTGCCACAGAGAGGAAGGGGTGAAGCTATTTTCTAAAGCACCTGTAGGCCAGATAAGGGATAGTGAATGGAAACTAACAAGGAGAGATTCAATCTGGAAGTAAGGAGAAACTTTCTGACAGAACAATCAACCAGTGGAACAGCTTGCCCTTGGAAGTTGTGGGAGTGCCATCACTTGAAGTGGGAAGTTGTGGGAGTGCCATCACCTTCAAGAAGAGATTGGACTGCCATTTGTCAGAAATGGTGTGGGGTCTCCCGCTTGGGTGTGGGGTTGGTCAGATGACCTACAAGGTCCCTTCCAACTCTGATTATCTGTTATCTGTTATCAGTAGAATTGCCAGCCAGTTTGGTTTGTAATTGTTTTTCCCTTTTCACAGACCAAATCTTTCTTTTCAAATACGTATGAAGTGTAACTTGACTGTTCAAACTACAGTTTTTTAAGTGGGAACATAATATTTAGATCATGTATTATCAGATGGTTGTTTTTAAGAATTCAGTAGATCAGATTGTAGATCAGGGCTGTTAAACTTATGGCCCATGGGCCAGATGCATCACATGCTGGCCACGCCCACTCCCAGTTTAGCGAAGCGGAAAAAAGCCACGAAGCTGCCGTGATGACATGAGTTTGATACCCCTACTGTAGATCCTTCTCAGTTTATTCATGATTGCTTTAAAACAGCATCCGTATTAATATCATAGGTTTGTTCTGAAGTATCTAATTATGAGCCACAATTTTAGATCATATCTCAGGTTATATAGAACTGGAGTCTTCAGCATAGTATTTCAGAACAGATACACAGATACCTTTTTTGATATCTAGCAGTCCTCCCCCCCGCCCACCCACCCCAAAAATCTGGAATAATTAGCTTACCCTACTGGCTGTAGCATTTGTAAATGATGGCAATGATAGTAAATACATCTGGAAGGCATCAGATTGCAAAAGATACTTTGCTTAGTAACATGCATAGCAGTCATTCCAAGCACATTATGCTTTTTTAAAGCATTTTGTATACATTTTTAAATGTTATTTCTCCAGTTAATTGTGTTAAAGAAAAAAAGATTTTTTTTTATTTCATTAAAGGATGTTTTACATAATTTCTAATGTCTTACAACTTTTTATGCTTCTCCTGCTGACCATCTCCTGCTTCATTAAGTTCATTCAGATAGATGATACAAAGATCAAAGATAATACACAAAAAGCTAGCACTGTATTTACTAGGGAAGGAAGAGTCATCAATGTACCAAGCTATTTTGAATTTTTTTCCCAGTATTTAAGCTAAACATAAATCATGTGTGGCCCTGATTACTCAGCTATTGTCTAGCTGTCATGATACAAGTCATTTACAATGAATTTAGCACTAGAGTTATCCACATTATGAGTACATTTGTATTAAATTTGAGTTGCTCTATTTATATATAGGCCATTTTTCCAATTTCCTATATTAAGTTCAGATAAAAACAAATATACATTTTAAGACTTTTTATCCTAATACAAATATTCTTATGTGTACTTACCTCTTTATGTATGTATCATTTTAAAAATTATGGCAATTTTGCTTTTTAAATTTTATAGGATTTTTATATTTAATCTAGACTGGGTGAAACCAGGCTTAATAGCAGTAACTGTGAGAGGGATCTTGGAGTCTTAGTGGACATCCAACTAAATATGAGCCAGCAGTGTGCAGCAGCAGCCAAAAAAGCTAATGCAATCCTAAGTTGCATTAACAGAGGGATACAACCAAGATCAAATGAGGTACTAATACCACTTTATAAAGCCTTAGTAAGACCACACCTAGAGTACTGCACCCAGTTTTGGTCACTGCACTATAAAAAAAGATATTGAGACTAGAAAAAGTACAGAGAAGAGCAACCAGGATGATTAGAGGACTGGAAACTAAAACATATAAAGAACGGTTACAGGAACTGGGCATGGCTAGTCTAGTGAAGAGAAGGACCAGGAGAGACGTGATAGCAGTCTGCCACAGAGAGGAAGGGGTGAAGCTATTTTCTAAAGCACCTGAAGGCCAGACAAGGAATAATGGATGGAAACTGAACAAGGAGAGATTTAACCTGGAAGTAAGGAGAAACTTTCTGACAGTGAAAACAATCAACCAATGGAACAGCTTGCCCTTGGAAGTTGTGGGAGTGCCATCACTTGAAGTGGGAAGTTGTGGGAGCGCCATTACTTGAGACTTTCAAGAAGAGAATCGACTTCCATCTGTCAGAAATGATGTAGGGTCTCCTGCATGGGCAGGGGGTTGGACTAGATGACCTATCCAACTCTGATTATCTGTTATCTGTTATGTGCCCCAAAATAGCATTTGCTTTTTACAACAGGATCGTATTTAACTTGTGTTCTTCAAATCTGATATGTCTTCTTGACAAATCATATCTTCTCCACCCACTACCTAGGCCTTTTATTTTTCTCCAGAATTTTACACTTCTGTTTGTTAAATTCCCTCATTTTATCCAAAACTTCTCACTTTCTCAGCATTTTAGTAATGTCTTATAATTTTTACAATCACTATAATCATAATCAAATTCTTTATAAGTTCTGACTTACCCAGTTGCGAAGGAAGAGACTCTGGGAAAGATCACCCACATGTTTTTTTTACAGCACCCTAATGCCCCTTAACTTTCCTGTTGAACTTCAGAATTGCCCTTCTAGGAGTTGTGTTGCCTTTTTGGGAAGTGCTGTTCTAATCCTGTCAGCATTTTTAATTTTCCCCCTTTTGTCCATTGATGTAAACTACTGTTCCACAGTATTATTATTTTGAAACATAGACGTGACCTGAAGAGAATTTTCAAGTGAGGGTATGGATCTCATTTTTAATTTGCTGCCTATAGTTACAGAAGCCCAGAATAATTGTTAAAAGATCTTAATTATCTTAGCAATCTGATTTAAATCAAATCATAAAAGTTGCAAAGTTGTGATTAAAATTGCAATAAACATATAGAAATCTACTTGGAAATTCAAACAATTTAAGAGAAAAATAAGTTAAAGATATTTCTATTCTTCTTAAGATATATTTTGCCAATACTTTATTTTTTTTGCCAATATGCAGTACTGGTATTTTAAGGAAACATGTATTGAGGAATTCCTAATGTACACCTAAGGAAGATCACATTGGCTCTCTACTACAGGACAAATTTTGGGTCTCTTTTTGATACATATTCAACGAGACCACAATTTTTATCTTACTAGTGATAAATATTTATATTCCTTGGAATTTCCTGCAGTGTCAGCATGCTCCCCCATACTTGCAGATATACTTTTCCCCTTTGCAGCTGCTGTTTTGAGCAGGCCTCCTTTAGTTATTTTATCTCTCATCAGCAAGAGGATTTATGAGTAGGCTAGACCCTGACCTTTGCCCCGGTGGGTGGAGCATATGCAAACAGATACTCATTCAAAAGCTCAAGTGATGAGTTTCTAGCTTTTTTCTTGTGGGACAAAATCAGCTGACCAAACTCTCTTCTTGAATACAGATGTTGGCATTATTAACACCAGGCATTTAAAAAAAAACACAGAGAAGCTTTCCAGATATCCAGAGCAGCTAACAGAGGATTGAAAAATTCTCTTCATACCATGCGGTTGCTTTTTATTTATATTTTTGGTGCCTATCACTGACAATAGAGTGGCCAGTTGGGCATCATCAAATCAATACATACATGCTAATTTATATGTACAGCAACAATTTAAAAAATGGAGAATAGGAGATTTAACTTTCCTCTTCTTAATTTTTAAATTTTACTTGAGCAAGATCTATCCAAATACAGGAAAGGACCATTTTTTCAGAGCACTTCGAACATAGACCAGTCTGTTATAAAAGAGATACATGATCAACTGTCCTGATTCACTGCTTATTCAAAGATTACTTTGAATCTGAATCCAAAAATAATAAACTTGGCTTAAACCTATCAACTAAAATCATTAGTAATATTAACCTAGAATTCAGCTGAAAGGGAAAGCCTGGAAATTACTCATAAAGGCCATTTTTTCTTTCAAAAGGATGTACACAGTTTAACAGGATAGGAATTTACCGTAATTTGCAAAGGATTATACTAAAGGGCAATTGCAGTCAAGATGATGGAAGGGAAAGAGGAGAGGGGTTAAGAAGTAGGGTGAATGAAAATATTATAGTATGGAGCAGAACCGTTTAAAATTCGAAATCATAGTCACTGATAAGATTTTTATCTTCAAAATGTAAATGCTAGGCTGTGCTTTATATCAAATTTAAAACAAGAGATTTTACCAGACTTATATCATAAGATAATCTTGTGCTGATTTTTATATGAATCAAATAGAGCTAATTTGAAAATCCAGCACAAGTTGCATAGACAAGAATAAAATGTGTTACCAGAATTAAACAAACACATTTAACCTTATTCCAATTAAAAGAGGAAAACTATTTGATTTGAATAAATACTTTGATCAAGAGAAACACTATGTGAGGAAGAGTCAAGGATCTCTTCCTTGATCTCTTCTGATTCAAAATGTCCTTCCTTCTAAAGCAGCTTTCCATGTTTCAAAACAGAAACTAGACTACTATTACACTGTTTAGGCTATCCAAACTAGTTTAGCCCTCAGTGTTGCACGCCTGCAAAGAAATCTGAACAACACTTATTGATTTTATTCTTATAATCATAGAACAGAAAGAGTTTGGTTTGATTTCAAATTCCTTTCCCTTCTAGGTGATCTCAATAATTCAGATAATACTTTTTGTCAGGACTGTTATAAACAGCTTTGGTTTCCACTTTATTATTGTCAATGTCTGCTATTATTGACACAAACACACACACAAAGTCACACACAAAGTATGAGAGAGAGAGGGGGGGAGGGAGGGAGAAAGGGAGAGGGAAATGGGGAGAGTGGGAAGGAAAGGGAGGGAGGAAGGGAAAGAGAGAGAGAGAGAGAAAGAGTCAATTTTACATGAAATGTAGAATCCTCCTATATTAAAGTCATCTGGAAAATGAGTTCTTAAGATAAAATATCAATTTCCACTATGATACATGAAACCATGTGATGTTTTAATGTTATTTTCTTTCCCAATCTTTTAAAATTATTTCCAGCTACTGAATCCACAAAGATGGAAAACATGTTTTCATTAATCCCCTGGTATATGACCACAACAGTTTGCATTTTTCACTGCATTCCACTTTCTTTATTTGAGGTCATGGGATCACCAAGTTCACTCTTTTATAATTTCTTGATGGCTTCCTGTAGTAATAATACTGCTTCTCCCAGATACAGTTATCTGTAAATGCCATCAATGTACTCCCACCTCTATTTTACAGATGTTAATAAAAATAAAATAGATCTTACACGGAACAGTGATGGGAATCAAAATATAAATAAAAAAAAGTTACAACTGTTATTTGTAACTTTCAACTTAAAGGTCTACTTTTTGATATTACAATAATCATGTTATTCTTCCCTTTCTTTCATTTAACCAGTTCCTTATCTAGTCTAGTGGACACCACTTTTTCAGTTTTGATCCTGTCACCTACTGCAGTACATTTCCTGGAGATTATCACCTGTTAAACTTATTTTAAAATTTTAAACTGTGCCTTGGGACATTGAATCCTCATAATTGCTTCATAAGCTCCAGGAATGCAATTTTTATCACTTAATATAAACTGAAGATGGAGGAAATTGATTTGGGAAAACATTGTACAATGTATCATTTCAATGTGCAAAGCAATTTATCTGTGGTAGAAAGCTATTCATACAATATTCTCAACCAGCAACAACCTGCAACTGAAATCTCCATATCTCTTTTGGAAATAGACACCCTATATTTTCCATTCTTACATATTCATATGACATATTTCTCTTGAGTGTGGCCAGATTTAAGCTTCTAGTGCTTAAACATTCAATTATGATGGAACAGTAGAAACAGTGGACTGTTCAAAATATACTGAAGAATTGGTAGATCCTATGTGCTAAATATTGGGACAATTTTCCAATATAGATTTAAGGCATTTTTTTCAAGAAATTATTTTCAGTTTGTTTAAAGGAGCTTGGATCTGAGACTTGTTCCCACCTACCACATCATGCCCTTTATCTCTGAATCTTATGTTCTTATAGATATATTTAAAGGGGACTTCCGGTTTGCAAGGCTTCGGCAGCGGCAGGGATTTGTGACACCACGTGATCCCTGCTGCGCTCGCTGCCGAGGTGCCTCCGATCCGTTTGGATTTGGAGGATATAGCTGCCCCGTAGAGGCAGCTGAAGACAGGGGGGACCTGGACAGGGGTTTGGGGGTGTCGCAGACCCCCTCCCCAGCTGGCAAAACCCCCTTTTCCCAAGGCGGTGGAGCGGCGGTCAGCAATGGCCGCCACAAAGAAGCCTGCAGCTGGACAAGATTGCGCAGGAGGAAGAAAGTGAAAGTTTTCTCTGGCTGAACCGGGACAAAGAGGAGCCTTTAAAACCTAGAAACTTGCCTTTTTTATTGCTACATTGTTTCCCAGAAAGACTGTGCATGCGGCGGAAGAAAGTTGTGAAAGGGAAAGTTACTTTTTCTCACTCTCCTTCCCTATGGAAGTAACTGATGGAAACTTGGAAAACCTGCTTGGGCAAAGAAGGTAAATAAACCTAAAAATTAAAGCCAAGGGGATAAAAGATTTTGGAACATTGGAATTAAAAATTAAAAGTTTATTGCTATAAGTGGGAAGGAAGAGGTAAAAAATTTATTCTAAGACTTTATTGAAGAAGACTGCTTGAAGTTTATAAGATTAGAAATTAATGACAACAAAAATCATTTTGAAACTGTCTAATTGAATCTCACCCCAGGAGGAGAAAAAAAAGAAGAAGAAGAAAGTGTTAATGGAACAGTTTGTTCTGATTTGGATTGCATTGTGACTTTGTTACTTTGGGATTTTTGGCGAACTATTTCTTGAAAGACTAAAAACATTTGGGTTGCTCTTTTTTTAAAAAAAAATGGCATTATCTGTGCAAAAATTACAAATGGAATTTCAAAAGCTACAAGAAGAGGAACAAGAAGGCAAGGGCTCTTTTGGATCTATCTTTCGTTTTTTGGAAATGGCGATTTCCACTTAACAAGAAATACTAGATATATTTAAAGGGACACAATTTCTCATTGTACTAAGATATGTAAACATTCAATGAAAATAAGACTCTTATGCTATTCAGTATCCTAATCCAGGTGTTCATTTGTTTTTTATTTATTTGTATCCCACCTTTATTATTTTATAAATAACTCAAGGCAGTGAGTTATTCCTCCTTCTTTTTCCCACAATAATAACCCTGTGAGATTGAATTGGGCTGAGAGAGAGTGACTCAAGATTACCCAACTGACTTTCATGGCTAAGGTGAGACTAGAACTCACAGTTTCCTGCTTTCTAAACTGGTGCTGTAACCACTAGAACAAAATGGTTCATTCAAATATACGTTGGGGTACATTTTAAAGGCATTCCCATCAGATATCAGTAGTGTGGGGCCAGGTCTTCCTTATCTATATTTACCTTTGGTAGGGGCTAAAATACTGTTAGGAAAAAAAATGAAGAATATTTTCTTCTATTAAGAATTATAATTTTATATCTATGCTCTCAAGATGAAGGGTTTTAGGAAGATCCACAAATGTCTGATTGCAGTGATATTTTTTAACATTCTCTGGAGTACTAGCACCTTTCCAAATGTTAAACATATTCATATCTATTATCATACTAAAATGAGTTTTAGTTTCAGCAAATATAAAACATATGGATACCTGGATTTCAAATAGCTAAGCAGTTCCAAGACATGCTGAGTACAGAATCTGTTTGCATACTATCCTATCAGGCAGAGGTAATTTGGAAAGCACATCACCTATCAGCCCACCTAAGTAGTTAAATGAGTTCTCAGTGGGACCACTGATGGATTATGGTGCCTGCTTTGGTCTCAACGAAGCACAACAGCAGAAATCAATAACTCACTCCCAAAGGTATATAAGTTAAGCAAGGCATGTAGGGACAAAATAAAGGGCGTCTGGCCTACAGGTGGGATTCCTGAGAGAAGATGGGAAGAAGGAGAAAGTAAAGAAAGTAATTGTTTTATCCACTTTCACTGGTCAATTCTATTGAGGGAAATTCAGATTTCCCTTCAAATCTGAGTGATCATCTAATCTGTGAGAGTAGGTTTGCCATTAATTCCATACAATTAAGCTCCATTGTGTTTGCCTTGCTAAACTATAGGGGGGGATCTTTCTACACAGGAATAGCAGTATCATGGATAATTTTATCATGGATAAGGTAGTGAGTGGGACACATATTTTTTAGGCCAAGGATTGCATGCATCCAATGAATGGTATTGGTGAAGGGTACTCCTATTAAGAAGACCCAAGACAAAAAATAATTTTCATTTCATTTCAATAAAAATATTAAACCAAGTTATTACAGTGAATATATTTATAAGATAAACATTTAGTAACCTTTCTTTCTATAACATCAAAAGTAAAATTCTGTGGCAATCTTCAAAATCTATTTGTCACATGTAAAGCTTTCAAGGCTACATGCTATCTGGGAATTTTAGGCTATAATCTGTTTCCAAATACTATCATTTTTCTCTTTTTAAATTGGAATTCTACATAATCTATTGTTGTTATAATATAAGACTGGTATCATGCTTCTGACACATTTTTCCCCATAAAATGTGGGTGGAGAAAGAGCTTGGCAGGCCCCCAGAGAGAAATTGTGGGCATATTGAGACTTTGGAGCTTATGGTTCCCCATTGCTTATTCTATACTATACAGATTGCCTCTTCAGTGGCTGTGCACTGTATTTAATATTTAAAATAAATAGAAATCATTCTACAAACACAATTAATAATGAAATAAGGCTAATTTTTCTTTGTATGAATTATACAACTGATGATTTGAAGATTCAACTATATCAATGGCAAAATTTAACATATGTTTCTGTTTACATTCAAGTTTTGAAACCCAGCCAAATTCTTCCTTATTCTTCTTGGCTTTGATTCAACAGGCTTCATTATCTTTGTTGGCTTTGAGGGAGACCTTAAGCTCCTTGTTTATTCAAGCTTGTTTAATCATCTCACTTCATATAGCTTCAGTTTGTGATAAAATGTTAGGCTTTAATATGACATATTACAATTAGCTGCAAGATTGAACAGTCAGCAAGTGTTATTTTAATACTATGAAAAGTTAGGCAATCATTGAATAAATGAACCAAAATCAATATAAGTATAAAATTCATTGAAATGAAAAATGCATTCTTTATTCATAAAAATTAACGATAATGGATTAAATCAAGATTATACTTTCATATCTGAAAGCAATTACTGTTCCATTATTTTGTAATATATTACATTGAGCTACAGAATAGAATTCTTAATGAGACGAGTTTCCTATTTTTTTTCTCCTAAACATTTACAATATTTTGTAGTGTGATCTGTGGGTAATTTGGCAGAGAAAGATTGCTTAAGTCAATTCTGTAGAATAATATAATAGATTTATTTTATTTTTATTTATTTTGTCAAGCATGCATTTGATAATATATATAAGTATAAACATGATTATTAATACATGAAAAAGATATGAATAAAAGGGAACATTAAGACAGGGACGGTAGGCACATTGGTGCACTTATGCACGCCCCTTACAGATCTCTTAGGAATGGGATGAGGTCAACAGTAGACAGTCTGAGGTTAAAGTGTTTGGGTTTAGTGGAAGAAACCACAGACTCAGGTAGAGTATTCTAGGTATTGACCACTCTGTTGCTGAAGTTGTATTTCCTGCAATCGAGTTTTGTGCAGTTTACCCTGAATTTGAAATTCATGCAATCATCTAGTCACTAAATGGAAGTGGAAGCTGAAGATCTGGGAAATCAGATCTCGCTCTTCTTTGTTTTAAGAATAGCTTCATACATTGTATATTTTATTACAAGACAAGTTTAAAAATGGTGCATTGCAAATATTAGAAAAAGAAAAAGATCTATTTCATATTTAATGAAATTTATATTTGATTATTTAGAAATAAAAATGGTTCCTAGTTGATGCATGAACTGGAGTAAAATGGAATTGCTGATATCCATGACAAGCAACAAGCACGTATGCTTGCACTTGTCATTTACAGATTTTTTTTCTATGCACAGGATAGCTTGCAGTTAGGGTCAAGGTTGACTCAGCCTTCCATCCTTCCAAGGTCGGTAAAATGAAGATAAATATTTCTGGGGGCAATAGACTGACTATGTAAACTCCTTAGGGAAGGCTGTAAAGCATTGTGAAGCGGTATATAAGTCTAAATGCTATTGTTATTTAGCTTTCATTTCCTTACCTGTAGAAATGTTGAAGCCCATAAACGAGATCGGATTTTCAATGCAGCACTTTTCCCTTTTTCCAAGAGCCCCACTGAACAGGTGATCATTAAACATTCCACATTTGTGCAGTTCTGTACACAAAGTAAAAAGATATATTAATTATTTATTGAAGAAATTGACAGAGTCAAATTCTATCAGATTCTGATTCCATCAGAATCTAGAATGCCAACATGTTCAGCTTTTATTTTTAAAAGTTAGTAAAAAACTTTTAGTAAGTAAGTTAGTAAGGACAAAAATGCTAAGTTTAAAAAAAGGAAAATTCATTAAGCAACTGTCTACCTATCACATTAACTAGCTATTATAATTGATTACTGTACTATTGCCATTGACCATGCCAGCCAAAAACTCCAAACCAAAACAAAAGAAAAATATCTCTACCAATGACCTCCCAGACTCCTGCACATATTTCAAATATCCTGAAACCATCAATGAAAGCGAAATTTACATCAAATGCCACCTATACAATAATCTAGCCCACCCTGCCTGCTTAAATGCAAACAAAAGCCTAGCTGATATGGTTAAAAATTCAGATACATTCTTTTATCTATGTCCATCATGTTCTCCTAAGCTAAACAAACTGAGTACCCTACATGACAGAGTTGAAAGCATAGAATCACTCATTCACTCAATAGAAGAACGCTTAGCAACACGTTTTGAAACTATACAAGCAAGCCTAATTTCTCTTGGAAAAAAAAATACAGCACAGATAAGTGAGTACCTATCAGCTCAAAATCAAATCCCACAACAACCACAACCACTACCTCAACTACAATCACAACTACAACCAAAAATAACCACCAAACCACAGCTACAATTACTACCCCTTCAAAAAATTCCACAGATAATATCTCCTTACTCATCAGGGACACCATGGAATGTGAACAGAAATGTCCAAATGCCATCTTATTTGGTCTCGAAGACACCAACGAATCAGATGACATCACCAAAGTTCGTGATATCATAAGCAACTCAAATACAACAAACATCTCTCCTGGAGATAGCATTGAAATAGTCAGAGATGGCCATCGGTACAAATACAATGACAGCTCTGTGGCCCCAAGATTTTGTAGAGTTGTATGCAAAAATGAGTCCAGCAAATGCATATTCATTCATACAATAAATGCCATTGCAAAAACCAATCCCAACCATAAAAAACTTCGCTCAAGACCAGACTTATCCATACTGCAAAGAATCCACTCCTGTGAACTCTGTGCAGAACTCAAAAACCGACAATGGAGGAAAGGATCTATACATTGACTATCGAGCTGATTGCATCAAAAGAAACTCACACAACCCACAACTCCACATCCAACCCCACCCCATCCAATCCAACATCACTCAAAACTAGCATGCATGCCGCTAATTACCTTTATTCCAACCACAACTGGCCTTAAATGCAAGCTTCTTGATGCAAGAAGCCTTGTAAATAAAATACCTGAATTTCTCCTCTTACTAAATACGGCGAAATTTTACATTATGTTTGTCTGGGAAACATGGCTCAACGCATCTCTCCCTGACTCCATTACCACAGTAAGAGACTATCATGTTTACCGATCAGATCGTGAAAGCCGTAGAGGAGGAGGTGTTGCTATCTTCTATAAAAAGTCCCTATATCTAAAAAACATCCAAGTTACCCAGGAGCTTGCTATTCCTGAGACTATCATCTGTGAACTGTCCTTAAATATCACATTTCAGTTTTTACTATGTTACAGAGCCCCTGATTATAACATCGAACATGCACACAAGCTAAATACGCTACTAACATGGGCAGCATCCTGCCCACACGCTTTTATCTTTCTTGGTGACTTCAATCTACCTCACATTAACTGGACCCTAAACGAATGTAAAACTGAACCCACACATGCAACCTTCTACAATGCAGTAACAAATCTGGGACTAGAATAATTAGTAACCAACAACACTAGACTTAACAACTGCCTCGATCTCATCTTCTGCAATAGTTTGAATTCAATTTATGGAATACAAATTAAACAACCCTTTTCCAACAGTGACCGCAACATGATTGACTTTTGTCTCAACATACGTCCACACAAAAATCATCACAATGACGGAATCCCCAATTATAACTTCAAAAAAAGGCAACTATGATGTTATAAACAACGATTTCTCATCCCTTGATTGGCAATTTCTATTCTCTGGATGCAATACTGTAGAAGATCATTACAACATATTTTTACTTGAAGTCAAAAGAGTCATCAAACTATATGCACCATTAATAACTCCCAAAACCAGAAAAAACAAATTACCCAAAACAATAAGGAAGCTTCAATCCAAAAAGAAATCACTTTGGCGAAAAAACAAATCTGGTCACGTTGCCAACTTCAAAAGCCGATACAAAAATTTATGCCACCAGATAAAGACTGAATGCACCAATTATCACATTAAACAAGAAGAAAACCTTCTATGCACCAATTCCACCTGCACTTTCTACAATTTTGTAAACAACAAATTAAAAGACTCAAGGTCCATCCAACCCCTGAAAGGACCTAATGGTAAAGACTGCAATGACAACACTATTAAAGCCAACCACTTTAACACATTCTTTGGCTCAGTATTTGTAAACAGCAATGGATCATGCCCAGTATTTCCTAGTTGAACCACAGGCAACTACAATGATCTAATACATATTGATTTTACAGAAGACAATGTTGAGAAAGCACTACGCAATCTAAAACCATCTCTATCTATTGGACCGGACGGAATATGTGCCTACTTCTTAAAAAAGCTATCCACTGCCATAGCCGAAACTCTAAGCATAATCTTTGAAAAATATTTCAGGACCAGCTCCTTGCCAAAACTATGGTCACAGGCCACGGTCACCCCCATCTTCCAAAAGGAAGACCCCAGCCTAGTTGAAAATTAAGACCAATCTCTTTATGCTGCGTCACCTGTAAAATCATGGAATCAATTATTAACCAATCCACCATCCTCCACCACTTAGAAACAAACAACCTACTCTCTAATAAACAATTTGGTTTCAGGAAAAAACTATCATGTAATCTGAAACCCTTACACTGCAAAAACATATGGACTACACAATTCAATCAGGGCAAAGCAATAGACGCAATCTATATAGACTTCTGTAAAGACTTTGATTCAGTGGTGCACGACAAACGACTCCTAAAACTAAAATCTTACGGTATTTCTGGACACCTCCATAACTGGATAGAAGCATTCCTGTCAAACAGACAACAAATGGTAAAAATTGGGAGCGTCCTATCAAATTCTGCACCTGTCAACAGTGGTGTCCCCCAAGGCAGTGTTCTAGGACCAACTCTTTTCATACTCTACATAAATGACCTCTGTGATCATATCAAGAGCTACTGCTGATGATGTGAAGCTATTCAACACCACAGACAATACTGCTACCCTTCAAAAAGACCTTGACTATCTGTCAGAATGGTCAAACAAATGACAACTTCAAATCTCAACAAATAAATGCTCTGTCCTACATATTGGCAAAAAAAATCAGAAAATAAAATACAGGCTGAATAGTCAAGACCTTGTTGGTGATCCAAACTCTGTCAAGGATCTTGGATTACTTATCTCAAATGACCTAAGTGCTAGAGCCCACTGTAACTACATAGCCAAAAAGGCATTAAGAGTTGTTAACCTAATCTTACGTAGCTTTTTATCTGATAATATTACACTAATAACTAGAGCATACAAAACATTTGCTAGACCAATACTCGAATACAGCTCATCAGTCTGGAACTCACATTATATATCTAATATTAACACAGTTGAGAAAGTCCAGAAATATTTCACAAGAAGAGTTCTCCACTCCTCTACTCGTTGCAGAATACCTTATGCTACCAAACTCGAAATTCTAGACCTAGAAAACCTTGAACTACACTGCCTTCGGTCCGATCTAAGTATAGTATATAAAATAATACATTGCAATGTCCTACCTGTCAATGAATACTTCAGCTTCAACCATAACAACACAAGAGCAAACAATAGATACAAACTCAAGGATAATCGCACCAAACTTGATTGCAGGAAATACGACTTCAGCACCAGAATTGTCAATGTCTGGAATACTCTACCTGACTCTGTGGTTTCTTCCCCAAACCCCAAAAACTTTAACCTTAGACTGTCTACTATTGACCTCACCCCTTTCCTAAGAGGTCTGTAGGGGGCGTGCATAAGCGCACCAAGTGCCTACCATCCCTATCCTATTGTTTCTTATATGTGTGTGTGTGTGTGTGTGTGTGTGTGTGTGTGTGTGTTTTCGTAGATTTTCATGGGTACAGGTATTTAGGTCTAGGTGTGTTTGGGTCTTTTCCCGTGTAAGATTAAGAATATCTTGGCAATGTTTCGGCGAGGTGCCACTCGCCATCCTCAGGCTGGTGCTTTCGGCTTTGTGCCAGTGCAAGCAGTGTGTGATCGGAGCTGCCGTCTCTCTATAAATACTGGTGGGGGGGGGCTGGTGTGCTAGGCTGGTTGGCTGCGCTGCTGCCTCTTGATTGGTTGATGGAGTTGATGTTGGTATAATGGGCTGTGTGATGGCCTTGTGAGTTTTGTTCTGGAGATATCCTGGATCTTTTGCTGTATTCTTCTGGGTCATTTGTTTTGTAGTTTTCTTTTTTCCATTAGCCTCTCCTGTTTTAACAGCTTGGGTAATTGGTTGTGTGCTGGGCTTGCGAGTTCTTTTGCTGTGGTATCCTGGGTCCTGTGTTGTAATCTCCTGGGTCGTTTGTGTTTTGATCTCTTTTCCTACACAGGAGGCTAATGGAAAAGAGATCAGTATTTATAGAGAGACGGCAGCTTCGATCACACACTGCTTGCACTGGCACGAAGCCGAAAGCACCAGCCTGAGGATGGTGGGACCTCGCCGAAACGTCGCCAAGATACTCTTAATCTTACATGGGAAAAGACCCGAACACACCTTGACCTACATATATACATACATATATGTATATATGTGTGTGTGTATATATATATATATTCAAGAAGCAGCTGCAGGCTCACATCACTCTGAGAAGCACAGAGCTGAAGACACCAGCCTGAAGATGATGAATGAGACTTCATCGAAACGTTGCCTAGATACTTCCAATCTTACGCGGGAGAAAACCCGAATAACCAAAGATCCACATACAAATACCCGCGAGAACCTCAGTATATATATTTATATATATATATATATTTCTTAAGTTTTCGCGGGTACTTACATGTATGGCATTCAGCTTTGTTCGGGTATTTTCCCACGTCATTGTAGTTGTGCTTTTAAAGTTGTAGCAATGTTTCGGCAGAATCTCATCTGCCATCATCAGGCTTCTGTATCTTATATGTATCTTATATGTATCCATGTATTCATAACTATGTTTTTACTTATACCTATTAT
This sequence comes from Notechis scutatus, assembly GCF_049901735.1. Lineage (NCBI taxonomy): Eukaryota > Metazoa > Chordata > Lepidosauria > Squamata > Elapidae > Notechis > Notechis scutatus. The sequence goes on along the minus strand of NC_142025.1, from coordinate 49,409,151 downwards.
CTTGTAAGCAATTGACAAATAAAAATAAATAAATAAAATAAATAAAGATACTGGAAAAGATAAAAAAATAATAATAATAGCTTAGACCTCTTTAAGAAAAAGACTGTTTTATTGGGAAATTGTCAATTAAAAATCTATATTTCTGAATGAAACTCTTAGCTTTGGCGTTAAAAGTCAATTTCATATTTTTCAGTAAGCTGCATAAAGAAGTAGTACCTATGTTGATATTTAGTAATTCTTCATAACATTCTAACATTCTTTTCCCCTTACATTTAAAACATTATTAATGGGATACATGAGCTTGCATATCATGCCATCAATATCTAAAATATTATTTGTTGAAACTGTCAGTATAACATTCCGTTCCTTTTGCCATTTGATTTTGGATGTAATGAGTACTGAAAATCCACTTTTTATTACAATATGTTGAAAGCATAGTGCTGTTCAGGGAATACAAGCATTTTGTGAGATATAGTTTAAAGAGCATTGGCATTTGCTAAGTATGCTTCTAGCATTTCAGGAGAAATCATTAGTAGTGTAAGTAGTCATTGCGTTAATTAGAACAAGTGATAGTCAATTGGATGATGTTACAAATAGTCAAGAAGGAGTAATCTCTACCTATGTGCATATATGTGTAGATGCCAATTGTTCAACATGACAAATATTAAATTATAAGCCTTCTGCGTCCAAAACCCCAAGTCTCCTGATACAGAACTATATAAAATGGATTTATGTAAAATAAAATATGCTCTTATAAAAATAATGTTATATGATGTTATACTATATAAATGCAAAGTTAAATTTGTACCCAAAATTATAGAATATCACAGTAAATGTTTCTTTATTAAAACTGAATGAATGATTGTGTTTTCTTTTTTTTTTGTTAAACTCCAGTCCACTTCCTCAACAGGAAACTGATTATACAGAACTTACTGAAAGGCAATATTTTAGAGGAAGTATTTGTTTAGCTTTTCTTATTTAATCACTCTTTAATCTAGCCAAAGTGTTTATTCTCTGTAATGTAGGAGCAATGAAGACATGTCTTTCTATTCACAGTTGTACCAGATCAAAAAAAGAGCTTCATAATTAAAGGCTAAGTCAGATACTTCGAAAATAAAACAAAAAACAGATGCATAAAACTTAGCTTGAAAGACTATTTTGTTGTGAACTTTTTAGCAATTGAACAGACCTACAAGTCAGGATTCAAAAAACCCTCCTCATTTTACAGGTATTTTTTGACTTACGACCACAATTGGACTCAACATTTCCATTGCTAAGCAAGGCAGTTGTTAATTGATTCAAACCCCATTTTATAAACTTTTTTCCACAATTGTTAAGTAAATCACTGCAGTTGTTAAATGAATTGTGTCGTTAAATGAATCTGGCCTCCACCATTAACTTGTTCAAAAGTTCCAATGATTGTTTAAATACCTCCAGTTGTCAAGCACTCAAATTTTGTTCTTTTTGACCATGAGAATCTGCCATAGTTGTAAGTGTGAGAACTGATCATAAGTAACTTTTTAAAGTGCCACTGTAACTTTGAACAGTTGCTAAAGAAATGGTTTGAAGTTGAGGATTACCTGGACTTTTCTAGACTCACAGGATAGTTTGGACTTTCCCCCATTTTTTGAATAGGATGCACTTTCCAAAGAGTGAGCCACTTGTTTTTGAAAGAGGAAGTTTGAAAAATAGTTTGACATACTGTTCAGAAATTTTAAAAAGGAAGAAAATGAGCCAAACATGTTTACTATGCTAAAGCAAGACTTGTTGCTCACAACAAGCAGCTAAAAATTCTAACCATGCACTGGTGGGATTTGATGTAATCTTTGTTTGCTGTAAATGCATGTGGAACATTCCTTGTGCAAGATTATGTGGTAGCACCACACTATAAATATACACGGGGGATGGTCTCTTAGTGCTAAGATCTGTAAATAGTGACACAGATGATAAATCATAACCTGTTTTCCCCTTCCCCTCCAGCTTGTATTTAAAATAGAAGTTGAGAAAAATCTAGATTGTGAAATGCTACCTGTCTAAATCCCATCCACTTTAATCAAACTATTGGAAAACCTACATTGTTATTTTTACTACAACATTGCAGGTTCTTCTTCCCCACGTTATTTGTATACAAATGTTAACAACTGAGACAGCCATTTGTTCAATTTGTGTTGGTAGTTTATATGTTCGTTATTATCAAAAAAAATAACAACCCCTTGAAGCACTATGGTTGAATAGACTGTCTATGAGTTAGCAATAATTGTTTCATAGATAGCCTTCCCAGAATTTAAAATTTATATTTGCTTAGCCTTGATAATCAGGAAAAGAAATGAAGAATGAGAATTACCTGTTAATTGGTAATTGTTAAGTGTTGCTGTGTCCTCCCTCTCAGTGCCTGGAGACTGTTAGGGGCTGGATGGGGAACAAACTAAACCCTTGCAAGACCGAGTGGCTCTGGATTTGGGGTTTGTTGGCTCAGGGAGAATTGCCATCTTTGGTCTTGGATGGGGTGGTACTACCCCAAACAGACCCTGTGTGTAATCTAGGGGTTTTCCTGGACTCATGACTCCTGCTTAAAGTGCAGGTGGCGGTCATGGTCAGGAGGCCCTTTGCGCAACTGCGGGTTGTGCATCAGTTATGTCATTTCCTGGACCAACGGTCCCTACTCAAACCCTAACACTTCCTGTCTTGATTATTGCAACACACTCTACATTGGGCTGCCCTTGAAGAACATCCAGAAGCTCCAGTTGGTGCAAAATACAGTGGCCCGCACAGTTTTGTGCAGACTCCGGTGTACACATGTTTCATCTCTCCTGTGGGAACTGCACTGGTTGCCGATTTGCTTCCAGGTGCAATTCAAGGTGCTGGTTGTCACCTTTAAAGCCCTTCATGGCTTGGCACCAGGTTATCTGAGGGAATGTTGACCCATTAAAGTGAGGAGGAAGGGAATGCTGCGGGTCCCATCCCTGAGGGAGATACACCTGGTGGGACCCAGAAGGGCCTTCTCCATGGTGTCTCCCTCTCTATGAAACATCATTCCTTTAGAGATTAGAATGGCCCCCTCTCTAATACTCTTCCAGAAGGCACTGAAGACCTGGTTCTGCCAGCGGGCCTGGGGAACCCAGAGTGGGATGGAGTCAATCAAATGGCTCTTGTGATCTGCTATTGTTGGGGGTGGGAGTTGGTGATTTTTTACTTATTTTTTTCCAGATTTTGTTCTATTGTACTTTATTAATTTATTTGACCCTTTTTTATTTTAAATATGGTTTTACATTCTGTAAGCTGCCTCGAATCACCATGGGCGAATAGGTGGCAATATAAATAAATTAAATAAATAAATAAATAAATAAATAGAATTTGCAGGTCTTTAAAAAAAAACCAACCAATGCCAGTGTTTCAATATGCATAAAATATATTATAAAATAAATCCAAATATAGATTTGAATTAAAATAGAAAGAATCAATAAAATAAAAAGTAAATAGCAGATTATATGTTTCATTCTGTCTCTTTTTCCCAGCTATTATGTCTTTATTTCTCTAACAAGATGGAGAATGTTACATCTAGAAAGAACAGAGAAAACCACCTGATTTCATAGATAGGATATTTTCTTGTACATAACAAAAAGTATTTTTAGACATCATTATGACTCAAAAGTAAAATTGCATATGGAATTAAAAAATAACCTCTTATTATGTCGAGTCTTGATACAGCTAATTTTATATTTGTAGTTTGAACTGAGAGTTGTTGTCTACTAGTTAACTATAAATGGTTCCCTAAGTGATGATGTTACATGCCTGAGCACACTAAACTAATATTTAAGGAGAATGGGAGTGTTATGAATATTTCTTCTCCACAAAACAAGCTATAAAAAGTTCTTCCGTGATCATGTAAAATGAGGATCCTTGAATATATAGCACAAAAATATCTAATTATCTCACCAGAATTTTTGCAGAGTTTTTTTGATACTCCACCAATTTGGCTTCCCTCCGTCCAACAGAGTGAGGGATGGAGGAATTGCGTAAAAAAGCAGCAAGCTCTGGTGTGTCTTCTGGGACAGTAAACTATAAAAAAGAGAAATGAGCTTTAAATAGCCTAGATGAAAATACTTATACATAATTATAGAATTAACTTACTAGCATTATCAAATTTCTGAAAGTCTAAAAAAGCAAACTTTCAGTGAACAGAAGAATCAAGACTCTTTTACCTTTACTTCCAAACTGTTAATTGCAGAACTTGTTTGACACTTCAGAGGTCCATGTGTCTGAATGTGAAGGATGTAAAGAAGGAATTCTGTTTTGCTCAATACTGGCCATTCCACATACAGGACTGTATCATTGATGGCACTTGGCCCAATGTTGTGCAACTGTTTGAATTAATAATAATAATAAAAATATTTAGTAAAAAATTTATTCACATCATTATGGATTTTTAAAACATTATTCCTACTTCACTACTCCAATCCTGTCAATACCTCTTGAGCCAAACTTATGAAAAATTCCCCATCATGGTGCAAACTGAAGACCTAATTAGATCTACGTGGGACTGCTCTTGAAAAGCATCCAGATGATGGTTCAAAATACAGCGGCATGTGTGTGGTATTGTACAGACCTAGGCCTGCACATATGTCACTCTCCTATGGGAGCTGCATTGGCTTCCAGTTTGCTTCTGTGTGCAAATCGGTGCTGGTTGTCAGCTTTAATACCCTATATAGCTTGGGACAAGGTTATCTCTTCCTTATTACACCCATCCTCCCCAGATTGGGGAGGCAGGGAATGTTGCAGATCCCTTCTCCTAAGGAGATATATCTGGGGGGGAACCAGGAGAAGGGTCTTCTCTAGATCCCTCCCTTTGGAACATCATCCCTATGGACGTTAGACAGACATTTGCAAAGACCTGAAGATCTGGTTTTGCCAATAGGCCTTGGGAACCCAGAGTGGGATGGAGCCCATCAAATAATTTGTTTTATTGCTTTTTGTCTCCAGGAGGTACTGTTTTTAATCTTTTTATCATGGTTTTGTTGTTGGGTTTTTTAAAGAAGCTGCTTAGAGTCATTGAAAGCCAGGCGTAGGATTCTACCGGTTAGGACAGGTTCGGACGAACTGGATGTTAAATTTACATTTGGCTCACCGAACCGGTAGTTGAACTGACCGACTGGCCCCGTCCACCCTGCCCCTCCCCTCCCAGGAGTATCCACGTGGCCTGTTTTGGATGCAGATAAGTGCAGGGTCTGCATGAAGGCTCTGGGAGGACAAAAAACAGGCCAAACTGAAAGTCCGGAAACAGGCCTGTTTCTGGCTTCCGGTGGGCCTCTGGAGCTTGAAGGGGGCCATTTTTGCCTTCCCAGAGGCCTGACGGAAGCCTCTGGACCCCGGGGAAGGTGAAAAATGGCCCTTCTGGAAGTTCCAGTAGGCCACGCCCACCATGGCCACACCCACCAAGCAACCAGGTAGCGAACCAGTTGCTGGGATTTTTGAATCCCACCCCTGATGAAAACAAATGGGTTCTTTAAAAAATAAATGTAACTATATGAAGGATGCAAAGACTGCAACTTTGAGAACTGGTCATAATCACCTTTTTCAGTACTGTCATAACTTTAACTCTAAATGAGCAGTTTATAAGTAAGGACTACTTGTAATCAATTATTACTCATTTGTTACAGGTATTCTTGGAATTCTGATAATTATGTGCAAGGAATAATTGGGAGCACAATATCTTTTCCAAACATTACAACTAAAATTGTCTCTTTAAAGATATGTTCCTAAAGCAGAGATGTTATTCTGGTCAATAGTAAAACAAATATTTTAATATGTCAGTTTAATCATTCTTTTCCAAATGTTCTCAACTCTGCACCCCCTCCCCCACTTCAAATATTACCATTTCAGCTATAATGTTTTCAGTTTACTCAAAGTAATACTGACATATTATAGTACTATAACAAGGGGCTTTGGGAGCATAGCCTAAAAATATGATGTATGCTTTTAATACACGAATGTGCTAAACTAGTGATAGCATATTAAACTCCAATTATCAATAACATTCAGTAAGCTCAATATCCGACATAAACAGTGCTTGCCTTGTAAGATTTCAATTTATAATTTTGTTTATATTTTGTTATCCATAGTTCCCTCTGAGATTGCCCATCCTGTCCTGCCTACTGATTTGTAAATAAAACCATATGTGAAACATCCTGTTTCCCTCTCAAATTTAGTTATCCATCAAATTTCAAGAAGATTATGTATTCATTATATTTCACTTCCTCCATAGTGTTCATTTGAGTAATCCTTTGAAATTGAATGATAATAGTATATATTAACATTTATTAAAAGTTGACATTCATTTCATGATGTGGTTTCTAATTGACTTTTAATTTGTACTTTATTGTAATTTAGCTTAATTAATGTAGATTATTTGATTTATCTAATATACCTAGTTTCTGGGATAAGGACATGAATTAAATTTTAGGAAACATCACTTTTCTTCATGTCCCAGAATCTTAATAATACAAAAGGAATGGCTATTGAGATTTATTATGTTTCCCTAATTAAGGATACATAATCAAAGATTAAGGAATGCCGAATACTGATATGATAATGATTCAGAAAGATTGTTGGAGTACTTGTTTCAGAACAAAATTTTAGAAGGGGGAGAGTGAGGGAGAGAGGGGGGGAGAGAAGAAAGAGGAGAGAGGAGACAGAGGGGGGAGGGAGGGAGGGACAGAGAGAGAGGAAGGGAGGGAGAGAGAGAGAGGGAGAGGGAGAGGGAGAAGGAGAGGGAGAGGAAGGGGAGAGAGGGAACGAACCTCAAATAGACAATCACAGCTTTGCTTTTCTAATGTAGCTCTGCAATTTAGAATAATAGGTATACTTAGCCATAAATCAGTGGTCACAGATCCAATGAAGCTCTTGCTCCATTCATGCATGCCAACTGAATATAGTCATGGATAGGTCTTCTTCATTTCTCACTATGCTTCTTCCCCAAACATGGCCACACTCAATTAGGAACCCAAAGAGACAATAAAGCTGCACTCAACTGTGAATTCTGATGAAATATTTCTAGATGTTGAAGAATAAATAGAATTCTTAATTGGCTCAGGCAGCCAGTACTGCCTAAAGCAAGATTCGGTAATCAGCATATCCAGAGATTTGTGGTAGACTATAGTGGAGATTCTGTAACCTTCCAAAAATCTTTGAAATTCACAACAAACTTCACAATTGGCCATGCTGTCTAGAACAGGATCAGCAGAAACAGAGTAAGTAAATTAAGCATGGCAAGAATACTTTCTCGGTTGCCAATAAACTTCATTTTGTGTATTATGCATAAAATATGCAGTTTCTTATTAGAAAGCTTTTATATTTATTTGTTTGTTTGTTTCTAACCTCATATATGTGTTCCACTAAAGGTCCAATCTCATCTTCTTTGATAGGTTCATCTTTTGGTTTCCAGTTATGAATTGGCAACACAATTTGTGGAGGGTGAGAGACTCTGAAACAGTTCATAAATAAAATCACATGACATCACTTGTTGCTTAACAAAAGAAGAATCGAATGCAGAAGTAGAATACTAAATGATAGCTGATCCTCCATTGATTCATTTATATAAATCATTCATAAGTATTTCCTTAAAGATAAAGCCCAGGTAGTTTTTTTAGAAAGAAAGACATCTTTAGGTGTGCTGCAGTATTAACAGAGATGCTCATGATACAGCTCTTCAGGCTTAAGGCAGCTATGACATTAATTAAGCATATCTGCAATATGGTAGCACAACTGTATGATTAAAGACTCAATAATTTTTATATGGATTCATGCACAACATGCCAAAAATGGAGAGGCCTTCAATTGCATTGTTATAATAATCATTTTGAATTTTTGACCTTTTTGTGGATATTTCTGATACTAATTACAATTTCCCCAAAGGCTACAATTTCAACATCATATACATATGCATTCATATGGAATCTCTCATGTACAGTTTAACCTTTAATGCCAAAATAAATTACTAGATTACTAAAAAAAATACAGTCACTTAAATAGATGCCAATAATCAATTCTTGATGTTTTAAAGAAATTGTTTTGTAATAGGCAACAAAAACACCCCCCAAAATGTTTCAAGAAGGGATGTTTTCTTAACTGGATGTGTATAAATGCTCCTGGAAATTTCCCTTGAATATTCCTTAGGAAATTTTAAAAAATGCCTTCATTATACATGATATGAGCAATGCAGGATATTCTTTCAAGAAATACACAGCTACTGTCCACTGTGTTCACTTATAGAATATTAAAGATATATATAATTTTTTTATTCTATCAGCAGCATTTTTCTATGGATCAGGTGATTAGCTTTAAATATTTAATTTACATGTCAGAATAGTCACACATTGAAAGAAATTGTTTTATAATAATAAAGTTAAGAATATTTTCGTGTCCCAAGTTGAACCTTGGCCATATGTTTTTGAAGATAAGTTTGCTGTGTTGTACTCTTTAAAAAAAATTCAAAAACATTGTGAATATCATGTCCTAACACAATCCTGCTACATGAGCAAAACTTCTTGGGTAGCCTAAAGGAACTTTGGCTATTTTCCCCTCTAACTGTAAAATTAAATCTAATTTATTGTGACAAAAGACTGATATATGAATAAGACTGAATAGAATGGCACAGGATATCATAATTTTATACCCACAGACACAGAGACACAGACACACAAACATGCAGAGTTGCCAAGGACTGAATTAGCTGTTAAACTGATAGTAATAGTTTTATCATATTATGTGATTACTTAAAAAACCATTTGGCATGGATTCATCTTTTTCCATCACTCTCACATGGCTGCCACTTACAGTTAAGTTTATATACCAGTTGGCAAATATACAATCTGGCCATGCATATAGCAACAACCAATGTGTAAGAATTGTTTTGATCGATTAGGCAACCAACAGACCTTCTGAAAAGAACTATCTTTTAAGACTTATCATGTTGGGAATCAATAATTACAAATGTCTAAGTACTGTAATACACAATTACAATAAATTTAAAAATTATGATTACTTTATATTTGATTCAAAATAAATATACTTACCCTCTGATCTGTACATGAGCTATTGCACTGATGTCAATCTTAAGTTTAACCAAATTACTGTTGGGATTAACTTTGTTGGAACTAAAATAAATTAGGGTAAAGTTTAATTATGTTTCAAATATGTGGATCTAAAACATTTTAATTCAAATCTACAATGATCAAGGAATACAATGCTTTTTCCACCAGACACTCTAGATGGGTAGACCTTCCAAATATGTCCTTCGTCAAAGTAAAATAGACAAATTAGGCATCAGTACATTAAAGTACAGTACTGTACAGTACAGCATTTCTTAAAGCTTATGCTTGTAGAATTCTTTCCCCACTTTGAAAAATTAAGAAGAATCCCAAAAGAGTTTATGCTTGCATGAATTATACATACAATGTTCTGTATTAAACATTAAAACTGATACATTTGTAGAATATTCATGTACTAAATCAAATAAAATAACAACATTACATCTATTACATATTAATATACTGTAGTTTAATTTCATGAAAACTATATTTTTAGCAAATTTAAAAAAAATGAGAAGAATGATATTGTTTTAAATATTTGCAAATATATTTAATATCTTTCAAATAATTGTGATTTTGTTTGATCCCTAAGAGTATCTTGTGGTAACCCCTTCCCCCCAGTTCCTCAGACCACATTTTAAGAAATGCTGGTATAGATCAAGAACAGATACCCTCATTCTCTTCAAATGTCTTGGACTGAACATCCATAATTCATTCTCTATTTGTTATATTGTGGAGTAGATAGAGATGACCTTCAGACAACCAGGATTTCCAGGATACAGAGATGTAACAAGATTGATTATTTAAATTTATTTAAAGAGATTACTTTGGCGGAAAAACAATTCTGGTCACATTGCCAACTTCAAAAGCTGATACAAAAATTTATGCCACCAGATAAAGACTGAATGCATCAATTATCACATTAAACAAGAATAAAACCTTCTATGCACCAATTCCACCCGCACTTTCTACAATTTTGTAAACAACAAACTAAAAGACTCAAGGCCCATCCCACCCCTGAAAGGACATAATGGTAAAGACTGCAACGACGACACCATTAAAGCCAACCTCTTTAACACATTCTTTGGCTCAGTATTTGTAAACAGCAATGGATCATGACCAGTATTTCTAGTTGAACCACAGACAACTACAATGATCTAATACATATCGATTTTACAGAAGACAATGTTGAAAAAGCATTGTGCAATCTAAAACCATCTCTATCTATTGGACCGGACGGAATATGTGCCTACTTCTTAAAAAAACTATCCACTGCCATAGCCGAAACTCTAAGCATAATCTTTGAAAAATCTTTCAGGACCAACTCCTTGCCAAAATTATGGTCACAAGCCACTGTCACCCCCATCCTCAAAAAGGGAGACCGCAGCCTTGTTGAAAATTACAGACCAATCTCTTTATGCTGCGTCACCTGTACAGTCAAGGAATCAATTATTAATCAATCCATTATCCTCCACTTAGAAACAAACAACCTACTCTCTAATAAACAATTTGGTTTCAGAAAAAAATTATCCTGTAATCTGCAACTCTTACACCGCAAAAACATATGGACTACACAACTCGATCAGGGCAAAGCAATTGACACAATCTACATAGACTTCTGTAAAGGCTTTGATTCAGTGGTACATGACAAACTACTCCTAAAATTAAAATCTTATGGTATCTCTGGACACCTGCATAACTGGATAGAAGCATTCCTGTCAAACATACAACAAATGGCCAAAAAAATCAAAATCAAATTCTGTCAACAGTGGTGTCCCCCAAGGCAGTGTTCTAGGACCAACTCTCTTCATACTCTACATAAATGATCTCTGTGATCATATTAAGAGCAACTGCATTCTCTTCGCTGATGATGTGAAGCTATTCAACACCACCGACAATACTGCTACCCTCCAAAAAGACCTCGACTATGTATCAGAATGGTCAAACAAATGGCAACTTCAAATCTCAACAAATAAATGCTTTGTCTTACATATTGGCAAAAAAAAAATCAGAAAATAAAATACAAGCTGAATAGTCAAGACCTTGTTGATGATCCAAACTCTGTCAAGGACCTTGGAGTACTCATCTCTGTTAGGTATAACATTGATACCAAATATGGTTTGGGTGAATAAATATATAAAACTTAGATATCATGGTTTAAGTGCTTATCACTTTAAGCACAATGCAGCAGGCAATTAGCCGATTAAGGGTGCGGTTAGAAGTTACAATATAAGGAAGCATTAGAAGCTGACTGTAACTGTCGCTGGCTGTAACTGTGTGCTGCTGCGACTAACTGTGAGCTGGCTGTAACTGTGTGCTACTGTAACTGTGTGCTGCTGCGACTAACTGAGATTACTGACTGTGAGTGCCTGTAACTGAACTGTTTTTGTTTGCTACTGTTTGCTGAATATCCAGCGTTTGTTTCTCTGGAGAGTGAAACCGGAGGAGGAGAAGATATCTTTATCGGCTGATAAAGATATTGCAAGGACTCTTAACTTGGACTATACTAGTGAGTCTTACTGGATGGAAATACTGTGAATGACTTAATGGACTGAATGACAATGCTTAAACTCTAACTGGATTAAAAACTATTTAAACTAAAAACAGTGTTTGTGTTCAGTGTGTGTATACTCTGGGGCCCTTCCGCTCTCCTTTGGTTGCCTGGCTTGACTACTGCTGCAATACTCTGCTAGGGGTTAATTCCCAAACCCTAACATTGGTTATGAGCCCAGCAGCATAGTCTAACTAACCAGGATATAGCAGAGAGAGTTGGTGTGAGTTGCACATTACTGTAAAAAACAAACTGTTTTAATTAGTTTAAAATAGTCAAAATATCTGAAGAGTAATGGCACAAGTAAATTTGTCACAACTGTCCATGATATCCAGGCTGGATGGAACAAACTATGTTTCATGGTCAATGAAATGTAGTTTACTTCTACGCAGAGAAGGTTTGTGGGACATTATAGCAAACCCACCAGATGTGAGTAGATGGGATCCTGCTGATGATGATGATAAAGAAAAGTTACAAGACTTTAAACTGAAGAATGAGCAGGCTTTATGCATCATAGGACTGACTCTCTATGATCAGCAGCTTGTCCATATTCGTGGAGAAGAAAATGCTGCAAACTGCTGGGAGAACCTCAGGAAGATTTATGTTCGGGACAGTGTAGGAGCACATATAAATCTTACACGGAAGCTTTTTCGAACGCATCTTCAGAGGAATGGAGATATGTTAGTTCATTTAAACTGTATGAAGAGCATTTTTCAAGAATTGCAAGAAAAAGAGCTTATATTTAATGAACTGCAACAAGTCTACATAATATTATCTTCATTAGATCAAAGCTATGATGACTATGTGACTTCGTTAGAGGTATTGCCAAAGAAAGCCTCTCATTAACCGAGATTACAGGCAGGCTACTAGAAGAAGCCAGAAGAAGGCGTGGCGTGATGAGCTGAGAGAAGATAAGAAAGAAGAGAAATTATCTTCAAAGTTTGAAAGAAACCAGCAAAGCAAAGTAAAGCACCTGGAAGAATAGAATTTATCTTCAACGGCATACACAATTAAAAAGTGTTTTTAATTGTGGAGGCAGAGGACATTTGGCAAGATTCTGTAAAAAGAGAAAAGGCCAGAATGTAAAAAAGCAAAAGAAAGCATTTGAACTAGCCACGTTTAGCAACTCTGATGTGAAGAATAATTTATGGGTGGTTGACAGTGGCGCATCCCACTGCATCACAAGAGATAAGACAAAATTTATAAAAATGTCTACAAGTTCTCAACATATATCACTTGCCAATGGCTGGAACCTGAAAGCGAAAGGTCAAGGTTTTGCACGTTGTCCGTACATAAACCAGGATATAAAAATGTTGTATGTACCGCAACTAAAGTTTAATTTGCTTTCAGTAAGGGTATTAGATAAATTAGGTTATGTAATTACTTTTAAAGATAATAATTGCATAATTGAAAAAGATAACAAAAGGGTAACTGCAGCTTTAAATGGAACATTATATGTATTAGATAATAGTAAGAAAGGGGAGGTTCAGACTGTATTTAATAATATAAAGCCTCATGATGAATGTATCCATTTATTGCATAGGCGTTTGGGGCATGTAAATTTTAAAATGCTAAAACATACAGTTGAGTTATCTGAAGGAATAAGGTTAAAACCTTGTGATAAATATTTGCGTTGTAATGTTTGCTGTGAAGATAAGAGCAAGGTATTGCCTGCAAATAGGCTAAATGGTTTCAAAACAAAAGAACCTTTAGAAGTAGTATTTGCAGACATAATAGGTCCAAAGAAACCCAGTATGGGAGGTGCTAGATATATACTGAGCATTATGGACCATTATTCTAGATATGGGTTTTGCTATTTAATGAAAAGCAAAACTGAAACATATCAACATTTTTTCAATTGGCTTAGGTTTGCTGAAAGAAAGTCTAAACGGCAACTGATAACCCTGGTGACAGATAATGGTACGGAATTTATTAATAACAAATTCCAGAACAGACTTAAGGTAGCTGGAATAGAGCATAAGAAGTCTGCTCCATACAGGCCAGAACATAACGCTTTTATTGAAAGAAGAGGCCAAACACTACAGGCAATGGTTAGAACAATGTTAAATGATTCTGGGTTACCTGATTCTTTGTGGGGGAGGCTACAATGTGTGCTAATAACATATTGAACAACGTTGTTAATACAACAACAGGTGAAATACCATTTACCAGATGGCATGGCAGGAAACCTGATCTAAGTTACCTGCACACATTTGGTGCACCAGCATGGGTGCATATTCCTGCACAACTCAGGAAAAAAGGGCAACATAGAGCTAAAAGATTTTCTTTGTTGGTTATCAGGCAAACCATAGGGCATATAGATTTTGGGAGAAAGGCACATCTAAAGTGTTATGTAGTGCTAGTGCCCAATTTCTAGAACATGAAGGATGGGAGAAATTAGAACAGGATGCCAATAAAGATGTAATTATTGAATCCTATAGAAATCCCATTAGTTATCCCTGTAACTTTAAAAAATAAAGTAAAGAGAAAAATACAGGATGAAATAGTGCCCATAAAGGAAGAAACAGATTCAATAGCTGAACAGGATGAGGAAGATGAACAGGTAGTAGTTCAACAAAGTCCTCCTGTAAGCCCTGTAATTCCCAGAAGAACTACACGTGTATCTAGACCGCCTGATAGGTACCAGGCTAACACAGTGTGCCAGATTAATCAAGTTCCTAATTCTGTAGAAGAAATTAAAAAGTATCCTAATAAGGAAAAAGAAAGATGGTATGCAGCAATGAATAAGGAACTGAATTCATTAAGTGATATGAAGGTGTATGAAAATGCCAAATTACCTGTAGGAAAGAAATCCATTGGCTGCAAATGGATATTTAAGGTAAAAATAGATAAAGATGGTAATTTAATCCATAAGGCAAGGTTAGTAGCTCAAGGTTTTAAGCAGAATGCTAATGACTATGATGAGGTGTTTGCACCTAGTCTTAAGGCAGCAACCTTGAGGGCAGCTTTAGTGTGGGCAGCTAGTAAAAACTATATAGTTAACCATCTAGATGTGGAAACTGCTTACTTACACGCCCCATTAAAACATATTATTTATATGAAAAAACCTGTTGGTATTAAAAGTGAAAATAAGGATAATAATGATTGTTGGTTGTTAAAGAAAAGTCTCTATGGTCTAAAACAATCAGGCTATGAATGGAACCAGTATATTGTAAAGGTACTAGACAATATAGGATTTAAAGCTGGTTTAGCCGATCCATGTCTGTTTAAGAGGGAGACAAATGGGAAAGTATCATTATTATTACTATTCACAGATGATATTGCATTGATAACTGAAACTAATGATGAAGCAAATAAAATAATAACATCATTAGGAAAGAGAATAAAGATCAAGCAATTAGGGAGATAAAGAAGTATCTCGGTTTGAATATAAAGAAAACACGGAAAGGTTTTAAGATATCTCAGGAAGATAAGATAAGCAAATTACTAAAAGATTACAAGATGGAGCTTTGTAAGCGAGCTAAGACTCCAATGAGTCAGGAGTTTAGCAACACTGATGTACAAAGCCCGGAGTTTGATAAGGTGATTTATCAATCTTTAATTGGTAGTTTGAGTTATATTAGTAATTGGTCTAGACCAGATATATCGTACTGCGTGAATCAGTTGGCTAGATTCAATTCTGCACCATGTGAAAGACACTGGAATGCAGCTAAGAGGATATTAAGATATCTTAAAAGACAATGAATTATTCATTGTATTTAGAACCAAAGGGTGATTTAATTTTGAGTGCTTATGCAGATGCTAGCTTTGCATCAGAAAGAGACACTAGAAAGTCGACTTCAGGAACAGCCATAATGCTGGGTAATACATTAATAGGCTGGAAGTCAATAAGACAACAGCATATAAGTTTGTCTACTATGGAGGCAGAATTCTCCTGTTTATCATTGTTATGTACAGAGTTAATAATGTATAAACAAATGTTAATTGATATAGGTATAACTGTAGATTATCCTATAATTATACATGAAGATAATCAGGCAGCAATTCAAATGGCCACAAATATTGGAGTAAAAACAAGGAGCAAGCATACAGATCTAAGATACCTAAATGTGAGACAATCTGTAAGAAGTAAGATGATTCAGCTAGAGTACTGTATGTCGGAGGACAATTTAGCTGATAATTTTACTAAAGCCCAAGGTGCCAGTAAGCACCAGGAGAGTTGTGAAAAATATGGGGTTAGATTGTAAAGGTATTATATATTTATTTCACCCAAAAGGGGAGTATGTTAGGTATAACATTGATACCAAATATGGTTTGGGTGAATAAATATATAAAACTTAGATATCATGGTTTAAGTGCTTATCACTTTAAGCACAATGCAGCAGGCAATTAGCCGATTAAGGGTGCGGTTAGAAGTTACAATATAAGGAAGCATTAGAAGCTGACTGTAACTGTCGCTGGCTGTAACTGTGTGCTGCTGCGACTAACTGTGAGCTGGCTGTAACTGTGTGCTACTGTAACTGTGTGCTGCTGCGACTAACTGAGATTACTGACTGTGAGTGCCTGTAACTGAACTGTTTTTGTTTGCTACTGTTTGCTGAATATCCAGCGTTTGTTTCTCTGGAGAGTGAAACCGGAGGAGGAGAAGATATCTTTATCGGCTGATAAAGATATTGCAAGGACTCTTAACTTGGACTATACTAGTGAGTCTTACTGGATGGAAATACTGTGAATGACTTAATGGACTGAATGACAATGCTTAAACTCTAACTGGATTAAAAACTATTTAAACTAAAAACAGTGTTTGTGTTCAGTGTGTGTATACTCTGGGGCCCTTCCGCTCTCCTTTGGTTGCCTGGCTTGACTACTGCTGCAATACTCTGCTAGGGGTTAATTCCCAAACCCTAACAATCTCTAATGATCTGTAACTACATAGCCAAAAAGGCATTAAGAGTTGTTAACCCAATCCTAGGTAGCTTTTTCTCTGGTAATATCACACTACTAACTAGAGCATACAAAACATTTGCTAGACCAATACTAGCTCATCAGTCTGGAACCCACATTATATATCTAACATTAACACAGTTGAGAATGTCCAGAAATATTTCACAAGGAGAGTTCTCCACTCCTCTACTCATTGCAGAATACCTTATGCCACCAGACTTGAAATTCTAGACCTAGAAAACCTAGAAATATGCCGCCTTCGGTCCGATCTAAGTATTGTATATAAAATCATACACTGCAATATCCTACCTGTCAATGAATACTTCAGCTTCAACCATAACAATACAAGAGCACACAATAGATTCAAACTCAAGGTTAACTGCACCAAACTTGATTGCAGGAAATACGACTTCAGCAACAGAGTGGTCAATGTTTGGAATACTCTACCTGACTCTGTGATTTGTTCCCCAAACCCCAAAAACTTTAACCTTAGACTGTCTACTATTGACCTCACCCCTTTCCTAACAGGTCTGTAGGGGGCGTGCATAAGCGCACCAAGTGCCTACCACCCCTGTCCTATTGGTTTTTTTTTTCTTATATGTATCCATTTTATGTATTCATAATTATGTTTATACTTATGCCTATTATCTTGTGAGTGACAAATCAAATAAATAAATGTACATATATACATATTTTAATCTGTTTTGTTTGGCATTATTTTTGGGTAGATTTCAGGAGAGTCATTATCATCACAGACTTTGCCCTTGTTGTTCAAGAGAGGTAGAACATTTTGCCTATGATTTCTTTTGGTGTTCGGTATATAATATCTAAAAATGTACTTTGTTCTCCCCAATTATTTCAAAATTTGAGAATCATATAAACAAAGATAATGTTAATTATTCTTAAGGACCAAATATCTTTACCAAGGCAGATAACTGCACAAAACTTTGACTTAGATATATTGTTCTATTGTTTTATGATAATTTCTTAGTAATATGTTTGCTCTAGCAATATATTTGTAAAGCTGATCAAAGACCATAATAAAGAATTTTTTTCATTATATGTATATTCTTACCTTCGCACTTGGAGCTTGAATTCAATGCTCTGTTCAGGATTTTCAAAATGCTGAACAGTAAATCTGATCCCTGCAGAAAACTATTAAGTGAAATTATGTTAAAACTCTGAACATATGAATAAATTATGTTTATAAAGTAATATTATACAGAAGTTGCCTTGCGTGAAGGCAGTTAGTTAGTTCCTTTTTAGCAAACAATTTACAAAAAGGGGGCAATTAATTCTACAGATATATGTATAGTACTACCCACTTCTGTCTTACATACAATATTTACTAATTTTAAAAAGAAACTAGAGTTTTTACTTCCGTCCTTCCCAAAGCAGTAAAACAATTGACATCTTGTCTGTCTATTCTCTTTTTATTAGTGTATTGACCTTAAGGTTCAATGTATACAACTAGAAATATATGTGTGTTTGTAATAATTACTGAAATGTACAAGATTATGGTCATGTTGCCTTGAAAACTAATGGGATTTTAAGTATTACTCACAAGTTTGTTTCTATCTCAGGTAGGAACATCAACGTTTTGTGAATTTTGATGATTTTGTGAGATTGCTAACTATTAAATAAAATTTATTTATTTATTATTTATTCATACATACATACATACATACATGCATACATACGGATCTTATGAATACCGCAAATAGATAATGTACCAGGGAATATATAGGCAGCAATTTCCTGGCTGTGTGGTATTCCTCAAAATTTTTCAATGACAAGAGTCCTGAAAGAAGCTGGGTATCCTAAATCCATGAAATGAATATTGTATTTTTTTTTAGATTTTATTATTATCTTCCCAGAGAGTTTGGCTGTCTGATAGTTTACGAAAAATTCATTCGACTAAATAAACACAGCATAAAAAAAACAATATCTGCACTGCCCAATTCTTGCAGGCTTAATAGCGTATTTATAGTATCTACTTCTGGCAGCCGAATGTAATTTTTTCTGGTTCCCTGAGATCCACTGGAGCAAATACGTACCACAGTTCAAGTGATCTATGAAAGCCTCTTTACATTAGCCTTATTGTAATGCTTTATTTAAACATAAAATTTATGTATGTGTTAATGAGCAGCAGATGGTGCCTCTGGGTGGCAATGGGCTTTAATGAAGGTTTTTAGTCCTTGACACTGCTAGCAATAATGGGCAAATGAGGTTCACATATGCCAACAATAAAACTCCACAAAGGTCAACAGATTTTATCTGTTTAAAATAGAAAAGTTTTTCGGAAGAAAAGGAAGGAAAGAAGGAGAGAGGAAGGAAGAAAGAAAGGAAGGAAGACAAGAAGGAGGGAAGGGAAAACGGAAGGAAGCTCTAAGGATGTTTTTGTGCAATGTAACTTCATAAATATTTTAACAGATTGTCCTCTAATATGTCCATTCCTTCAGTGACTGTTCAAAGTTAGGGAAGGGCTAAATGAGTGGTGGTTATGACCAGTCCTCAGAGTTCCAGCTGGTGCAATTTCCACATGGTCACAACAACATCATTTCTATTTTTCTCTGCTGCTTCCCACAAATAAAGTCAGTGGGAAAAGTAGGCGGAAAGTAGGAAGTGAGGTTTTCACTTAATGATCTATATGGTCCTCACTTAATGATGGCAACTGGGACTGCTGGAGCTATCATCACTAAGTAACACTTTATAACTGGATTGCTTAGCTATGGCGATTCTGGTCCTAATTGCTATAGTAAGACAAGGGTTACTTGTATAATGAAATGTGATTATCTATGTAACAATAGTATATTTTAAAGTTTAGTACGTGAAAAAGTCAAAAGGATGTCCTTGATTCTTACTGAATTATGTCTATGAAAATTAGAATTATTTATATATATTTTCAATAATGAATTCTTTAAGAAGTAACATCTGGAAACCCTGAAAGTTGTGTATAATAAAATGTTTTAGGCTACATGGCAAATGGTTGTGAGACTATGGTAAACGAGACCATAATCAGATCCAACTGTGATGTACCCTCATAATAAAAATACAGAAAAATGAAATCAGTAAATTGGGAAATTATCATAGTATTTGTCCTTCTTTATATGATTCTACTCACTCGGATCTAGCTGATATACTTATAACTACAAGTACTTTGAAAAATTGTTAACAGTACAAACTAGTTTGTGTCCATGCAGGAATATGCTCAGTGATACTTTCATGTATGTGACAGGGCTGAAGCCTGACAATATAAATCTAAATCTGGAGAAACCACATCAACTGAATTCATTGGTTCATCAGATGGCAGCCTTAGTTTCAGTAAAACCTATGCTTAAAGTACATGCTTAAAGCCCTCAAATTTAATTAATCATATGTGATCACTAAGACATGACAACTTGATGCAAATAATTAATCATCAATCACTGTGACTAGAATGTGTCAGGAGTCACAAATAAGGCCAATATTATCTCTTTATATATACAGTAAAATATTCAACTACAACTTCACTCCCTGCATATTTTTAAAAAGCTATCATTCACTAACATAACCTCTTCTAATGTCAATGGTTTGCCATTAATTCTTAAACAATTTATTTGCTATAATTAATAATATTTTTGATGTTGCCTTACATTTGTTCCAGCTTCCATGGGATTCCCAAGATCACAAATCACTGTTCTAGTTTCATTTTCCATCTTATAATCACAGCTCAGCACACGTAGTGCCTGTAACCAAAGAACACCAACATGGAGGTGAAAGGTCAATCCAGAATGTATCCTGTTGGAAAAATGAATGACCTTCATGTTATATTCTGGGCATGGGTGCAAGTAATTGAGACGAGTCAGTGACTTAGTGAACTTCAACTCTTTATTAAAGATCAGAAACAGAGAGCCAAAACCCTTGGGCAGCAGTAGCCCTTTTATAGAGCTAGCTACTGACCTGTTAACTAATGACCTATGTCCACATGCTTAACTTTTGGCCAATGAAAGATGTTAAACTAATAGCCAATCAGGTTGCTCCGTGAGGACCAATCCCAGTTTGCTATCCAAGGGCCAATCCAAAGTGCAGGATTTCAAGCCTGCTTAACATAATGTTAATAAGTTTTATTAAATGGTTTTTTGTTAGTTCATAACACCCCTCCCCCCTAGGTTCCGTTTGAGGGGTGCGGTAACATACTCGCGTAGATATGCAGGTCGTTTCACCTGCCTGTTTGATTTTCGCAGTTCCACCGGTTTTTGTCTGCGGTCCGATTCTGGTGGAACGCTATGAAGGGTTTCTGGTGCGGCTAGTTCCGTTTCCGCGCGGGAGGACTCGGCGCGGCTCTCGTTGTTGTTATCCCAGTCTCCTAGGCTTACTTCCGGGTCCCGTGGGCTTGCCTCCCTTGTGCTATTTCTGGGCGGAGATATCACCCCGCTCCTGATTCTTCTTCAGGTTGCGCGTTTCTTCGGTTAGGTTGCTGGGTCCCCGTGATTATGTCGTCATCTAGCCTTTGGCCTCTCGATATCTCCTCCCCCTTAGTTTGTGAATTATGGAAGTCACGGGAGGTGGGTGCCAATCTGGATCGAAGTTGATCTATATGGTGTTTCCAAAGCCTCCCGTCATTAGTCTGTAGGCGGTAGGATCTGGGGCCGGTGGGTTGGGTAATAGTTGCAGGGACCCATAATGGGTCGCCTGAAAAGTTTTTAGCAAACACCAAGTCACCTACCTTGAATTCGCGGCACTTCCCGCTAGATCCACAGGCTTTTTCTGGTGAATAAGAGGGATGGAGGCGGTCGAGGTGAGAGCGAAGTCTCTGCCCCATTAGCAGTTCGGCAGGTGTCTTATTCGTGATGCTGTGTGGGGTGATGTGTTGGAGCAGGAGTATTCGGTTGAGCTTGTCGTCCGATGTCCCCAAAGTCCATTTTATGTAGGGTTTTCTTGACGAACTGTACCATTCGCTCCGCCCTTCCGTTACCCACAGGGTGCGCTGGCGAGGTGAGCGCGTGGCGGATGCCCCGGTCCGCTAGATACTGTTCAAAAGCTAGGGCCGTGAACTGGGGCCCGTTATCAGAAACTAAAACGTCTGGTAACCCATGCGTTACGAATAATTTATTCAGTTTATTAATGACTGACTCTGTTGTGGTTGTCTTCATCTTTTGAATTTCTAGCCAGTTTGAATAGGCGTCAACTGTTAATAAAAACGTGTGTCCTTTGGTGGGTCCCACAAAATCAACGTGGATACGGGACCACGGACCTCGAGGGGTTTCCCACTCGGTTGGCGTCACTTTAGGTGGGGCGTTGCTAACGCCTTGGCACTTCTGGCACGTGGTTACCCAGTCTGCAATCTGCTTATCAATGCCCGCCACCATGCGTAGCTTCGTGCGAAGCGCCTTCATGTGCACGATGCCCGGATGTCCTCGTGTAATACTTTTAAAACAGTCTGTTGTAGCCTCTCTGGGACGACTACTCTATCCCCCCAGAGAACGCAACCTCTCTGGGGGAAAAGCTCGGTCTGCCTATTCTTGAATGGTGCGAAATCGTCGTGGATTTGGTCGGCTGGCCATCCTCGTTCGACCCAGCTGAGGACTCGTGCCAGGACAGGATCCCGTTTTGTCTCGATCGCAATGTCTCTCGCTGTTAGTGGCGGCGAGTGCAGCGTTTCGATTTGGAGCATCGTGAGGGTTGGAGCTGGGTCGTCGACGGCTTCCGGAAGTGGAGAACGACTCAACGCATCAGCGTGGGGAATGGCTTTCCCTGGGCGATGTTGCAACACGTAATTGTAGGCAGCTAGGAACTCAGACCATTGAGTCATTCTTGGTGATAATATATAGGGGGTTGGCTTGTCTCCCGCTATAATACCAAGCAATGGTTTGTGATCTGTAACTATCGTAAATGCTCGTCCATACACGTACTCGTGAAAATGCTTCACAGCAGACACAACAGCAAGGGCCTCCTTATCGAGTTGGCTATAATTCCTTTCGGCCTTTGATAATGTTCGTGAGAAAAACGCAATAGGTGCTTCGTTTCCATTTGGAAGTACATGGCTTAAGATTGCTCCCACTCCAAACGGTGAAGCGTCGCAAGTAATAGTCAAAGGTAAAGTCTCGTTGTACTGCATCAAAACAGCGTCGGAGGTTAGCAAGTTTTTCACTTGTTGGAAGACGCGTTCCTCTCGACGTCCCCAGACCCAGGTAGCTCTTTTGGGGTTTCCCAACGGGCGTGGTCGGTTGGTTCTAAAACGCCCTGGGCTATTAATTTATCGAGTTGCTCGTCGATCTTTGGTTTTAGTGCAAAAGGCACCCGACGAGGCTTAAGGCGGATAGGAGCTACTTCAGGGTTGAGGTTAAACGATATTGGGGTCCCCTTGTACTTGCCTAGTCCGTCTGAAAAAATGTCCTGGAATTCTTGGACGAGAGACTCCTCCCAGTCGTTGCTCTCAGCTCGGTGGGCCGGCTACCTCGATCCCGAGCGGGGGCGAACCATTGTAGGCCTAATAAGCTAGGCCGATCACGATCGACGACAGTCAGTGGTAGTGATGCGATACGGTTCTTGAAGGAGACTTGGACTTGGCTGGAACCGACGACTGGGATTCTGTTGCCCTGGTAATCCTTGAGTATGATCCTTTGGGGGCTGAGGTCCTGTCGACGGATGGCCGGGATTAGTTGCTTGAAGGTTTTCCAGGAAACCATTGAGAGGGACGACCCAGTCGACTTCCATCACGCAAGGTTGGTTCTCGATGGCGACCTTTACTCGGATCTTCCTTGCGTCTAAGGATGTAGCGTGGCCGATGGTAATGGTTTGGTGTGCCTCTTCCTGTCTCTTTGAAGAGGCAGGTGCTTTATTTCTGTAGGAGTGGTTGTTCCATTGGTGGTTTGGGTGGTTCCGATTCGCGGGTGCGAATCCTGAAGACTGGCTGCAGTTATTCTCCCTGCGCTTGGGACTGGACCCTCGCTTGCTTCTGCAGACCTTTGCAATGTGGCCTCTTTTTCCACAGGAACGGCAGAGTGCGTCGAGGAATTTGCAATCGGATCGTGGGTGGTTTGCCCCACAACCCGCGCATTGTCGCGGGAATCGTTGGTTTTGTTGGTCTCATTCGGACCGGAGTCGGATGACCTCTTCCTCATCACTTTCTGATGGGGATTCCAGGTCTTCATGATGCGCCGTTGTTGAGTGCCTCTCAGGGCGAGGCGAGGTGTCATTCGCGAGTTGACGGAGTGGTGCGTTGGTGCGGCGCATTCGAGCGGCCGACTTCCTGGTTGCTTCTGCTGCAGTAGTGTCTGCGATGGCATCGGCAAGATCGATGTCCCCTTTGGCCATGATCTTGCTTTGCACCGTCTGGTCATCTAATCCCAGAACTATGCGGTCTCGCAAAGCTTCTTCGAGGTTGGAAAACCCACAGAGGCCTCCCAAATTCCGGAGGTCAGCAATGTAGTCTGCGAGACTTTCGCTTTTCCGTTGGTCCCTCTGGTAAAATTCATGTCTTCGGACAAGTGTGGGCACTGCAGGTGCATAGTGGGCCTTTAGGAGAGGAGCGAGGGCGTCCCAGTCCATTGATTTCACTTCAGCCGGTTTTGCAAGTGATTTCACCATTTTAAATACGGCTGGCCCGCAATGGGTCAGGAATATTGCTTGTTTCTTGCCGGTTGTCGCGTCCTTTAAGTTATTGGTCTCCAGAAACATCTGGAACCGATCCATATATGAGTCCCAGTCTTCGTTTGCCGGGTCAAATGGAGCGGGTGGTATAGCACCGCTGGCCATGTTGCCGTCGTTGGTGCGTGTTCAGTCACGTGCTCTGTTTGGCGCTCTTTAGTGTTCAGTCAGCTCTATCGTCTCTTGCATCCCATCCTCGTCACCAGTGTTATATTCTGGGCATGGGTGCAAGTAATTGAGACGAGTCAGTGACTTAGTGAACTTCAACTCTTTATTAAAGATCAGAAACAGAGAGAAAAACCCTTGGGCAGCAGTAGCCCTTTTATAGAGCTAGCTACTGACCTGTTAACCAATGACCTGTGTCCACATGCTTAACTTTTGGCCAATGAAAGATGTTAAACTAATAGCCAATCAGGTTGCTCTGTGAGGACCAATCCCAGTTTGCTATCCAAGGGCCAATCCAAAGTGCAGGATTTCAAGCCTGCTTAACATAATGTTAATAAGTTTTATTAAATGGTTTTTTGTTAGTTCATAACACTTCAGATAGCAAGATTACTGCTGATTTCAAACACCTGTACAGAAGTCTAAAAATTCATTCATGAAAAATAAATTTGTCATTCAAAAAACAAACTAGAGATCTGCACAAATGTTAACAATGCTGAAGGATATGTTTGTTATTATATATATTGTCTATGATATACTGCAAGTATAAAAGAAACAGGGAGAGATCACTGGAATTACGTTTCACCATATCTCAAGTACAGTAGGTTGGAAAATGAAATTAATAAAGCTATTTTGCTCTAATATTGTGATAGGCAATTGGAATTCAGGGTACAATACATTTTTGCTGATCTTGTAGTTTAAATTTTTGTAGTTGGAAAACTGCTTTATCATATAAATAAAAGCATACTTCCATAAAATAACATAAAATTAAATATAAAAATCCTATAAAATTTAAAAAGCAAAATTGCCATAATTTTTAAAATGATACATATATAAAGAGGTAAGTACACATAAGAATATTTGTATTAGGATAAAAAGGCTTAAAATGTATATTTGTTTTTATCTGAACTTAATATAGGAAATGGTTTGAAGAAATTAAAATTGGAAAAATGGCCTATATATAAATAGAGCAACTCAAATTTAATACAAATGTACTCATAATGTGCTAAATTCATTGTAAATGACTTGTATCATGACAGCTAGACAATAGCTGAGTAATCAGGGCCACACATGATTTATGTTTAGCTTAAATACTGGAAAAAAAATTCAAAATAGCTTGGTACATTGATGACTCTTCCTTCCCTAGTAAATACAGTGCTAGCTTTTTGTGTATTATCTTTGATCTTTGTATCATCTATCTGAATGAACTTAATGAAGCAGGAGATGGTCAGCAGGAGAAGCATAAAAAGTTGTAAGACATTAGAAATTATGTAAAACATCCTTTAATGAAATAAAAAAAAATCTTTTTTTCTTTAACACAATTAACTGGAGAAATAACATTTAAAAATGTATACAAAATGCTTTAAAAAAGCATAATGTGCTTGGAATGACTGCTATGCATGTTACTAAGCAAAGGATCTTTTGCAATCTGATGCCTTCCAGATGTATTTACTATCATTGCCATCATTTACAAATGTTACAGCCAGTTGGGTAAGCTAATTATTCCAGATTTTTGGGGTGGGTGGGCGGGGGGGGACGACTGCTAGATATCAAAAAAGGTATCTGTGTATCTGTTCTGAAATACTATGCTGAAGACTCCAGTTCTATATAACCTGAGATATGATCTAAAATTGTAGCTCATAATTAGATACTTCAGAACAAACCTATGATATTAATACGGATGCTGTTTTAAAGCAATCATGAATAAACTGAGAAGGATCTACAGCAGGGGTATCAAACTCATGTCATCACGGCAACTTCGTGGCTTTTTTCTGCTTCGCTAAACTGGGGGTGGGCGTGGCCAGCATGTGATGCATCTGGCCCGTGGGCCATAAGTTTAACAGCCCTGCTCTACAATCTGATCTACTGAATTCTTAAAAACAACCATCTGATAATACATGATCTAAATATTATGTTCCCACTTAAAAAACTGTAGTTTGAACAGTCAAGTTACACTTCATACGTATTTGAAAAGAAAGATTTGGTCTGTGAAAAGGGGAAAACATAGCAGATAATCTGAGTTGGAAGGGACCTTGTAGGTCATTTGTTCAACCCCCCACCCAAGCGGGAGACCCCACACCATTTTTGACAAATGGCAGTCCAATCTCTTCTTGAAGGTGATGGCACTCCCACAACTTCCCACTTCAAGTGATGGCACTCCCACAACTTCCAAGGGCAAGCTGTTCCACTGGTTGATTGTTCTGTCAGAAAGTTTCTCCTTACTTCCAGACTGAATCTCTCCTTGTTAGTTTCCATTCACTATCCCTTATCTGGCCTACAGGTGCTTTAGAAAATAGCTTCACCCCTTCCTCTCTGTGGCAGCCCCTCAAATATTGGAAAACTGCTATCATGTCTCCCCTGGTCCTTCTCTTTACTAGAACAGTTCCTGCAACCGTTCTTCGTATGTTTTAGTCTCCAGTCCCCTAATCATCCTGGTTGCTCTTCTCTGTACCTTTTCTAGAGTCTCAACATCTTTTTTATAATGTGGTGAACAAAACTGGATGCAGTGTTCTAGGTGTGGTCTTACTAAGGTTTTATAGACTGGTATTAGTACCTCCCTTGATCTTGATTGTATCTCTGTTAATACAATTTAGGATTGCATTAGTTTTTTTGGCTGCTGCTGCACACTGCTGGCTCATATTTAGCTGGTTGTCCACTAAGACTCCAAGATCCCTCTCATAATTACTGCTATTGAGCCTGGTTTCACCCAATCTCTATGTGTATTTTTGGTTTTTCTTGCCTAAGTGTAGGACTTTACTTTTCTCTACATTTAATTTCATGTTGTTAGACAAGGCCCAGTGTTCTAGTCTGTCAAGATCCATCTGGATTTTGAGCCTACCTTCTTGGGTGTTAGCTATTCCTGCCAGCTTAGTATCATGTGTAAATTTGGTAAGTTCCCCTTCTATTTCCTCATCTAAGTCGTTAATGAAGATATTGAAGAGTACTGGACCTAAGACGGAACCTTGTGGCACCCCACTGCTTACTTTCCTCCATGTAGACTTAGCCCCTTTAAGGACTACTCGTTGAGTACGGTTTTCCAGCCAGTTGCGAATCCATCTGGTGGTGGTGCTATATATCCCACTGTTCTCCAGCTTATCAAAAAGTAGGTTGTGGTCTATTTTGTCAAATGCCTTGCTGAAATCTAAATATATTATGTCCACAGGATTTAGCTGGTCTACTAATTTAGTCACTATGTTGAAGAATGAAATAAGATTGGTTTGGCATGATCTGTTCTAAACAAACGGTGCTGACTGCTAGTTATTACTTTACTTGTTTCTAGATGTTGGAAGATCTGTTTTTTAATTATCTTTTCCAGTATCTTCCTGGGTATTGATGTTAGCTGACTGTAGTTTCTTGGATCTGTTCTTTTTTTTTTCCTTTTTTGAAGATGGGAACCACATCAGCTCTTTTCCAGTCCTCT
Organism: Notechis scutatus; assembly: GCF_049901735.1. Taxonomy (NCBI): domain Eukaryota; kingdom Metazoa; phylum Chordata; class Lepidosauria; order Squamata; family Elapidae; genus Notechis; species Notechis scutatus. Next base: position 49,381,394 of record NC_142025.1, on the reverse strand, counting down.
GGTAGTTCCCTGGTGCTCCAGGATTTTTGAAAGATATGGTGCAGTGGTTCTGAGATGACCTCTGCCAGCTCCTTTAAAACTGTGGGATGTAATCCATCAGGCCTCGGTGATTTGTGTTAATCAAGATCAGACAGGTGTTCTCTTACTAATTTTTTGCTTATTTTAACTTTTATTTCTGGTCTGTCTTTTACAGTTATGTTTTTGGTGGGTTGAGCTATAGTTTCTTTTTGCGTGAAGACCAATGCAAAGAATGAGTTAAGTAGTTCTGCTTTCTCTCTGTTGCCTGTTACTTCCTTACCGTCTTCTCTCTTTAGTGGACCGACTGTTTCCTTGATTTTTTTGTGTGTTATTTATATGTTGGAAGAAACTTTTTTTTTATTATCTTTGACTTTTGTTAGAAGTCTTTGTTCGTTCTGAGCCTTTGCTATCCTGACTTCGTCTTTGCAGATTCTGGCTATCTGCTGATATTCTGTCTTAGTTGTATGTCCTTCTTTCCATTTTTTTGTACTTGTCCTTTTTTTCTTTCAATTTGCCAGTGAGATCTTGTTGCAGCCATGCTGGTTTCTTCTTTAGGATTTTCATCCATGGAATCTTTCCCAAGTTCTCTCTGAATTTATTAAAATCAGCTCTTTTAAAATCCAAGACTCTGGTGTCATTATGTTCTATTGTTTGTGTTTGTGTTATGTTGAATTCTAGTATGACATGGTCATTCTCACCCAAGGTTCCTGCAATTTCAACTCCATCATTTCTTCTCTGTTTGTAAGTATTAAGTCCAGTATCAATGTCCTTCTAGTTTCACTTTCTACCTTTGGATAACAAAGTTGTCACCTAGGTTGGTTAGGAACTTATTTGATTTCTCACTTGGTGCAGTATTAGTTTTCCAATTAATATCAGGATAATTGAAGTCTCCCATTACTATTGTTGTGTGTTTTCTGCATATGTTGTTGGTTGGCAAAAAGGACATCTATTTTTTCTGCTTGATTGGGTGGCCTATAATACACACCTATGGTCATGTCATTCTTTTTTTCCTTTATATTGACCCCCTATGCATTCTAGGAGGTTTTCATCTTTGGTTTAATGCATTTCTGTAGCAATATAGTAGCCCTTTGCATAAAGTGCAACTCCATCTCCTCTTTTATGGGGTCCAGGTTTTTTTGAACAGTTTGTATCCTTCTACCAGTTTGTTCCAATCATGGATTTCATCCCACCAAGTTTCTGGTATTCCAACTACATCATATCTACCTTCATGTATTCATAGTTCGAGTTCACCCTGTTTGTTCCCCAGAATTTGTGCATTTGTATACAAGCACTTGAGATCTTTATGTCTGACACGGTGTTTACTGTCTACACATAATCTGTGTTTTGCCTGCCTGTCCCTACTTTCTTGCCACCTGTTTGATTAATGCACATGGTATGGCACTCACTATTAAATGCTTGGTTTTGCTTGACAGCAAGGTTGGTAATCTTACCTGCACAAACACTGGTAACCCTATTAATTTTAGATTGCTGGGGACAGAAATGTTCTGTATCAATTAACTCTCTGTCCCCACCGTTCAGTTTAAATGTTTGTCCAGAAAATATGCCAAGTAACTCAGTCCCTTTATTTGATGGATGCAAACCATCTCTTTTGTACAGTTTTTCATTGGACCAGCTTCAGACATCATGACTAATAAAACCAAAGCCTTCCCTTTTACACCACTCCTTTAGCCACACATTAAACTCTGCTACACGCTAGCCTTTCCCTTTTTGTTCCTTGTATAATGGTAGAACCTCTGAAAAGATAAGCCTACAGCCTATATTTCTAAGTTCATACCCCAAGCTCTGGAAGTCTTTCTGCACAGAAAGTACATCCTTTTGGGACAGATCATTTGTACCAAGATGTATAATAGCATCAACATTACAGTCCTTACTAGCATTCTTGACTATCTTAGGAATACGCCTCTTGTCTCTGCTGGCAGTAGCACCTGGCAGACACCTGACTTCTTTCAAAACCTCTGTATCCTTTCTAAATTTACATCCCTTACCATTGAGTCCCCAACCAGAAGGTGGCTTCTCTTTTTGGACGCCTTGCTCTTCTTGTGTGACTAGTGCATAATACCTGATTCATACTTTCTCCTTTCCAAAGTAAGTTCTTCTTCTAGGACCATGATCCCCGGCTTATTTGAGTTATCATTATCACAACTACCTTGACCTGTCACTTTAGTGTCCCTATTAAGGTCAGCAAGGGCACTGTATCTGTTATGCTGGGACACAGCAAAAACTTTGTGTTTATGGTTCACAGCTCTCTTCTTGCCAGATCCCATGGTTGTCTATACTGCCCTTTTCCTGTAGGATCTTTGTGGTAGTGGGGCTGGTAGCATGGCAGCTCAATAGATGACTGGATTGAGCACCAAATTTCTGCTTGGAGAGCACAGATTAGAGATTCTAGATAGGTAATCTGTCCATGTAGACTGGTAATCTTTTTACGAAGAGGACAGTATCCAAATTTGAAAAGAGTACTGCAAAAGACAGCTGTAAAGCAAGTATTACACTGAACTAAGCCAGTCATTTTGAAATAAAATAAAATCACAATCTCAAGCCCACTAACCCTAAATGTATTATTGGTATTTTTGGTTTATAGTTATATGATTTGTGCGCTGTTAGGTGTACGGGCTGCTATCTTTTTCCTTTGTACTCACCCTCTGCCTCCTCACAAGCAGCCAGCAGCTCGTCCCACCAACTCTTGGAATTTGAAATGCAATGGAAGAAATTCAAACTGCCTTTCTCCTTTGTACTCACCCTCTGCCTCCTCCTGATCTCATTGGCATATCTAAAAACAGTTCTAAAACCTACAATACCTGGAAAACAAACTTGTTTTGTTTGCTTTAATAGCAACATATAGCTTATTTTATGTCTAAACAGTATGAGAGGCTTGTGAATTAACCTCAGAATAATCTGGAATTGTTTCAAGTGGAAATCATTGAAAAGCGTTGTAAAAAGTGATAACCTAGAAAAATTTGAACAGCTTTAATCTTTACATCTGGCAAAAAGGTTTCATGACGATGATTAATCATTTTTCAATTTGGACTTTCCAAAAGATCAATGTCCTATCTTTTGAAAATATTCCGTATGTGTTAATAATACTCTGCTCAAAAAAATAAAGGGAACACTTAAACAACACAATGGAACTCCAAGTCAATCACACTTCTGTGAAATCAAACTGTCTACTTAGGTAGCAACACTAATTGACAATCATTTTCACATGCTGTTGTGCAATTGGAATAGACAACAGGTGGAAAGCATAGGCAGTTAGCAAGACATCCCCAATAAAGGAGTGGTTCTGCAGGTGGTGACCACAGACCACTTCTCAGTTCCTATGCTTTCTGGCTGATGGTTTGGTCACTTCTGAATGCTGGCGGTGCTTTCACTCTAGTGGTAGCATGAGACGGAGTCTACAACCCACACAAATGGCTCAGGTAGTGCAGCTCATCCAGGATGGCACATCAATGCAAGCTGTGGCAAGAAGGTTTGCTGTGTCTGTCAGCGTAGTGTCCAGAGCATGGAGGCGCTACCAGGAGACAGGCCAGTACATCAGGAGACGTGGAGGAGGCTGTAGGAGGGCAACAACCCAGCATCAGGACCGCTACCTCCACCTTTGTGCAAGGAGGGACAGGAGGAGCCCTGCCAGAGCCCTGCAAATGACCTCCAGCGGGCCACAAATGTGCATGTGGCTGCTCAAATGGTCAGAAACAGACTCCATGAGGGTGGTATGAGGGCCAGACATCCACAGGTGGGGGTTGTGCTTACAGCCCAACACCGTGCAGGACGTTTGGCATTTGCCAGAGAACACCAAGATTGGCAAATTTGCCACTGGTGCCCTGTGCTCTTCACAGATGAAAGCAGGTTCACACTGTGACAGACGTGACAGGGTTTGGAGATGCCGTGGAGAACGTTCTGCTGCCTGCAACATCCTCCAGCATGACCGGTTTGACAGTGGGTCAGTAATGGTGTGGGGTGGCATTTCTTTAGGGGGCCGCACAGCCCTCCATGTGCTCGCCAGAGGTAGCCTGACTGCCATTAGGTACCGAGATGAGATCCTCAGACCGTGAGGTGCGGTTAGCCCTGGGTTCCTCCTAATGCAAGACAATGCTAGACCTCATGTGGCTGGAGTGTGTCAGCAGTTCCTGCAAGACAAAGGCATTGATGCTATGGACTGGCCCGCCCATTCCCCAGACCCGAATCCAATTGAGCACATCTGGGACATCATGTCTCGCTCCATCCACCAATGTCACGTTGCACCACAGACTGTCCAGGAGTTGGGGGATGCTTTAGTCCAGGTGTGGGAGGAGATCCCTCAGGAGACCATCTGCCACCTCATCAGGAGCATGCTCAGGCATTGTAGGGAGGTCAAACAGGCACGTGGAGGCCACACACACTACTGAGTCTCATTTTGACTTGTTTTAAGGACATTACATCACAGTTGGAGTGTAACTCCAAATCCAGACATCCATGGGTTGCTAAATTTGATTTCCATTGATAATTTTTGTGTGATTTTGTTGTCAGCACATTCAACCATGCAATGAACAAAATATTTAATAAGAATATGTCATTCATTCAGATCTAGAATGTCTAATTTTTGTGTTCCTTTTATTTTTTTGAGCAGTGTATTATATAAGATTAAAGATTTCAAATTCAATAATTGCCAATGAGACCAAATTTTATGCCCACTAGTTACTTATTAGATTGTTTATTTAAAGTGACTTGTACCATCTCACAGTTAAGCATTGATTTTTGCCTGAATCAGAAGCTAAATTTGATTTTAAAAATTCAACAAGGAATATCTGAGCTCTGGAAAGCTACAAGCTCAAATTCTCACAGGATCACCAGGAAGTACTTGGAAACTGATGATTGGGGAGATTTTTTTTTAGCTCACACTGAAGTTACAGAAAGCTAGAGCATATTTACCAGCTTACTACATAGATCAAAAATCTATTAAATGAGTAATAAATGAGTATTCTAGTAAATAAATAATACAGCCGATTACATAAGATCAGAATATTTTAAGAAATGGATTTACAAACACAAGGTAAAAAATGAACCATATAATAGCATTATAGTAATTCCAATCCTGTTTGTGGTTAAATAGATATATATTTCAAATATTTAAAAATATTTAAAAATACTATCTGCTGTTAGATATGTTAATTATAGTTTTATTCAATTAAATAATATTTTCAGAGAGTTATTTCCAACACAACAAAAAAACATCTTTAGAAAGAAAATTGTCTGGGCACATCCTGCTTTCCTTTTTGGAGTTTCATACTTTAAATTATTCAAAATAAAGTTCATGATCCATTAACTTTCAACTGTTTGCAGTCAGATAAAATGAAATATTACTCTTGCCCAGTGGTGAATACATGAACTGTTTGTGCATCTAATGAATGGACTTCATCTTATTTTCAAAAATACGATCTCTTCTTTATACTTTTAAATAAACTGTATTACCTCCAAATCAGTTTGTTGCTATACTTGCTCTAATAAAGCTATTGAGACATTTTCATAACCCATCTTCCCATAACTGCAACCATCTGATAAGGATTTATACTGAAATAACATACATTATTTGAAAAATCTGAAAGGAATGTTAGGAATATGAAAACCTTACATTCAGTTCAAAAATCGAATTCCAAAGTGATGCATTTGAATCATCTTTACATATCCAGTCTTTGAACTGAACTTCCAAAATAATTTTATACACTAAACAGGTGTATTTGATTAATGAGAAGTCCTAATACATATTTTTATTCAACTGAATGGAATTTTCAAACTGGATTAATGATTGGAATCAATCATGCAAATCAAATTGCAAATCTGAATCAACTAACTATTAAAATTAAATTCTACCATATACTGAATGGATATGTTTTTATTTATTTATTTATTATTTATACACACTGCCCAGAATTGTTAGGTTTCCACCCTACCCTAACCATTCCCAAATGTTGTAATTTTGTACAGATTTTGGTTACAGTGGAGACAAAAAAAATGATATGTCTGCTGGCCATTACCTTATTGCTCCGCTCAACACCTGTGTAATCTGCTTCTGGAGGTATTGTTATATGCAGCTCAGCTTCATAGGCACCTTCTCCTTCATTTCTTGAATTGATTGTAAGCATGAGATAGTTTTCTTCCCCAATTACAATCTGACCCTTATCACTACAAAAAAATGTTACAATCCAATCTATTATTGTGAGAATAAGATATATGTTATGAAGCTGGAACTGCAGTCAATATGTTCTTGTAAGCATTCCTTTGACAAGTTCTGAGTGAAAGTAAATACAATATAAACAGCTTTGCCCTAATGAAGCAAAATGTTTGCTCTTTTGCTTAAATAAACAAAGTTTCAAGGAGCAAAAATATTCGAAGAGATTTAGATTTTATAACTGCAAGAAACCTTTGATGCTGTATATTTGACAAATTGGAAAAAGTAAACTAAAGACTAAGGTTAGCTCTCACCATGCAACATTTAAAATTGATTTCTAATTACATGCAAGCCCTTTCCAACTACTTTACTATTGTATTGTATACTTTCCCTGTGTACATTTTTAATGAACACCTTTATTCCATTAAGTACAATACATATGTTTACTTGTTCCAACTTACGGCATAACGGAAAGTTTCAAGTCAGGAATGCACACGTTGTCTTCTCCACAATCCACAAGAATGTATGCCTAAATTGTCCAAAACATGCATTGGTCATGTTAGGGCCCTTTGGCAGGAATTCCAGCCATTTCCTTTCTTACTTTTTGTTTCTTTCGATAGCCATTATAAATATATCCCCGAAAGATTTTGATCCTTCCAAACCCTGATCTTAATACGACAAGCCACACTCAATTACTTATATATGTAAAGCCAGGTTATGTTCTGAATTCTGGGCGTATATGCATATTTTTTCCATTCTGAAGCAAGGAAAATGCTCTCACATCTTGTTATTGTTAGCTAGGACTACAAGAATGAAAACTCTTTGAAAATGCAGTTGGAGGAGAGTAACAAATTTAAGGTTAGTGTGGTTCAATTAACTCACCACAATGAACTAATTTGGCTCAAGTTGCTAAGGGAGTGCTGAACTGCTAAATAGGCCATTTTATAGAATAAACTTCATAATGTGATAGAATTTGCATGCAAAGTCACATACCTGTTTCTCCATTCTGTTTTCTTGGTAATAATTTAATATTGGGCTCACAGTTAATACATCAGAAAATGTGGATTCGTCCAGTTTATAGTTCAAGCTAATATTGATTGGAGACAATTTATCTCTAAATTCAGTTTCATCCTATTGGAATTAAATTATAGGAATCTAAATTTTAACAGATATCAATCATCATTTTTCATGAATGCACAAAAGAAATATCTCATCTTTATTTCAATAATAAAATAATTAACATCCCGGTCCTATGATTATTTAGATGTTAGGATGACTACTTCCATTGGAATGCAGTTTTCATCACAAATAAATATGCACAGGCTCACAGGTTAAGACATTTAAAAAGACAAAGAACAGTTATTAATTTCTATTAAAGTTTCTATGACACTTTGACTCCATGTACATTAAAAATGGCTAGCTAAATTTATTTCAAAAGTGATACAGTGGTAAAAATATTAGACTGGAGAAATCCAGATTCAAATCTACATTGAATTATGAACCTCATTAGATAGCTTCAGATCAACCATCATCTCTCAGATTAAACTAGCTTGATGGAAGGAAGGAAGGAAGGAAGGAAGGAAGGAAGGAAGGAAGGAAGGAAGGAAGGAAGGAAGGAAGGAAGGAAGGAAGGAAAACTCCTCTATAGTCTTCCAGATAGTTCTGGATTGATCAAGTAGATAGGAAATTGAGACCAAGCCAATTTCAGAACAAAACAAAACTTTCTACTCTGTCAAATATACAAGTATAAAATGCACTTCAGCAAAGCTCTGAAGGTTCCACTAATCTAAAGGGTCCAATTGATTCTACATTTTCTCTAAAAATATATATATTTATTTCTATGCCTTTCTGAAAAGTTAATTGAAAAATCATCCTCCACATTAGCAACACCACTGAAAGAGAATTGAATTCAGCTACTGAAATTGAATATATCTGATGTTCTTGCAACATCTGTAAACACTATTTATACATTTGGGCAATGTATAGGTGAATGTTATTTGCATACATTTGATCTAAACTGGCATTAATATCGTTTATCTCATAAAATCTGATGTCAAATATACACCACATATTTTGTGGATTTTTAGATGTGTTTAAGTATTTTATATTAGCACATGAAAGTCATTTCATTATCTGATATTTCTCAATTGACATTTCATAATTCATAAAGAAAGAATTTACTATTTAACAGTTCTGATTGTTGTTTTAATGCATGGATGCCAAACTCAATTGGGTCACGTAACTTATTGTGACATATTGTGACTTTTTTGCCTTTGCAGAGCTGGGGTGGGCATGGCCTGTGAGTGACACATCTGGCCTGTAGGCTGCCAGTTTGACACCCCTGTTCTAATGTATCATAATTGTCAAGCTACTAATTTTAGGGAAACAATTTTTGAACTGAAATATGTTGTGATATTTCATTATGTGACTACCTTGTCACAGAAAATTCTGGATGTATACTAGAGTCTACACTGATATTAAATAGAGCTGTATTACATTTCATCACAACCAACTATAAATTGGTTGTGCATTTTCATGTGGTTTGCATTGCAAAAAATGTGATGAGCAATAGAGCTAAGACAATATTTCATGAACTTCAAATACTGCAATGTAATTTGAACAAGGAATCTTTTGAGAAAAAATTCAAAACAGAAAAACAATTACTTTGATTTTCACCAAAATGTTGAACACTTATAAAAGAGAAAATACATCCTTAATTTGTGTGATCTATATGGATTAAAATATTTCTTAATACCGTATGTACATTCCAAATAAGGTGAATGGGATTCATTTTATATCTTAACACAGCTAACATGCAACTCATCTCATTATTTTATCCTCCTCATTTGTTGAGTGTTTCAATAAAGAATGGTTATCTTTCAACTATTATAAGTTTGAAGGAGAAAATTCATGGAAATTATTATTCCAAAGCCGTACAATTAAAATACATCAGATTTATAAAACCAATTACATTTTAAAATTTATTTTAGCTGTCATCGTGTACTCATCCATATTCAAACTAATTCCAGAATAACTATCCTGAAAGTATGATTTTCTTGACCAGCAAAGAACAAAACTTACTCTAAGATAAATCACAAAGTCCTTGCAAGTGGGCCAATTCTGTGTAGTTATCATGAAGGAGAAGACATGCTGTGATTGATGATAATCAAGGAAGAGAGTCCTCTTAACAGCTCCTTTGGTTTTTAGTGAATCTAACTGTAGTTCAGCTTTCAGAACTAAAGAACATTAGGAAACAAAATGTTGTAAAAGGCAAATACTGTCCTTCACATTCTGTGCTGATTTAAGAGAAAGCTGCTGTTTTTGTAGCTTCTATACATTCAGTGAATCAACTGTCTTTTTCTATAAGTAGGATATCCAGGTATTTCTTATGATATTGTAAAGAAGAAAAGAAGGATTATTGTGAATTCTTCACTGCCTTTTAGCCAGAAATTCACCACATCAAAACAAAAATGTACAATATTTCTACAATGTTCTCCCAAGTAAAATGGCTCTAAATTTAACATTTTTGACAGACCCAAAGCCTTCATAGCAGAACTAATACCAGCTTTATTCCCATAAAGATAGATGCAATTGTCTCTATCGTTTTTCAAGACATTATTTAAATAGCTAAATTCTATGCTGGGTTAAGTGCTGGGTTAAGTGGCAACAGCTGTCGTCATCCCTCACAGGCTCTACAGTCAAAGGACTGTAGTTCAGACAAACTGGGAAAATGACATAATTATTGCAGTTGCCTTCATCCAACACTTCTCTTCAGACTGAGAAATTAAGGAAATGCCAAATTTAGAAAGTGCCAGTACTCTTCCTCTCATAATCACCTATTCTCTTGTATTTTCTGGCTGTGGCCCTACGTTAAATCTTCTATAATCTACACTATGAGTGTCAAACTCACGGGTCGCGGGCTGGATGCGCCACATGCTGGCCACACCATGATATGTCATGTGACAACAATGTGATGCCGCAAATTTGACATCCCTGATCTAGACCAAGATCTTTCAACCTTTGTTCCATGGAACCCTAGGTTCTGTGAGAACTTGATGGGATTAAGAAAAACACTAAAAAAAGTAAAAGTTCACTTGAACCCAACCAATTTTCTATCACTATTGCTTTGTCTCTGAAGCAGGACAAAGTTTGAAGATGTTTATTTTATTTTATTTTTTGTAGTTAAAAGATTCTGCAACCTGAAAAAGCTTGAAAATCCTTAAGGAGAAGAATTAGAGCAGTGTTTCTAAACTTCAGCATCTTTAAGATATGTGGACTTCAACTTGCAGCTGGTAAGCTAAAGTTGAAGTCCACACATCTTAAAGTTGCTGGCAATTCTTGTCCTTAAAGATTCTCTTGTCCTTAAATTTTCTCTTTTGGCTCAAACTTTACTATCATCTGAGGAATACTCAGTGTTGAATAAAAACTAGCCACTCTCCTCACACATCTCTTGCTGGCCTAAGGATATAGCCCTGCCTCAATTGCAGAGCCATCCCTTCTCCTGTCTCATAGCCAAATGAAAATATAAGGTTACAGGCATAGCTGGGTTATCTTGAAAAATTTGCAATCAGCACTAGCAGGGATGTACTATTGAAGCACCAAGACCGCCAATCTTTGTGAGTCCTTTGCGGGTAATATTTATTTCTAGCTGTACTGGGAAAAATAGCATCCCCAAGATCACCTGAACATGAGGAAAGATTATTTAAAATGGAATATGAATCATTTCCTACTGAATAAATACTGACTCTTAATTCATAATTATGTTTCATGGGCTTAAGTTTTGTTTCATTTTCTTGTTTCTTATAGTACAGAACATGAAAACTACACACTTATTTATTTGTTTACTAATTTAGAATAATTTAGAAAACTAAGAACAACAAACTAATCCAAATCAATAAATAAATTAAGAGCTAATAATGAGGACTCTGTCTGATGATCACCTAAAAACATCAACCTCATATTAACCTGGCAACCCAACATTTTTGCAATATTTTGCATTGACTGCCAGTTGGTTAAAAGATGCAATTCAATATTCTGATCACCTTTGAAGTCTTATGAAGTTTGGCATGTGGGTCAGTCCAATCAAGTGTGCTGAAAAGTGAGCTTGCTAAGATTCCCATTTGTCAGGTTTTTGTCAAAAGAGATTTGAAGGCCAGCATTGTCTGCAGAGGTTTCCCTCCTTCTCATCAAATGTTAGAAATACATTACCTTTTAATATTTCGAAAACTATTAAAATATATTTTCTATTCTGTATTTTCCATTGTGTATTTGCTACATAAATAGACAAAATGGCTGAGTATGGAATGGCTTTTCTTATTGCTGAATGCTACATGGTGCTATAATTATAATATACTACAGTAATTGTTTATTATGTTTATGGTTTGATGTATTTAGTATTTTTTTTGATTGTTGTATTATTTTGTTTTTATTTATCTATGTATGAATAAAACAGTATGTATGACATATATTAGAGAATTATGGAATTTGGAGTTCTGGAGGACTCTAGGTTGATTTTTATAATAATCAACATAAGGAATGCTTGTTATTTGCATTCCTGGCATTAGCACTTAGTTTTAAGAATGTTAACACCTGGCTATAAGAATATTAAATTCTGCAGACCATAAAGACATCTTTAACTTTTAAAATATCTCTCAATATTCTCATGCAAATTTTTGAATTCCCCCCAAACCCCACAACCTTCAATGCTAACATGCAAATATTAAAAAAGACTTACCTATTTTATCTGAAAAACCTGGACTTTGAAAACCTGCACAAGCTACTACAGTAAAACTGTAAAGGAAAGAGAAAAATACTCTTACTGAAGTTCTTGTAGACATTTCAAAAAACCATATTAACATCTGTTTTCTTTTGTCTTCTCCTTTACAAAACCTGCCATATAAAACATCTTGCTGAAATAGATTTTGATTATGCATTCATCTTCCATCTCTACTGCTTTACTAAAAGAAACCTAATTCTGAAATTTTTCTAAATTATCTTCCTAGACAACTTTACTAAATAATTATGCTTTTAAAACCAGGGATCTCAAGCTCTTAAATACCAAGATCTATGCTCAGTCATCTAACAAAATCAAAATAATCAAAAATGCAGAAATCAAGGTCAAACACAACCCTGATGTGGCCCTCACTGAAATCAAGTTTGACACTCCTGTTATAGACCCATCACCTCCACCACAGATTTATGCATACATGCATTTTGTATTATAGAACTACAATTTGCTACTAATCAATGTTTCTGGTAATTTTATTTATGTATCACATTTAGAAACTGTCCTTCTCCCTCATAGAGAAACTGTTAACAGCATGTGTTCTTACTGTTAAGTTCGGAAGGACGGCGTTCAGAGACGAGAGACTCGGTTCGGTAACAACAGCTCTTTATTAGTAGGCTAAATCAGACTCAGCAAGATAGCAGCTGCAGTGGCTCTTTTATAGAGCTTGCCGAGGCTAGGCGGCCAATGACACCGCTTTGAGTCTCCCGCGCTTGGTTTTAACCAATCGCGGCAGACTCTTAGCGAGCCAATCATAATCGTCCAGGCTGACCAATCAGGTAACAGTTAAAATGGACCAATGGGAATGCAGGGTTTCAAGCCTGCTAATATGGAACACCCCTCCCCTCTTGGTATCGTCCAAGGGGCGGGGTGACGTAGTCACGTAAATAGGCGGGTCTTCGCACCTGCCTACTTGACCTGCGCGCTTCATTCAGTCTCTGGTCGTCGGCCGGTTCGGCCGGGCTTCGCATCGCTCTCAAACTTCCTGATGGAACCGCCTGGAAGGGTGAGCCGGGCCTATAGCTGCGACTTCCGCCTGGTTCACCCGGGTTGGTTGAGTCGTTCGCTCTGCTGCTCCCGCCTGGGTTCTCTGGGCTGGTTGAGCTAGTCTGGCTGCTCCTTCCAGGTGAAACACCCATCTGCCACGGTTCTGTGTTTTCAGGTGAGTATGGTTGGTTACTTATTTGGCTTCCGCTTGGGGGTGTTCTGCTTGCGATGAGTTTTTTCTTTTTGGTGTTTGCGGTCCCCCGGTTCCTTTGTTAAAGTCTGTGCTGGGTAGCCTTGACCATAGCTGGTTGATGTGGCGCTTCCAGCTTCTCCCATCGGTTGTTTCTAGGCGGTACGACTGGGGGCCGGTGATTTGGGTTATCCGTGCAGGTACCCAAAGGGGGTCCCCAGTGAAGCTTTTGGCAAAGACGGTGTCGCCGATGTTGAAGGCGCGATGTCGGCTGGTGGAGCCTGGGGGCTTCTCTGGATTGTAGGTGGGGTGTAAGCGGTCTAGTGGTGAACGGAGTCTTCTGCCCATAAGTAGTTCCGCTGGGCATTTGTTAGTGGTAGTGTTAGGTGTGATATGTTGTATCAGCAGCATTTTATTGATTTTTTCCTGGATGTTGCCGTCTTCGATTTTTTGTATAGTTTTTTTGGTAAATTGAACCATTCGCTCCGCCCGCCCATTCGCCGCCGGGTGAGCGGGCGAAGTTAAAGCGTGTCTGATGCCACGGGCAGCTAGGTATTGTTCGAATGCCAGTGCCGTGAACTGTGGCCCATTGTCGGACACTATCACATCTGGCAAACCGTGGGTGGCAAAGAGTTTGTTAAGCTTCATTATGACGGCTTCGGTGGTTGTTTTTTTCATGGTGCAAACTTCCAACCAATTTGAATATGCATCGACGGTAATCAGAAATGTATGTCCCTGAGTGGGGCCGGCAAAATCAAGTGTTTCCCATTCTAGGGGTGGTGCAGCGGGGGTGGGTGGGGTGGATCACCTTTGTTGACAACTGTTGCATGCGGCAACCCAAGTTTCAATCTGTTTGTCCATGCCTGGCCACCAAGCGTAACTTCGTGCCAGGGCTTTCATTCGGACGATGCCAGGGTGCCCTTCATGCAGCATGTCTAGTACAGTTTTTTGTAAAGTTTCTGGTATCACCACCCGATCTCCCCAAAGTATGCACCCGTTTTGGGGAAAAAGTTCAGTTTGCCTGTTCCTGAAGGGTTTAAAACGTTCGTCCTTGTCATTTTCCGGCCACCCCCGTTCTACCCAGCTCAATACTCGTGCCAGTTGCCTGTCCTTTTTTGTTTCGCGGGCAATGTCTGGCGCAGTGGGCTGGGTAAGGTTTCGAGGTGAAGGACTTGTATGGTGGGTGCTGGGTCATCGTGCACATCTGGAAGGGGTGAACGGCTTAAGGCATCGGCGTGGGAAATGTTCTTACCGGGGCGGTGTGTGAGCCGGTAATTATAGGCGGCCAAAAACTCGGACCACCTAGTCATGCGAGGTGACAGAATATTTGGGGTGGCCTTGTTGCCCGCCAATATGCCTAGCAGGGGTTTGTGGTCAGTAATGATAGAAAAGGTCCTACCGTAGATATATTCGTGGAACCTTTTCACTCCGGAGACGATCGCTAGGGCTTCCTTGTCCAGCTGGCTGTAGTTTCTTTCCGGCTTGGACAGGGTTCTTGAAAAGAAGGCGACGGGTGCTTCTTTTCCATCCAGTAAGGTATGACTGAGGATTGCCCCCACTCCATAAGGTGATGCGTCGCATGTAATTGTTAATGGTAAGGTTTCACTATATTGGATGAGGACTGCGTTGGAGGTTAAGAGGTTTTTTATTTGTTGAAAGGCGTTTTCCTCTCATTTTCCCCAAATCCAGGAGGCGGTTTTGTCCAAGAGTCTATGCAATGGTTCCGCCACAGTCGCCTTTTGGGGTAGGAAAACATTATAAAAGTTAATGAGTCCTAAAAACACCTGAAGTTCCGCCATGTTTTTCGGTCTGGGGGCTTCCTTGATGGCTTTGAGTTTTTTGTCGGTAGGGTGAATTCCGTGTTTGTCTAGAAGGTACCCCAAGAATTCGACACTCTCAGTGCATAGTTGGCATTTTTCCTTTTTAACCTTCAAGCCAGAGTCTTTAAATTTCTGGAGTACTGCCCTCAGGCGTTTTTCTAGTTGATTTTTGTTAGCCGCTGCCACTAATACGTCATCAAAGTACGGCACTACTCCCTTAATTCCTTGCAATAGCCTTTCCATGAGGCTTTGAAAGACCCCGGGTGCTACGCTGACGCCAAATTGGAGGCGGTTGCATTTAAATGCCCCCTGGTGCGTTACAATCGTTCGAGCCTCGGCGGTTTCTGCATCGACCGGCAGCTGTTGATAGGCTTGTGCCAGGTCGAGCTTAGCAAATACCCGGCCTCCCCCCAGTGAGTGCAGGAGGTGCTGGACTACTGGCATGGGGTAGGCGCTTTGCTGCAGGGCATGGTTGAGGGTGGCCTTATATTCACCACAGATTCTTATGGAGCCATCTGGTTTAATGGGGGTGACTATAGGCGTTTCCCAATGGGCGTGGTCAATGGGCTCCAATACCCCTTGGGCGATGAGCTTATTTAGTTGCTCGTCTATTTTAGGCTTGAGGCGGATGGGGGCGACATCTGGGCTAAGATTGAATGAGATTGGGGACCCCTTGTACTTGCCTAAGGTGTTGTCGAAGTCCTCTTGGAAGTCCCGTGCAAGTGTCGCTTCCCAATCTTCCTCGTTCGTGTGGTGGATGCCAGCCATTTCTATTCCTAGCGGCTCGAACCATTGTAGCCCGAGCAAGCTGGGGCAGTCTTTGTCCACAATGGTGAGTGGCAATATGTGGATACCGCCTTTGAACGTGATTCTGAAGTGCCCGATGCCGTCTACGGGAATGCGATTTCCTTGGTAGTCTCCGAGGATCAGCTTTTGGGCGCTTAGTTCGTGTCGGCATATGCTGGGTATTAGGCACTTGATGGTGTGCCAGGAGACCATGGAAAGAAAGGAGCCGGAGTCTACTTCCATGGTGCAGAGTTGGTCTTCGATGTTTACGACTATGCGTACCTTTTGGGTGTCTATGGCTGAGGAATGGCCAATGACGACTGTTTGATGTGTCTCTTCTCTTCGTGCTGGTTCACTGAATCGTTTGGTGCAGCCGTCTCTGTTCCAACGGCTGTCAGTCTGGTGTTCCCGGTGCTTGGGGGGGGTGCCATCTCATCTTCTGGGGCTGCCTGCTCGGCGGCGCGGACTCTGGTTGCGTTTATTTCGGCATACTTTTGTGATATGCCCCCGCTTCTCACAATGCCGACAAATGGCATCAAGGAATCGGCATTCAGAACGGGGGTGGTCGCCTCCACAACCGGCAGACTGGAAACTTGACTTACGACCCCACCGGTCTCGCCGCTCGCGATCTGATTGGAGTCGGTGGATTTCTTCCTCCTCGTAGTCACTGTCAGAGGGAGATTCAATGTTGCCGTGGTGGGTGGTGGTATGTTTCTCTGATGTCAGAGTTGCCTCGTTGATGGGATGGCGGTCGGTTCTGTTTGATTGGCGCATTCTGGCCGCTGATTTGCGGGTGGCTTCGGCTGCAGTTGCTTCTGCTATGGCGTCAGCGAGGGAGATATTGCCTTTGGCCATCAGCTTACTTTGTAGTGCGGGGTCCCTTAAGCCGAGGATGAACTGGTCTCGCATGGCCTCATCTAGGTCCGTGAATGCGCACAGACCTCCCAGGTCCCTCAAGTCAGCCACGAAATCGCTGATGCTCTCGCCCTCGCGTTGGTCTCATCGGTAAAAATCGTGCCGCCAAATGAGGGTAGGCACGGCTGGAGCGTAGTGGCTACAGAGGATGGGTGCGAGGTCATCCCAGTCCATTGCTTTAACATCCACCGGTTTTGCCAAAGCCTTGGCCATTTTAAATATGGCGGGTCCGCAATGTGTTAGGAACACGGCCCGCTTCCGATTGTCGTTCGCGTCTTTCAGGTTGCTGCATTCTAAAAACATCTGAAACCAGTCGATATAGGACTCCCAGTCTTCGGTGGCTGGGTTAAAGGGTGCGGGTGGCATGGTATTGCTGGCCATCTTGCTGGTCGTTTTCGCGCCGTTTGCTACGTGCTAGATGTCTCGTTGTTTCACAATCCCATCCTCGTCGCCAGTGTTAAGTTCGGAAGGACAGCGTTCAGAGACGAGAGACTCGGTTCGGTAACAACAGCTCTTTATTAGTAGGCTAAATCAGACTCAGCAAGATAGCAGCTGCAGTGGCTCTTTTATAGAGCTTGCCGAGGCTAGGCGGCCAATGGCGCGCTTTGAGTCTCCCGCACTTGGTTTTAACCAATCGCGGCAGACTCTTAGCGAGCCAATCATAATCGTCCAGGCTGACCAATCAGGTAACAGTTAAAGCAGACCAATGGGAATGCAGGGTTTCAAGCCTGCTAATATGGAACACTTACTGGGGATTATGCAGGTTTAATTCACACCATCTAATTAAAGAGTCATACATAGCTAAACACAAAACAAGTTTAAGTTAAAATCAGTTTCTGAGGGTAGTAAATAAGGCTTATTATCATTGATTCGTAGTTTTTAGGAAGTGTTATTTTATATTTTTCCAAGAATTATCAAATTCTTCTGGTTCTTCTGAGAAATGAATGTTTCTTAAAATGATGAGCCAAAAAAGGAGTGAAAACAAGAATCTTGTGTGTGTCATGCCAAATGCATGTAACAATTATATGTAGATTAGTCTGATTTACCTTGAAGGGCTGAGAGATTCAAAGAGCTGATTATCACTTTTGAAGCCCTTAATGGCACAGAGATTTTCTTTCCCTGAGAGTATCTGTTCCACTGGATCTGATAGGGTATAAGTGTTCCCGGTCCCTAGGTTAAATATGTACCATTTAGTGGGACCGAGAAAGTTGGCAACCGTTCTGCTTTTGAAACACCATTCCCCTTGAGATCCATCAGGCCCTGTCCTCCTATGTTTCTGAAAAGCTTTAAGGATTTGGTTTTTCTTACAAGTATTGGGACACTGTGAGGTTGGGGCCCAGTAATGTTCCTTGTGCATATATGGGGATATATGTGGAAATACTGTTGTTTGTGATTTGCATAAGATAGAGGCTACATAAAACAACAAATAATCTAAGTTTGGATCAAATAAACAATAAGTAAATAAATCCAATGACTTACAATAAATACACCAAATAAGTCTGTTACAGGACTGGTATAGGACTATATAAGTCCTATAGTAGTTTAATTCTAACTTAATAATTTCGGACAACTGTTTAGCGTCTCTATAGACATCAGCATAAAACAGTAGTGATAATGATCTTAAATCTCATTACTTTCAGTAAGACAATAGCATGGCAATATAAACTTTTTGATACCTACAATAGATTGTTCTATTTGTTTTACTTTTTCTCAAGCACATGTAATTAAGATACATTTTATCTAATGATTTTTGAATAAAGCATGTACACTGTAGCATCAAAATTCTCCTTCTATTGATAGATGCATATTTCATTGATTTATAGCTATTCCTGCAGGAATGTTAGATGAGGAGCTGAGTTGGGGCAGAGAAAGTAACATCTTATTTAAATGCTAGCCAGACTAAGATTATAGAGAGGGGATACAGTGGCGCAGAAGTTTAGTAACACTGGAATAGCCAGCCAGAAATGATCTCCACTCCAACGGTTTGAGCCAGGCTCTTTGAGATGGATTAAGCTCCCATCACTTGATTCTTGCTCGCCCACTAGTTTGAAAGCATGCAATATTGCAAGTAGATAAATGGGCGCCACTTTGATGGGAAAAACCTAGCTGTCTTCATGTGTTGGAGGGTGATAATCAATGCTGGATGCAAGGCATTGTGACACAAGTCAAGGCATGACTGGCCTGGAAGAGCCAGAAACCCAAGCACTACTAGTTAATTGGTGTAAAGCTAGTTCACCCCCCACAGTGCATCAAGGATGGATGCGCAAACACCAGACAGAATGAACTAGCAATCTAGGTGATCTAGGATAGGTAGATTTTCCAGACATTGTATATCATGTGCTAAATAAATAAATAAATTATATAGATACTAAGGCATCAATAACTTAATATGAATTCAACTTTCTCTTTACTATTTCATCCAAACTTTAAATTGTTTTTATGATTTCTCTGTAGATAAGAAAACAAAATTCATACATTTAATAACAATTCCCTATCTGATTCAAAACAATATTTTCTCTATACTAGATACTATTTTTACATTATAATTCAAATAGTTAGATTTCTTGGTCTTTTTAATGGTTCATATGATATTTCATTCATTTTATCTTGAAATGCCAATCAAAAGGCATTTTGCACAAGTTGCACAGCTGGGTAAGAGATACAGAAACCTATCCCACGGTGTAAAGGAAATATTTGTCTCTTGGAGTTTCCCTAATAATTGTTTGCATATGTAGAACATGAAGTTTTAATAACTACAGAGAAAAATTACAGAATGAAAAACTAGCAGCTGTTCTTCAATCATTTGGGAAGACTATATTAATTTTTTAATAGTAAGAGTTAAATCTCCAGAGCACTGTATTTTATAATGTAATAGTGCACTACAACCATCTATCAACCATTGTATTCATGTAACACATCCACTGATACATCTATCAGAAAAATAACATTTAAACAATCTTTTTCTCATAAAATCCAATTCAAAAATGCTAGGAGAAATCACAATGTAATTGAGTCCTTCCCACTTATGTAGGAAAAAAAAGAATTCTTAGATGGTTAAATGAATTGAGCAATAATTAGCTGTAATCTTTCACAGATTAAATTTGTTGTAAATTAAAAAAAGAAATATAAAAATATATTTAAAACCATTGTGTGGAAATATTTCAGTTTTCTAAAACATACATTTATAATCATGTTCAGAAATGTTATTTTAAAAAAAGTCAATCTATCAATCTGCAATGTACATTCCATCAATTTTGACTCTCCTATTTTTATTTTAGCTTGCTATGTATAAATTAAGCATTGGTATATCTTTATCATCTCCAATTCCTTGGTCTCAAAATGTGTTGGATTTCAGTTCTCATAAGGCTACCTTGGTTATGCAGCATAATCTAGAGGACACTGAGTTGGGGAAGCTTGGTACAGAGTTATTATGTATATATTTCTTGCTTCAAGCTTGAATTTCAGAAAATTGCAATGGTTAGGGAGCACGTACCTATACCACTATACTTATACACTCTACTTTCTTTAGAAGTGGTAAGTTCCAGATGGCTAAATAAAGAAGCAAATAAGCAGAAATATTGTTCTGCCTATTTGCTATATTTCTCAGCCTGCCTCGAAGAAGTATTTTGCAAACTACATGAGGCAAAAGATGGAATAAAAATAAATGGTGTCTATTTAAATCACTTAAGATTTGTAGATGATGTTGTTATCTTCTCACAAGATCCAGAAGAGCTACAAAGAAACATACAAAAGCTGCATGAAGCAGAAGGACCATTTTATTTAAAAATAAACCTGAAAAACAGCCAGGTTATATTTAATAAATTTACTAAAGAAAAAAAATTATATATGAAGAAGAACTAGACACAGTAGACCATTACATATACCTTGGCCAATGGATCTCAATGGAAGGTGATCCAAAGGAAATTGAATGGCATGTTAAATGTGGTTGGCAGGCATTTGGCAAGCTAAGCCTAATTTTCAAGAACAATCTTCCCCCATGCCTGAAGATAAAAGTTTTCAATCAGTGCATGCTACTTGCTCTAACATATGCCAGTGAAACATGGACACAGACCTCTATACAATCTATACAAAAGCTACAAGTGGTGCAAACAGCCATGGAAAGATACATGCTCAGCATTACAAGACAAGATAGAAAGACCTGAACACGGATTAGAGAACGAATGAAAGTATACGAGATCATCAAGAGAGTAAAAGAATTGAAATGGAAATGGGCTGGTCAGAGAGCAGGAAGAACTGATGGCAGATGGATCAAGGCAGTCATACAATGGATCATATTCGATAAAAAGCATCCATGGAAGAGATTTAAAACAAGATGGATTGACAGCATCAGCAAGTATTGTGGGCCCAATTGGCAAAAGAAAGCTCAGGACCACAGAGGTTGGAAACATGGGAAAGAGGCCTTCATTCTGCAATGGATAGACAATGGCGAAAATGATAATGATGATGAATTAAACTATACAGTCCTTCATATTTTCAGAGAAGGTACCGGTATATCTTTCCATAGTTTGTTGATTGGTTATAAATTCAACCACTGATTATTATCTCTTATGTATGGAGTATTGACCTATACTCAACACAACGAAGAATTCAAATCATTAGACTTGCATTTAAGCTTCCATGTACAATATGGTCATTTTTTACTGAACATTATGAGGCATCAATGTTGCATTTTTCCAGGAAAATATTTAAAAAACAGCTTCTGATAATGATATCATAGGATTTGCACAGCTGACACCAGCTGGAACATAGAAAAACTCAAATGCAAGATGGGAACATTTGGAAAGACCTGGCCCCTCAGATTTGCCAAGAGTTAGACACAATTCAATGGATATCATCATCATCATCATCATCATCATCATCATCATCATCATCATCATCATCGTCAGGCTTTGCATAAGATTCATTCTGTTCAAGCAATGCACAAACTAGGAATGTAAACTGGCCAATGCTATAATGTGGAGATTGTGAAGTTTTGAATTAGCTTAGTCATAATGTAAGAACTCAATGAGAAAAATCATTTTGCAAGCAAACCAGGAAACAAGCAAGCAAACTTGTCTGTAAAAAGTTCTTTAGTTTTTCAAACTTACCAGGCCACTAAGGTCATAGAACCAGGAAGATGACAGGTTTTATTTTCTGGATTTATAATCACTGGGGAGAGGAGAAGCTGAGCATTTATTGTCACAACTGGTCTTGCTCTGAAAAGCAAGCAAATATAAATAAAAACATATTTTAAAAAACACAAAAGAGAAGACAAAAGGAGACTTTTTCAATTTCTATGGATGTTCATGACATTTAGAAATACAGAAAATATGAAATGCACTTTATGTACACAATAAACATTCAAAACATCAGCAGGGACATGTATACAAAATACCCACATCAAGATGAGACAGATCTGTCTAGAGGGATGATGCACAAAACATTCAATGTTAATGATTCACTCATGTCTGCACATATGATAGCATCTCTTTCTGATTTTTATTGATAGCAGTTAGCCAAATTCTCAACAGAAAAAGATGCACAAGTAGGAGAAGGTGGTTTTTCTTGTTACTAACATTTGAAACAGCAGGGATTTATTTTAACAAATAAACAAATAAAATGTATGCATCACATCCCAACAAAGTTCAAAGCCAAATTGTAAGGCAGTTCCCAACTGTGTGCCACAACGCCTCAGGGTGCCACAGCAAACTCAGAGGAACTCCACAGGATAACACAGTGATATCCAACATATGTCAGACGCCCAGGGGTGGGATTAAAAATCACAGCAACCAGTTCATTGCCCGGTTGCTGGGTGGGTGTGACCATGGTGGGCATTGCCTACTAGAACTTCCTGTTTCTGGCTTCCAGTGGGCCTCCAGAGCCCGGGGGAGGCCATTTTCGCCCTTCCAAGGGTACAGAGGCCTCTCCCAGGCCTCTGAGAGGGCGAAAACAGTCTCCTGGGCTCTGGAGGCCCACCGGAAGCAGGGCCATTTGTGACTTCCGGTTTTTCTGGGAAGGCAGAATTTTGCCCTCCCAAGAATCCAGAGGCCTCCCCTGGGCCTCTGAGAAGGCAAAAAGAGCCTCCCCCGGGGCTCTGGAGGCCCGTCAGAAGCCAGAAACAGGCCCATTTCTGGACTTCTGAAAGGCACGTTTTCCTCCTCCCAGAACCTCTGTGTGGACCCTGCACTTTTACCTCCATTGAAAAGGACTGCATGGAGACTCCTGGAAGGGGAGGGGAGGGGTGAGCAGGGCCAGCCAGTTGGTTGAAATACCAGTTCAGAGAACCAGATGTAACTTTAACATCCGGTTTGGCCAAACTGGACACACCACACAAAGTTTGAACCTAGAAGCACTATGAAAAATTACTGGGATACTAAGGGAATTGTTAACCAATAAAATTTGGGAATCTTTGCCACAGGGTGTTACTTTATATGATTCTAACATGATAAAATATAAAACAAAATTGGTGCAATCTTATGCATATTTACTTACATATAAACCTGTTGAGTGATATGCTGTAGATTACAAACTTTAATTCAATTAATGGAGAATTTTATCAAAAAGTATTTATAGAGTGGATCATTTGAGATTAAGTAAATCATGAAGTCATCTGAAACCACTCTTTGATGTCACAACAAATGATATTTGAGTGATAAAAAAAACTAAAATGTTGTGTTATAAAATAACTATTTTTAAACCAGGTGTTTGCAACAATGTCTGATGTTTTTATAGACAGGTTTTCAAATAACAATTATATAACTCAGTAGCAATCCAGGTATAGGCATCAAGTGTGAAATCCAAAGTTTCTGCGTGTTTATTCTGACTTGATGAGCTAGACAATATGACCCCGTTAAATTTTTTCAGAAATCTCATGTTTTGTTTTATTTTTTTGCTTCCCTTTTTTTTGCTCATTTATCAGCTAAAGAAAGCAAACTAACCCTAACCCTCAACAATGTAATGTTTTATTTATTTATTATTTATTTATTTGATTTGTCACTCATTTACAAGATAATAGGTATAAATATAAACATAATTATGAATACATGAAATGGATACATATAAGAAGAATAAAAAGAAACAATAGGACAGGGACAGTAGGCACTTGGTGCGCTTATGCACAGATCTCTTAGGAAAGGGGTGAGATCAATAGTAGACAGTCTAAGGTTAAAGTTTTTGGGGTTTGGGGAAGAAACCACAGAGTCAGGTAGAGTATTCCAGACATTGACCACTCTGTTGCTGAAGTCGTATTTCCTGCATTCAAGTTTGGAGCGGTTTACATTGAGTTTGTATCTGTTGTGTGCTCTTGTATTGTTGCAGTTAAAGCTGAAGTAGTAGAAAATGTTCTTCTCAAACTTACATAGAATTTTTGCTCTTTTTACTACATTTCATCTTTGTGATTAATATACAAGGAAAAAAGAAACAGTTTTTCAGACTGTTTTATGGTATAAAATAGATGACAGATCTTAAGCCAAGTAGACAAAAAGCCAAAAAAGAAGAAAGGTCAGTCACAGAAAGAGCAATTGGAACAGACATGGCTATAATAAGTGAATTAATTGTCTCTTTTTTGTTAACCTTTTAGAATAAAACTTTAAAGAAGAAAGTGATAAACCAGCATAGGGTTCATTTGTTTCCTTTCCAAATCCATGATCCTTAATAATAGCATAGAAAGCAAATTTTTAAAAAAGCTAAATACAGTAGAAAAGTATAGCAGTAGTTAAATTTTTCCATGCACATAATGTAATGTGTAAAATCAACTTAAATGCTAACCATCAACTCACCAACCATAACTCATCAACTTTTCAAATATACTGCAGCTTCAGATTGTAAAGGTCCCTGTTATATAACTTATCTACAATCATTATTTGATGATTACACAGTCTTACAAATCCAATAAATGTAGTTTTATTCAAATTATTTCAAGTAACTGATTTGTTTCTACAAAATAGAAACCTTTTCCAGAAATATTTTGATTCTGTTATGAGTTCAGATATAGTTTGAAAGAATGGGCTTATGAAAGAAAACATTTTACATATGTATGTTTTTTATTAAAAGATTAAGGATGGAGATAGTAGGAACATCTAGCATTGCATACCTGTAAACAACTACCTTTCCAAGACCAAATGCACCAACAATTAGATCTGTGGGAAAAATACATATACACTTTCTTAGAACAGAAGGGAAATAGAATAATCATTACAATTGACATTACTGATATGAAAATCAATAAAATGACTAAATGTGCAGCAATTTTATGGAAATATGAAAATTCATAGAAACATTCATTTGTCTAAATTTATTTTAAATTGGATTTCTGGCACATTCTTTTCACTCTCATTCCCATATGAGCACTCACATTCTTTCAATCAAAAAACAAAACAATGATCCAGCTTCTACTCAAGTATCAGAATATTTTTTACTCTTCTTCATTATTTGTACCATTTTTTATCCATACTGTTTTCTACACCCAAAACAATAATTTCAGCCAAACAAAGAAATCAAGCCACAAAATCTCTCTGTGGTACACTGTCTAGACGATTAGGATGGCTAAATAGATGACCCAAATGGAGATCTGGATTCTGGAAAAGAATTAGGACCAAAATTTGTAAACCTAATAATGGATGGAAGACAATAAAAATATAAACAGTGCGGTAGACCTTGGGCTGAAATAATTCAATTGGTTTTAATATAATTGTTTTTATATGATTTCATCTCTTACTTTTATATGATTTATATGATTTTATATGATTTCATCTCTTATTGTATCTTACAAGATACAATACTTAATACAACCATACTTTTTAAAAATAATTATTAAGAATACTCAAAACATGTCTCTTCGTGCCTTTCATAAATGTGGACATTCCACAGAAAATTGACTGATTTCCTCTTTAGCTTGGTCTGGCTAAGGACTACTTTAAACATCTTGAATGCCAAAATCATTAATGTGTTTTATAAACATTTTGAATTCTGCAAAAGAAAATAATCACAATCAAGTGTTCAAGCTGTCTACATTATCAGAATGTTTTGCAGCACTGTTATCCTAAAAATAGATATTTTAGTGAATACTGCTGTATTTCTTCCTAGAAAATACCAGAGGCGCAATTTGCTAGCTGAAAACAAAATGTTTAACATATGCAGAATATTTTTCATCAAAATAAGATATTATTTTTCTTTTCTGGAAAAAACTGAAGAAAAACTGACATATTTTTTAAAAAATTGATACTAATTCATTTTTTAAAAATTCAGCTTCATGGCTTTGATTAAATGAGAAAAATCTATAAAAGTCATTTAGAATATAGCTGTAATTCCACAGAGTTTTGCATTTGGATTCTAAGTGTGTATTTCTACTTAGAATTGCCTTCTATGGTTATGACTCAATTTTTAGAAAGTAATTAAATAACCATAATACACTTGTAAAACAAAGAAGACTGCCAAGAAGTCTAATACTGTGTACAGATAAGGAAGACTATTGTTAATTTTTGGAGTCAAAATTAGCAATAATTCTAAGGGGACATATTGTTCTCTAGTACTAGCCACAATTATTGGGAAAGGTGAAATTTTATAAAAAGCATCTATTTGCTAATATGGGCTTTTGTTGTTATGTACAATTTGATATAAACACCATTGCATTATTTTAAGATGTAACAGAAGAAAAGAATTATTACTTTAACTGTATTCAATAATAAAACACATTGTACACTAGACTCTAAAAAGATGCTAGATTGTCATCTTTATTTTGGATTTGGGCTATTGCAGTTTTGACATATTCACTATGCTCTTCCAAAATCTAGATCTATATAACACTTTCTATAACATACATTTAAAGGAACAAGGCAACTGGAACCAGGTTGCGATGAGCCAGCTGCCAGCATCTGACTTTCATGGCTTGTTTGCAACAGATTGCAAGAACAGATACTGTATGAAGCAGTTCTAATTCCTTCTTTGATTTCCTTTTTCATGGTAAGTACCCTTGTTTCAATGATGCTCCCAAATGCATTCCATAACTGAAACAGTGATCCTAAATGAAAATTTGATAATTGTAGAACTCCTGGCATTTAGCTTACAAACTATCTTACTAATTTTACTAACTTATTATTTCAAAACCTCTACTACTATGGTAAAACGATGGAAGGTTTTCTGCTATATATCTTGATGCACATACAGATGAACTACAAAGAATACTATTCTTGAAGATGGATTATTATGTTATTAAGTACCTAGTTCCTTTTAGCCACATTTTGTAATGTTAGTCCATCTAGGTAGCAGCAGCTAATTGATCTTGGTTGAATTTGAAAAGCCCAGCAGGCTTAGACTTATTAAAACTTGCAGTAATCAACAAATCCTGGACCTGCTGGCTAGATTTTTAAAAAAATTCCAAAAGAAGTTAGTGGAAAATCCTTTCCATATTGTTGTCAAATATGAGGAGACAAGGCTAACTAAAGAAGTCTTCAGATTTATTGTTGTTTATTAATATGTATGTATGTAGGTAGGTAGGTAGGTATGCATGTATGCAGATAGATCAATAGATAGAAAGAATTAAAATTTGGCATGCAATGCCCTATAGCAGCATCCCGAGGGGAGGAGTTGCAACATAGTACATAATAGAGTATATACTATGTATATGTATATACATAATATGTATATAGGTCTAGGTGTGTTCGGGTCTTTTCCCGTGTAAGATTAAGAGTATCTTGGTGACGTTTCGGTGAGGTCCCACTCGCTATCCTCAAACTGGTGCTTTCAGCTTCGTGCCAGTGCAAGAAAGCACCAGCCTGAGGATGGTGAGTGGGACCTCGCCAAAACATCGCCAAGATACTCTTAATCTTACATGGGAAAAGACCCGAACACACCTAGACCTACATACCTGTAAAATCTATGAAAACATAATATGTATATTATATACACAGTATATAATAGAGCCATGGTGGCACAATGGTTAGAATGCAGTAAGGAGGCTAACTCACTACTCACTCCAGGAGTTCAATCCTGACTGTTTCAAGGTTCACTGAGCCTTCCATCTTTCTGAGGTTGGTAAAATGAGGACCCATATTGTTGGGGGGCAGCATATTCTGTAAACCACTTTGAGAAGGCTGTAAAGCACTATGAAGCAATATATAACTGCTATCGCTATTGATATTAGTGTCACTGTTCCAATTCTCCAAAACCAAGAAACAGAAATAAAAGTTTTGATTAACTGCTTTTAATTCTGGCAGGCCTGGAAACATAGGCACATAGCCAAAAAAAATGCAGCAAAAACAGTTGCTGCTTTCCTGCCTATTTAACCCTGGCCCCTGCGTGCGCCTGCCCCACCCACATCGCTGTTGTACTTCTAGAGAGGCCTGAGAGGCCTGAAATCTTTCTGTTGGGCCTAGTTCTTTCTTCTGCTGCCGGCCTGCTCTCCAGCTGACTACTGGCCGAATGCTTCTTTGTTATCCACCTCCCATGCCTTGAGTCTACTGTTTTTTATTATCCCTGTAAACCTTCCCCCTTCTAATGGCAACCCCAAGATGGTCTGCTGGTGCTTGCCCTTTCGAGGGTTGACAATTAGGTCTTCATCCTTAACTACTTCATTAATTCTCAAACTTTCACTGTAAAACAACAAATTGCCAGTCTGAATGTTCTCATTTTTTCTTGGGTCTACAGCTTGTCCAAAGATTTTCTATACTGTTTTGTTTTTTTCCTAGTCAGCCATATCACCTAACATTAATGCTGAATCTTTGAATTAGTTAATCAGCCACATGTGGACCTATCTTACCAAGTAACAGACAAATAACACTTTAACAAGTAATAAGAATGTCATACGAAACCTTGCTGAAGCTTCACTAAAATCAGCTATATGCACAGCATTACCTTTCTCCACTAAAGTAGCTAATTTGTCAAGGGAAAACTCTCTCTCTCCCCCCCCCTTCTCTCTCTCTCCCTCCCTATTTCTCTCTGTGTCTATGTGTGTGTCTATGTATATGCATACTTAAATACGTGTGTGTGTGTATTAATTGTATGTATGTATGTATGTATGTATGTATGTATGTATGTATGTATGTATGTATGTATGTATGTATGGTATTCAGCTTTGTTCGGGTATTTTCCCATGTCATTATAGTTGTGCTTTTAAAGTTGTAGCAACGTTTCAGCAGAATCTCATATGCCATCATCAGGCTTCTGTATTGTGTTCGTCTGTGAGTCAGACTTTTACAGTTGTTTCAGTTTTAAATTTGGGGCTAGCCTACTGCTGTGCCAGAATGGTTTTTTCTTCATCCTGATTGGTTGGGAGTCTTGGTCTGTGTTTATTGGTCTTGGAGTTTGCTGTGTTCTGCTTGATTGGTGTTTCTAATATCTTGTCTGTTTTGTGGCTTTTTTGTGTCTTGAAGAATTTGAATCCAGAGCCCTGGCTAATGCCACCCACAAACTCAAACTATGGTTAAGATACATCGATGACACATTTGTGATTTGGCCCCATGGAAAAGAAAACCTAAACAATTTCCTAACACACCTAAACAGCACACACCCCAAAATCAGGTTCACCATGGAAACAGAAACAAACAAACAACTACCATTCCTAGATGTACTAATCTACAAAAAAACAGATGGCACACTAGGACACACCATGTACCAGAAGAAAACACACACCAACCGCTACCTCAACGCCCAATCCCACCACCACCCAGCACAGATAAACTCCGTGGCCAAAACACTAATTGCTAGAACCAAACGCCTGGCAGACAAGACACACATAAAGACTGACTAAAGTACTGACAGCCAACGGCTTCCACAAAAGCAAAATCACCGGCTTGATCCACAAAAACACACTGAGACATAATGGAGACCCAGAAGATGAACAGACCTATGGAACAGCTGTCCTGCCCTACATAAGAGGTACTACAGACAAAATCAGTAAGATACTACACAGGCATCACATCAAGACTGCCTTCAAAACAGACAGAAAAATAGCAGCCATCCTTAGAAACCCCAAAGATAAAATTGACCTGGAAAACCAAGGCATATATAAGTCCCCTGTGCATCATGCCCAGCCACATACATTGGACAGACCAATAGAAGAATAAGTACCCGCCTGGATGAACACAAAAATGCAGTAAAAAAGCTGGAACACACTTCCTCACTAGTCCAACACATGAAAGCCACAGGTCATAGCATCAACTTCAATGGCACCAAAACCCTAGCCACTATAGAAAACCCCAGCCACAGAATTATCAGAGAAGCCATAGAGATTGAAAAAAGACCTGAAAGCATGAATAGATGATTCCACCAGACTGTCGATTATTTGGAAGCCTGCACTCACAAACAAAAAAATCTCCACACCACTAGCCAGGCAAACACCTGGGCACAAACAGATCCCCCCTGATACCTCCAGCTCAAATACACCCCAACCAGGCACCCAGATGAAACCTAGCTTCCTAGAAATGATAGCTGTCCATTTACTCGGAGCCAAGCCGCACTAAAAGCCTCCAATACAGGAACACAATGTTGCCAGCCAATCAAGACACAATAAAAGCCACAAAACAGACAGAAGATATTAGAAACACCAATCAAGCAGAACACAGCAAACTCCAAGACCAATAAACACAGACCAAGACTCCCAACCAATCAGGATGAAGAAAAAACCATTCTGGCACAGCAGTAGGCTAGCCCCAAATTTAAAACTGAAACAACTGTAAAAGTCTGACTCACAGACGAACACAATACAGAAGCCTGATGATGGCATATGAGATTCTGCCGAAACGTTCATTTTACATATATAAGTGCTTTGTGAACAGTATATTTTTCTGGCTCAATTTGCTTATAGAATAATACTTTTCCATCTCCTAATTTCTACCTCTATTATCCAAACATTTATAAAACAAGTCCCATGTGAAGAAGACTATATTTATGATATTATGTTCTAATATATCCTTTCAAGTGAACAAAACAGCCTGATATTGTAGAAATGTGTGCGGGGGTACAAATACACTGAGTCATTAAAAAGTATATTCTAGTATTAGCTGATTCACTAAAAATTCTAAAGTTTTTTTCCATATGTACATATGGATATTATATTTTCTTTGCAAGCTTTTCAAAAATACAGGAGGTGGATCAACTCATCGTGTAATAATTGATAAAGCCATATTACTTTAACCAAAAAGCTGCCAGGCACAAAGATAACACAGTGAAATCCAATTGAGTCCAACCCTTTATTTGCTTAAACCTAATGGACAAAATATTACCAAACTGAAGCTGTAAACCTCTACCCCAGGGGTGTCAAACTGGCGGCCTGCAGGCTGGATGCATCACACAGAGGCCAAGCCCATCCTGGCTTTGCAAAGGCAAAAAACATCATGATATATCATGTGATGCGGCCGAGGTGACATCCATGCTCTACCCAGTATATCTTGAGAAAATCTGGACTGTGGCTTCCCTGAACTTCTTTCCTCCTCTACTATCTCTTAATTTGGACTGCTCTTTGGAATATACTGTCTCCTCCCTGGAAAAGTTCTGTGCTGCCAATGTTCTTTTCCACTGCTTCTTAAGGTGTACATTCCATCACAGGAGTGATGTTATTCTAAGCACATATATGTATGATTGATTGCTTATTGTACCCTATAACTATTATTAAGTGTTGTACC
This sequence comes from Notechis scutatus, assembly GCF_049901735.1. NCBI lineage: Eukaryota > Metazoa > Chordata > Lepidosauria > Squamata > Elapidae > Notechis > Notechis scutatus. The sequence continues at coordinate 49,350,112 of NC_142025.1, read as the reverse complement.
TGATGATTCTTGACTCTTGACAAATGTATCTTTTCTTTTATGTATACTGAGAGCATTTACACCAGGACAAATTCCTTGTGTGTCTAATCACACTTGGCCAATATATAAGAATTCTAATTCTAATTCTATATCCACTTCTATGTTTACAATTTGTCAAACCAAAGAATATGATTGACCTATCAGGTAAAATATTTCTGAATCCCAAGTTCCATTGATTTTTCTACAGTCCTCTATATGGAGAGAGGAAATATTCCAAGGGAATGTCCTGATATGACTTTTATCAGCCCGTCACTCTAGAACATAGAATGATAAAATTAGAAGGGACCTTGGAGGTCTTCTAGCCCTGCTTCAGCAGGAGACCTATACCATTTCAGATAAATGGTTGTCCAGTTGCTTTTTGAAAGCCTCTGATAATTTGTATGATTTTGTAGACAAACCAGTTTATATTTTCCTACCACTTCTATTATTATCACCATCATTCCTATCACCACCCTATTACCAGAAGATAACCAATTAAAATGGAAGAAATGGCTTAGTTTCACAAAGTTTTTGATCATAATAGTAGGAGTGCAAAGCACCCAAATACATCTTCTAAAGCCTTTGTAAAGATCTGAAGAAACAATAAAGCACTTCAAATTTCCTTCTTTTTTCCTCTCTTTCAAAGTCAGTGGAGATGAGAACAAGAATCACAACCTTAGCCAGATGGGTAAAAATAAACAAAGGGCGATGGGGAGAATCACTGAAAGCAGGCCAAAAACACAATCCATCCCAAAACATTAGCACAGTACGTTAACAGAATATAGAGACAAAGATATTCCAGAACACTCTTCCAACAATGTCCCATTAATTACACGGGACGTATGCCAACAAAACAATCTACAGTTTTGGATGACAGCAACTGTGCTGTGTATGTTACGTTACAAATGCTTGGGGGCCTTCTCAGGCCAAGACAGAGAAATGCTGTGTATATATTGTATGCTAATCCCAGAAAAAAGTAATGATAGTAATGGTAAAATGGATATAAAAATGGTGCATTTAGATTACAAATGGTATTGGATTACTGTCCTAAGATGGACACTTTCAAAATAAAGACCAAAAGCTTCAGCAGTAAAGCAGTGCTGAGAAATACAAGCTGACATCAGTAAAATATTGATTCTTCAAGTAGAAACATTTAAGAAAAAAACAAGGAAAAAATTGAAAAGCAGCCCAATTTAAATCAAGCTAATAATTGGCAAGCAAATTTTACTTAATTTACCTTACATGCCACTCATTTCATCATCCAAATGAATCTTTGGATAATTTTTTTTTACCATGCTTTGCCATCTGTTCATAAGACCAGTCTTTTGTGACCAGCAATAGGATTTAAAAGAAAGGATCCTGATATGCTTTGCTTCAGACTTCTCCAACCAGAAGCCCTTCAGATATCTTAGAGCACTACTTCTATCAACTTGAACCAGTACAGACACTGATTTGTGTGGCAATTGATTTTGATAAAGGTTGTCTTCCAACACATCTGGAAGGATCATGTTTGGAGAAAACCATTTTAATTTAATTGTATGAAATACAAATGACTTATAACTCAATTCAATTGGTTTCAATTAAAAAAAATCCAATACAACATATAAATAACATATGTATGTTATTATAGTGCCCTTTAGATAACAGTACAAAATAGTTGCAAAATGGATATATTAACATTAATCATCTGAATTAAGAAGAATATATGAACTCTTCTGTTTTCTATCCAACAATAATATTTATCATTCACTCTGTTCTATGTGGACATCTCATGCTACAAGTTAGATATATGTACTGAGCCATCAGATGAGTTAATATTTCTTTAAACCTTGAACTTGTTGCATATTTTAGTCATCTGCCACTTCATGTTTCTCAAATGTTGGGATGATTCCCATCAGCTTTGACCCTATAAAAGATTGTACCTAGAACATTTGAATGCTACCAGATTTTATAATGGACTTTAAATACAATATCTTGTTTTCAATTTTAAAATCTCATTTTCAATCAATAAAATACCATTTGTGTATTCATCCATCCTCCAATTATTTGTTAAACAAAGAGTTTACTGTTTTTGTTTTCACTGAGTTTAGTAGGACTAGGAAACTATGCTCACTATATGAATCTATTTGGTACAATGTGTTTAGTCCACGGCAGATGGCAGTGCCCAGCCAATCTTGACTAATCAATGAAAACCAAGCAGGATCAGATCTAGTTAATACTTGGAAACTTGTAGGAACTAACATGTCTATTATACCAAACTTGGAAGCTGAAAAAACATCCCAGAAGAATGCAAAGGTAGACCACGTTTGTATTGTTCACAGCAAATCTCTATGGACATGTCCAACAAGACTCGAGTCTTCAATTTCAAGGACACACATATTTTAAACCATTTAAACCCCAAATTTACAAACAGGCAAGTACCTTAAATCAGGGGTCCCCAACCTTTTTTATGCTGCGGCCCGGTACCGGCATCAGCTGGGCTCATGACCCGGTACCGGCATCAACTGGGCGCCGCCATCTTTTTGACGAAAAAGTGCTTCCGGTGACCTCACCGGAAGCACTTTTTCATCAAAAGATGGTGGCGCTAGCGCTTCCTGTAAGCTTTTTCGGGTAGAAATGGCTTTCTACCCGGAAAAGCTCACGAAGCGCTGGCGCCGCCATCTTTTTTGATGAAAAGTGCTTCCGGTGAGCTTTCTACCGGAAAAGCTCACGGAAGCACTTTTTATCAAAAAGATGGCGGCGCCCAGCAACCAGCGGCCCGGTAAGACTTGTTCCGCGGACGGTACCGGTCCTCGGACCGGTGGTTAAGGGACCCCTGCCTTAAATGACTTATTTGTTGATCATCAATTTTGCATTATAATGATGATTTTATCTTCTTATTTAAGAATATTTTATATTAATATATCCATTGTTGATATCTCAAAACAGAACTAAAATATCTCCTTTACTCCAAAACAAGTCTACATTTTTAAATCTCTGTTCTCCAAAAGGAACAGGCTGAGAATGCATTTTCCAGAGAAAGAAATCTCCCTCTGGTGGAAGAACATTACCTGGATAATCATTTTGATCTATGTCTGAGTCTCCTCTTAATGTAAATCCAAATCCTGCAGGCATAGATTGGGTGGCCCACAGGCCAGTGAGAATCTGGGAAGGATTAGGATTTAACCCATTTCTGTCTCCATTGTAGATGAATACCCTCCCCCTTCTGTCTTCTCCTGCAAATGGAGCACCTATGGCAACATCTGCAAAATAGCAAAGCCAAATTATATTGTTAGAATCAATTGGGCCTGTTCTGAGAAACAGCATTTACTCTGAGATCCAAATAGCTCCTCCCTCCCACCTTTTGTAAGGCCTGTTTCCAGGGGTGGGATTCAAATTTTTTAACAACCGGTTCTGTGGGCGTAGCCTAGTTGGTGGGCATGGCTTGGTGGTCATGTGACTGGATGGGTGTGGTCAACTCAACATCACTCACATCGAGGCACGCATCTCCTCGCCTGGCCTCTCATGACTGTGGGGATGCTGCAACAGTCGTAAGTGTGAAAAACGGTCATAAGTCACTTTTTTCAGTGCCATTGTAACTTTGAATGGTCACTCCACACAAGCAAAGTACCAGCAAAGGAGGGAAAAAAACTCCAGAGAAGTTCCAGAGACAGGAAGCAACACCAGAATGTTTCCTTCCTGCCTTCCTTACAGGATTAGGCCAGTAATTTCTTCTAACAACCGGTTCTCTGAACTGCTTAGAATGTTAACAACAGGTTCTAGCGAATAGGTGCAAACTGGTAGAATCCCACCCCTGTCTGTTTCCCCCTCCCCCAGGCACTTGATCAGGCATAATCTCTGACATAACCTGCATTATCCCATTTTTAAAATTATTTTATTTTTATTTGATAAATAACTAAATAAATAAGTGCTTTACTACCCTGGGCAGGAAATGTTTCAACTAGCACTGTTCTGAAAAAGATCCCACTTTCTTTCTTTTTTCTTCTGCCAACTTTTTTCATTTTGATTAAACAAAATTTGTGGGTAGCTCCTGCATTAATTTAATTATTACGTACTCAAGAAGTATAGGTAAATATTCTATCCTTTCACATAGAGTTTTCTCTTCAGTAATCTGTAGGATCTTTGGCTTCCCTCTCTTCATTTAAATTCCAAGAGAAGACATTATGAAAAAGTCCTGAGAATCAGGTAGAAAAATAATGTCTCTTCCACAGAGAAAGGACAATTTTGATAGACGGCAAGGCAGTTTTGGCATAGTGTTAAATTCAGTTAGTTTTGCTTTCACAATCACTGATGTTTGGGGCAGTATTTGAAACAGTGTGAATAGTTTTAAAAGGAGAAAGGGATATGGATCCATTGCTAAGCTAGTTGACTTACATCATTTGACCCAGGTCCTGTTTCCTATTGTTGAAAAGGAAGCTGCCTCCCACCCGCTTCTTCAATAATAATTCAAGAGGGGTTTTAAAACTTTTTCCTTTTCTCAGACTTTTAAAGCATGGATATTTTTACACATCTGGTTTTAGTTATTATATTTGTTCTACTGAATTTTAGTTGAATTTGAGACATTATAAACCACCTAGGAACCTGTGAGTTTTAGTCCTGCCTTAGGCATGAAATCTAGGTGGACCAGACACACTCTTAGCCCAATTTAGCTCACAAGAGGGAAACAGGAGGAGGAAGAACTATCTGACATATTTTATGCCTTGAATTATTTATAAAAATAATAAAGGTAGGGTAAAAATAATTTTTTAAAAGGAAATTGTAACTGGAATCTACTGGACTGATAATTGTGACAATTCTAACATTCAATTCATTTGCCCATTTACATGGTAGCACAACATCCTTCAGTAGTCATGAAGGATGTAATTAGTATGTTTTCATCATCATGACTTCATTTTGGGCAAGGAAGAAACTTTGCTACTGAACTATTCATTCCCCCTAAGTTATTTAGGTGCATCTCTTTAAGGTGATGTAGTTACTTACCTCTATAACCATCCTGATTGAGATCTCCCAGGGGTGCAATAGAATTGCCAAATCGACCAAAAACCTCAGTGCCAGACAATGTCTGTGCTTCTTTGAAGGACAAGATAGAATCCTGCAGATACAGATACACCTGTCCAACTTCCTTAGGGTTGCTCTCAAATTCACGTTCCATAAAGAGAGGAGCACCAACTAGGATGTCATCCATACTAAAGGGAAAGAAAGAAGGATAAAGGACAAGACTGACATCCAAGTTGGCTCAGCTGAAAAAGTGGCTTGTTTTGCAGGAATAGGACAAACTGGGTAGAACGACTAAAGCAAAGTCACAAGCCCTGACCATTTTGTAAATGCATTGTGTTATCTCAGGCATGTATGAAAATGGTGGTTTCTAGTGCAGCAGTATTTTGATGAAAGCAATAAGATGTTTGCACTGTGCTGGATTTCTATCCATTGGGAAATTATCCAGCCTTATTCCTTTCCTCTATGAAAGTTCCTTACTATGTAACATCTGGACTGGATAGGGGTCACCTGTGAATTAAATGGCCCAGCAGTACCTGCTTTGGGAGATATGATACTGCTGAATCATGGTAGATGAAAAGTTTATCCATTCTTAGTTTCTTTCTCTTTTGGTTTCTGTAGATCCTTCCACGAATGAATGAATCTTAGGCTGTCTGTTTCACTGCCTCTGATCTTTGCTATACTTTGTTTTTCCAACTCCTAATTCAGATAACAAAAACAATGATGTCAATTTCACCTCCATTTGTTCTCTTCTGTTCTAGCCTGTCCTGAATTGTTCTAACAATGCACAGGGAGCTGTGTGTTTTAAAACATCTGGTTAGAGTAGAAATTTTTAAACTTGAGAAACATTTCTGTTTGTCTGCGTTTATAAATAGCCTTGTTTCAGAGCCAAATTCAGGCTCAGAAAGGCAAATGGGATGGGGAATGAAGCAGCAGCTTTTCAAATGTAACAGAACATTATAATTCACAGTAGTGTTTAATGCTATGCTACAAACTGCTTGCTAAACACTGCTTCTGGTAAGGAACTTCAAAATGGCTAGCGCAAATGGAATAACTGTGTTTGCCACCTTGATTTTTTTCATTCCCAGAAAATGTTCCCATTTCCAATGAAGGAGCATCAATGTCAGTTGGTGAAACATGAGCAAAAAAGTGGATTAGGGTACCCAAATCCTACTTGTCTGCTTCCTATTGGCACTCTTTTTGCCAACAGAAGATGGAATAAAAATGATGTTTGATCTGACCAAGCATCAGTCTTTGATTTTCACATAAGCGCCCCAACGTACCTACCGTCCCTGTCCTATTGTTTCTCTTATTCTTTTATTTTTCTTATATGTACCCATTTCATGTATTCACAACTATGTATACATTTATGCTTATTATCTTGTAGACAATTGGCAAATCAAATAAATAAATAAAATAAATAAAATATCTGCACTGGTGCAGGACTTGTTTATCATAAATCAAGAAAGTACTTATACTCATGCACTGACCAGGAGAGCCTTAATTATTTTCTTTTAAGAAAAATGACTCTTAAAAAAGCACATGCTGGCCACCTACTGAAATTTTATGCAATTCTTTTGTGTTCTACTGGGTAATTAGCAGCAGGAATTGTGGTCTAGCATCTGGAGGTCACAAACATAAGCACTTAAAGCTAAGATATAGTATGGGTTGTGTATTTCAACTAGGCATTTGATTTCAGCTCACATAAATATATACCATTTCTATTAATCTTGTGCATAAGCTACCATGGCTCTGACCTTCAGGTATTGGTGCCTATTTAATGAATACTATTTTTCATTAACTGTATTAGCAATGCAACATGCCACTATTATAACAACAACATTATACATTCAACTTTTAAAGTAAGGATTATAGGTCCATGACAGAACATATGCTTCAATTTCAAATTTAGGCTCTTAAGACATTTTTGTCTGACAGACAATGTGGTGTTGTGGTTAAGGTGTTGGAAGCACTTCTGGGAGACTGTGGTTCAATTCCATGCTGGAGCATGGATATTCACAGGGTTGTTATTGTGGGGGAAAATGGGAAGAAGTATACAGTGCACATTGCCTTCAACTCTGGAACTAAAGGTGGGATAAAAAATATAACAAGTACATTTACAGGAAATAAAGTTGTATGTTACTAATCTACAGTAGTGTTTTAAGTATCATATTAGTACAGGGTGGAAATGGAGCAATTTTCAGCCTATGGACCATATGCTTCCCTCAAGCTTCCTTCTATTCTTGTCAGCTTTTTGAGGAAATTCAGACAAAAAACACCAAATATGAGTACTAACATTACTTTTATTGTAAGGTTAAACTAACAGAATTGTACAAGCTTGAATGTACCCCTCCCTTCCCTTACTTTTATTCTCACCAAAACTAGAGAGGATCCCTTCTGAGACATTTTCTCTACTCCTACCCCTTCTCCAATCTCAGATTTTGTTTATCAGACCATTGTATAGGCTGCAGTTCTTCCTCTTGCTTTTCAAGGTCATTCCTCCATACCATTACAGTGTCCCCTGAATATCCTCACATTTGATTAAATATTTCTTTACAGTATTTTGGCATTGTGATTCAATAATTCACATTGACACAAACTAGAAGAGTGTGGGAGCCTAGCCAGATGTTTCTGATTAACAACAGCACCTATCAGAATTATGGGAGTTATAATCTAAAACATCTGGAGGGTGCCAGATTGTTTCTCTCTAATGCATACAATGTAACCAAACTTCCTAGGATTTTTAGAAATAAAATCCCATCTGGACCCATTCTCACTTTTGAACAGCAGGTAAGGTAGTGATAGAAGACCTCAAAAGTATATTTTCCACATTCCAACATTTCTCAAAGCTATTTTAAAAAGCAGATTTTTTAAATCTCTCTCTCTTCTATATACTCCTGCCTTCAGCTATGGAAAAATCTTCTTCTCCCAGTCCAGATATTTCTTTAAAATTACTTGTTTTTGAAAGCTTGTCCAAGTGTGAGAAAATTGGGGATCAACTGATTGAATTGGGAACTAGTTATAGTAATAGAAACAAGTAAAACAATTCATAATTTTTGAAAAATAATGTGATCTTCCATGTCTGTGATGAGAAAACATTTCTTATTTTATTGGGAATGCAATAGTTTTATTGGGAATGCAATAGGTAGCATTTTATAATTCGATGTTTACACTTGCAATTTCTAAAGTTTTAAATCTTATGTCCTAAAATAAAAATTGGAATAACATATGCAATTGTAATCTACGAAATCAATTTAAACTCCATAATTGTATTCTTTTTCAGTTATAACTAGTTGGCAGTGCAACTGTAATATAGATCATAGAGTAACAGAGTTGGAAGGGACCTTGGAGGTCATCTAGTCCAACCCCCTGCTTGAGCAGGAGAATCTACTCCAAATATAACCTCTAGGTCCTATTAAAATTAAAATATTCTAACCAATTCTCTCTGTATAACAACATAAACACTTGTAAGGTGATAAATTAATACACTTGCTGGGAGAGTAAAAAAGAATGCACTCAGCTTACTAACATGCTAAACTAAAATTTGGAAATAAAGTAAAGGGAAAATGTTTCAAACAGCATAAACTGCAAGGGAAAAAATACAGGTATTTGCCCTGATAGTTGACAATAGTTCATGTACCATTCCATTCAGGGGGCCCAGGACTACTTCACCAAATGAGTTAACTCCAAAGCCAGATTGTGTGGGCAAAATAAAACAAAAAAGTACGTCTATTTTCATTTTAAGTTCAATTGTATTTCATTTGATTCAATTAAATATTAATTAAATTAAATATTTGACTCACAGCAAATATATGAAGACATATAAGGGGGTTATTGTTGTATTTAATATTTAGTATTGACAAATATCCAATTTTTATTTTTGCTGTTATAGGTTTGTTATATATAAAATGGGTGGTCACATGTCTTTTTCAAAATTTAATAATGCTGCAATTTTCATATCAAAAATTACAACTTGGAAAAAAATTATAAAGTATTTGGGGATCACATCAAGACTTTAAAGACAATAATGCACATATTGTGGACATTGTTGTTTACAATGTAGATTAGTTTATTGCAGTCTGTTATTGCAGAATAAAAATTTGACAGCAATAGAATTGCCACATAAGGAAAAGAAAGTGTCTATTTCTATTTTAAGATAAGATTCACAAACTGGGGGGGAAAACTACTAATTGAATAAAATATAGTTAAAGAAAAATAACAGATAATTTTCTTTTGGTTCATCAGACAATTTGCTTCATCATTTTATTATGTAGATTAAAATTTTACCACTATATGTAAAAATATTAATATTTATTATGTTAGGAACTTTAGTAAAGGAATTAAAATGAAAGGGGTTGTATTGTATCTATTCAAATAAATTATAAACTTTTTTCAAGATAATTGGTTTTGGCTGGCCTGGAATACTCCCCTGGCAGAGGTGGTATTCAGCAGGTCCTGACCAGGTTTGGAGAACTGGTGGCGGAAATTTTGAGTAGTTCAGAGAACCAGCAAATGCCACTTCTGACTGGAGATTTTACAGTATTCTTTCCCTGCCACACCCACCAAGCCACGCCCTCAGAACTGGTACCGAAAAAATTTGAATCCCACTGGACTAAGCAAACAATTTAAGAATCCATGCATTGTTGTGGGGCAAAAATGGGGTTGGGAGTGCCTTGAGTTGCTGAAAAAAAGAGAGTGGAAATCCAGTCTGTCTATCTGTCTGTCTGTCTGTCGGTCAGTCAGCCACTCAATCAATCATGCAAGCATGTTGTAAATCTAATTGAAAAGCTTAGATTAAACACAGTACAATAATAAAATAGTTTATTACTAGCTTACCCATCATTGTTAATGTCTGATATTGCAATAGTGTATCCAAAGTAAGATGCCATCTGTTTAAAAATAAATAAAAATGCCATTTTTAATCAGTTATCAGCAAATTTTCATTCCGTACCATCAAAATAATTATTTTGTTCTTGACTGTATATTGAGGACTGTATATTTCCATACTATTACAAAGAAAATGGGTGTATGAAGTTACCAGTCAGCTATGTATGAAATTATCTCTATGTTTTACATTGTAGCCTTTAATTGCTGTAATCCATATCTTGAAATACAAAATAATTATGTAGAATTATAAAAAATTATTACCTGCTTGCCAGTGAAATTCTGAATAAAGGTCAGATCTGTGGAATTTATTATTGTAACCTGGAAATAAAAATGCTATCATACATTTCATAAAGAGTTATATTCCACAATCATTCTCCCTAAAATCCTGATGTGATTCCCCAAATGCTTCCAAATTTTCTTCCAAACTGCTATTTTTTCATATGAAAACTGTTATTGGAATCTAGTTTTAAAAATTTTCTCCTACAAAACTTGATGCATTGACATAGGAAGCCCTTAAAATAATGTGGATGATTGCAAAACTCAGAATGTCAGGTCTAAGATGGACTATCCAATTCATTTCTTTTGAGAACTATAGTTCTACGAATAACAAAGCCCTTATTCTCAGTATTTCCTTCCAACTTTTTAAAGCAAGAAAAACATCCACTTTTGGCTTTCATGGGAAAACCCAGAACCATTTATAGGCAGTCCTTGTTTAGCGACCCTAATTGGGACTTTTTTATCACTGTGATAACTGTGAATGATTGCAAAACAAGGCAGTCATCCAACAAGGATTACCTGTATGGAGAAAGAAAGAAACAAAAAAGGTAGGATGGTGGCTAAACCTTGCAATCACAGCTCTGCCTATTTTGCATGTTTGATGCATATAAAAAAAGGAATGGAGCTGATCACATATTCCCAGCTTCCATCTTAACTTTTTGCAACCCTACTCCAATGCTGCTAGAATCACCTGAGAAACCGTAAAATTGTAGGTTTCCTGTGTCCAACTCTAGGGGATGGTACTCATCTCTGTTTCTTAGCTGTGGAAGGCAGGGTTTTCTGAAGACATATCTATGATCATGTGACCAGCATGACTATATGCTGAGATGCATATAACTTTTCCACTGAAGTGGTACCTATTTATATACTCACATTTTCATGCTTTCAAACTGCTAGGTAGTCAGAAGCTGGGCATGATTGGGAGCTCACCCTGTTGTGTGATGCTCAGCTCTTGAATTTAGGCTGTCAGCTTTAACTCAGTATCTTTAACTACTGAGCTATATCACCCTTATAGGAAAAAACTGTACCATTCTAAAAATATGTATCTGAGTTTACAGCTAAGTAGCAAAGCCATATTAGCAAATACATTTCATTTCTTTTTCTAAAATGTGCTACTCAAATAATATTAGAGCTTAACTTGATGAGTAGTTCGTAGAATTTGCTAAAATAATGACTGAGCTCTTGCATCACACCAACCCCATTTTAACCTCATGATCATATCTCTAAATAGGGCTATTGTGTTATATAAATACCTAACTATATAACTATAGAAGTAAATTAAATTATAATCTTCTGCACTCTAATATCTGCAACACAATTTAATTTCCCACTCTATTGTAATAAAAAAATTAAAAACAGTAAACCTTGACTGAAACTTTTTGTATTGAGAGGTTAAGAAAGGAACCAAATAACTATTTTATAAATATTGATTTCCATATTTCAGAGACTTTACTTAATATTAATTGCTAAGTAGAGGGGACAAGGGAAATGAAATAAAATATTTGGAGTACGTACATAGCCAAAGTTTTGTGCACCTCTTGGAACTCCAGCTACCAGCTCTGCAAGAAACGAACAGTCTGAAAGTTAACTTAGCATAATACCTTCCCATTACTCAGGACCTGTTGGCTATTCAGTTTAATAATTTAAGGGATGTAAGTAACATTTGGAGAGGAGTATAATTATCATCAAGTATAGTATTAATATTAATATGCGTATCAGCTTTTTCACAAAAACATTTTTAAAATCATATTTCAAGAAACCCTAGGAACAATGTACAAAAGAATAAGTTTACAAGAACAAATTTTCAGGGGACTTCCGGTTAGGCTCCCTCGGTGATGGATCAAATCCTTGATCTTCTGCGTTTTTGGTTTGTGCTTGCTGCTGGAGGGCCCCGATCTAGAGGTGGCGGAGAAAGGAAAGAACACCAGCTGAGTCGAGGGGAGCCGCATTCCCCCTCCTTGGCGAGACATAAAACTCCTCTCCAAAAGCAGATGCAGCAATGGCCAAAATGGCCATCCCAAAGAGGAAGATCTGACTGAACAAGATTGTGCAGGAGTGGAGAGAAGAAGAGGACAGCTTGGGTAACTGGGCTAAGCAGGATTAACATCTGAATGCAAAGTATCCTAGAGCTAAAATAATTAAAAATTCTTATGAAAAGATTTTTAAAGCTGCGGCAAAGAAGAGGGGAAAAAAGGGGGTGGAACTTGGACATACTAAAGAGTGCCACCTGATGCTAAAAGAAATTAATGTGAACTTTTAAAAGACTTTTAAAGAATAACAAGGCAAATGAAATGTTATCAAATAGAGCTCCTGGAAAGTGAAAGTAGAGTTCGGAACTTTGTAACAAAGAAAGAAGCAAGAAGAAACTGTTCTGGAATTGTTTGATGATTTTGGAAACTTTGGACATTGGATTATTTGTGGATATAATTGAAACTAATTCTGGGAAGTAATCTTATAGAATTTGGTTGTCTAAAAGTATTGGGGAGTGTTGAAAGATGGCAGAACTTTATTTGGAACTGAAAATGGAACTAAAAAATATGAAGGACAATTGCAAGTGAAAGGAGAATCGTTTGGCTTTGTTCTGCAATCTCTGGAAATGGCGGTCTTGGACTATGAGGATCAGCAAAAAGCTTCAGAGGAAGAAGAAGACTTGAATAAAGGAGAGGCCATATTTAATAAAAAAAAATAGGACAATGAGGTTTGAAACTCAAAAAGGGGAAAAGGACTTAAAAACTGGACATTAGAGGAGGTAATCAGAAAAAGGAATAGTGTAAGAAATAAACAAAATATAAGAAAAGAGCAGAAGGGAGGATTACAGAAGGAAGCATTAAAGAGGGAGGGGAACAAAAATTGGAGTGAGATAAAGAGGAGGAAAATAAAGGGGAAAAGAAGTTACAAAAAACAATCAGGAAATAAAGAAATATGGAAAACGAACAAGAATTAAAGGTCATAGTTTGATTGATAAACACAGAGATAATGGGTATAATTACAACTAAAATAGAGGATTCTGCATGGTGATAAGGGATTGTATAAATATTTTAGAATTAAGAAATTATGTAGAAAACAGGAACATATATGTAATTAAAATGGAAGATGAAACGGGGATTGTTACTTAATGGAATGTACGATAACAGCTAGATCAAATAAAAAAAATGAAAATATGGATTTTCACAAAACATAATACAAGTAAAATTTCTTTTTTTAAGAATAGCATGGTCTCGGGTTATCACTTCTCCATACAGACACAAATTCAATTTCATATTCATCTTTGTGTTCTATTCCATATCTTATTACTATTTTAACATTTTCTCAATAATTTTTCCCTTCCTTTAGTTTTCTCAATCTTACTTGTAATTATCTCATTCCTTTCTAAATTCAATTATATATACATATCTTTTTCTAAGTTTCAATACCGTTCTAGTCATCATATTTATATTTTTGTCTGTCCTGTTTCAATTTCATATTTTCTTTTCTCCTTAAACAAAATTTTCGCCTGTAGTTACTAACTGGAGTATGACACCTTTGTATCTTTTAATTTTTATCCATTCAACTCTTATTTAAACTTCAATTTATGCCTTTACAATTATAACATTCAATATAACACATAACTTCCAGTCGAATTCTGCTTGGTACATTCTTAAATACGCACTAAGTTCTTCAAGAGAAAATATATATAACAATAATAAATAAAATACTTATTCTATTCCAATTCAGCTCTATCATTAATGTTAGTTATAATCTTTGACATCTTTAACATTCCTTTTCAATAGGATATCATACTTCTAGGAACACTTATAATATTTCCATAATTTTTTCATGTTTCTTTCATATTCCTCTTCACTTAAATTTTTATAACACATTTATAATAATTAAAATGTTCCCCTCCTTTCCTAATTTCATTCTCTCATTCTCTTTATTTCATTTATTTATTAAACATTCCATTACATTACAATGAGTATTTTATCTATCATTTTAATCACACTTGTTTCATATTTTCAAAGTTCATTTCTATTTTTAATATAACAATACTATCTTATGTACCCTTGCAGAATCCCCCTTTCAATTAAGTTTTCACCCATTATCTCTGTGTCTTGTATGTTTTCCCTGTTTCTCTATGTCCTGGTCCTTTATAATTTCTTTTCCTTTCTCTCTTCTCCCTCTTCTTCTCCCTTCCCTTTTTGACCCCTTCTCTCTCTAATTCTGATTCTCTCTTCTGTAATCCACTCTTCTGTTTCTTCCTAATGTTATAATTACTTTTCAAACTATTCTTTTGGGGGGTTGTTTTTTCGGATCTTAAATTTTTCACTCTCTTTCCCCCCTTTCCTTTCTTTTCCCCACATAGAAATACTTGGTCATTGAAGATGGCTTCTTCTTTGTCCCGCCCTTCTTGTTCTACAGGCATTTCTTGTTGTTTCTCATAGTTCAGGATCTCTATTTCTAAAAATTGAAATACGAAGCCAAAAGAACCTCTTCCTTCTTGTGCATCTTCTTTTTGTTTTTTAAGTTCCATTCTCAATTCTTCCAAGACTGATACCATTTTAAAAACTTTTAAACAACCACTCAATTAATTTTAGTCCTTTAGATCCAATAGCCAAAAAATCCAAAAATCACCAAGTAATCCAAATAATCCAAAGCTGTTTCTTCTTTCTTCTTTTTTCCACTTTCTCTTCCTGGGGTTCTCTTATCTTGTTACAAAGTTTCAGTTAAAATGTATCTTTTAGGAGTCTTGTTAAAGTTTCACTGTAGGTTCCTTTTAGTTCCAGGCAGTCTCCTCCATTTTTCCAGAACCCGCCCTTTTATTCTTTTTCTCTCCTTTCCTGCTTTTAAAGGTTTTTGAGTATCCAAAAGTCTTTGTTGTCCCTTTGACATTTTATTTTCAGCTTAAATGCCTATTGATGTCAAAGTGGATTTTTGTCAATTTCTTACTTAAATCTCTTAGCTGTCAGTATAAGGAAGGGAAGAAAAAAAAGCCAAATCCTTTCCCTTCCCTCTCCCCTTCGCTGCTTCAAAGTCTTCTTTGGGAATAATGTTATTTTTTATAGTTCAAATTCCAGGGTACCTTACGTTGTTGCTTTTTCAGTTTAACGTGGTCAACTTTCTCTTCTTATCTTCCTCCTGAACATTCTTTTCCGGTTGAGTTCTTCTTTGAGGTGGCCATTTCTGACAACCGCTGCAACTGCCTTCGGGAAAGGGAGTAATGGCCAGCTGAGGAGGAGAGATATGGCTCTCCTCGACCCTGCTGGTGGTCTCCCCCCTCTTCACCACTTCTATGGGATGGCTTAGACCCGAATCCAGCCGGCTTGGGGTGCTCTGGTGGAGAGCACGGATCGAAACCACGCATGATCATGGATTTCGGCCCATCACCGAAGAAACTCAAACTGGAAGTCCAATTTTTTTTTGTTTTAAACTTAAACTGTTTAGAGGTAATTTAAAGGGGAAGTACTATGCGGAATCTAACTAAAATGGGATTTATGTTATAATTATTAGGTTATGGAAATTATAATTGTTTAATGGGATAATTTAGAAGTAGAATATTTAATGGGATGTGAAAGGGAATCAACTATAAGATATGAAGGTGACACACTTTAATTGGCAACTATAGGGGAAACCTTATTTTGTAATGTTTGAAATGTGGATATGGATTGAAATTGTACAAAGGCAGATAAAAGTATAAGTATAATTATTTTGAAAATATGAAAACCTTGAAGAGGATATGTAACAGATTTAGAAATGAATGAGAGAATTATAAAATAAGCCTGAGCGAAGTATTTGAGGGGGAAAATTAATAAAGAATATTTAAAGTAGTGATAAGATATGAAATTAAATATGAAAGATGAATATGTGACTGAGATTATATCTGTATGGAGATTTGAAAACCTGGAACCAAGCTGTTCAGTAAAAAAAAGATGTTTTATTTTTCTTTGTTTTGTGAAAACTGAAATAAAATTTTTGTTTTTTTAAAAAACAACAACAAATTTTCAGTTAAAATAATCTGGTATTTGATGGAGGATGTCCTTTCTTGCTGATGAGCCTTACTGAGGGTCAAACAATAAGATACAAAAAGCATTCCAGATGTACTACTTTTAGAGGGGGTATTCAGCAAGTTCTGACCAGTTCTGGAGAACCAGCAGCAGAAATTTTGAGTAGTTCAGAGAACTACTGGCCCTGCCCCCATCTATTCTCTGCCTCCTGAGTCCCAGGTGATCAGCTGGGTCTTCTTTTGTTGCCTGCACAGAAGAAAGGAGCTGGAAAGCAGGTTAGTGGGGTGGGGAGGGAAGGGGGATTTTGCAGTAACATTCCCCCAGGAGTGTGGAGGGAACGAAGATTTTGCAGTATCCTTCCCCTGCCACGCCCATCAAGCCACGCCTACCAAGCCACACCATGCCCACAGAATGGGTAGCAAATTTTTTTGAATCCCACCACTTCCTGATTTTATTTGTTCTACAGGAGGGGCACGGTAGTCCACTTTGGCCTAAGTATATTTCATATGGAAGAGAGGAGTTCCTTTTTTTCTAATAATTTTATTTGGAAGTAATGGAATAAAGTGGAAGGACAAAACTATGTATTCACTGTGGTCTCTATGTTAATCTCCATACATTTAGAGGTATACAGAGCAAATGTTTGGGTTAGTTCTCATATAATCAGTTGGGAGAAAATATGAAGCCTGAGGTCAAACCATAATCACTGAGTTTTTGACAATATCCAAGAGAAAAACTATTCTTTCTAACACTCAAGCTATGTACTTGAGAAGAAAAGAGATCTATATCTATTTGGCTCAAGCCCAGATGTTCCCATCTGGCAACTACAATTGCTATCATCCCTGAGCTTAGAATAATGGGGACTGTAATCCAACACATCTGGAGGCTATTAGATTGGATAAGGTTATTCTACATTGATGACTTTCAGAGCTTGATCTGGAAATCTGCAAAATATGGTTCAGGACAGGAATGACAAAATGATTAGTAGCTTCATTATACATCTGGAAGTTCCAAAATTTTGTAAATAGAATCTTTTTCAAAGGAAAATTCCATAAGGACTCATATTAACAATATATTTATAGATTTTACAAACCTGTGACACAGTAATTAACATGGAATGCATAAACTGAATTTATTTTCCTATTGTTTTTACTGGCACAAATGCCAGCTAGTATCTCTGTAAAACAACATAGTTTTTAATCCATGCAAGGCCTTACATAGATACAAAACCACATTGTATTAAGTGGTTTATAAGTAATTATTTAGTAAATTTACAATTTACAATTAACAAATTTCTTTATTTTGAGAAGGAAAACTGTAATGATGTATTCTAGCTTGGCTCACCGAACCAAGTTTAGATAACAACTATTTGTTAAGAGGTATATATTGAACTGCACAAGGTGTATATGACTGAACTACAAGTAAATAAATTGCAACCAGATCTCTCTTAGTAGCATCTTACCTTCATGAAGGTCTCCAGTAAATTCACCAGCAGCCACTGAGTAACCTGTTTAAGAACAAATTTACAAAAATGAAGCCTGACAATCTATTTCTAAAGAGATATGGATAGTCAGATCTATCTCCTATCTCTACAAGAAAAAAAAACATTATAAATTAAAATATATAAGGCCAATGAGTGGTAAATAATTTTTAATATCTTAGGATAAATATTCATTATACGTCTCAGAAGGACAATACATCTACAGCAGTGTTTCTCAACTTTGGAAAATTTAAGGTAGACTTCAGCTCCCACAACCACTCAGCTAAGCATGCTGGCTGGGGAATTCTGAGAGTTCAAATCCACCCATCTTAAATTGCCAAGGTTGAGAAACACTGGATTAAAGGAAATCTGCAGATTATAATGAAGGTGATTTTTAAATTATGTATTCGGGTAGTCTTCACTTATTATCTATCTCATTTATCAACTATTCAAAGTTATGATAATGTTAAAAATAGCTTTGCAACCAATCCTTGTTATTGTCTAACACTCATGTGATCACCATCCATTGCAGATTCACAGATTTATGATTGTCACATTACCGCATGGCAACATTATTGTCACTTGTGTGCTTACAATTAGTTTGGAATAGGCAGAGTTACTAGGGAAAGGGGAAATAAAATTGTATGTCTGACTTGGTGATATGATGTTTTCTTTAACAATCACAGTGCTTGCTTAATAATCCAACAGGATGAAAGGCTAATGTAATCCAATTGTCATTTGATTTTCCATTTAGTGAGGAGTTCCCAATTGTTGTCACTAAGAGAAGACCATTAGTACCAAAATATTCTGACAAAGTGTTTGAATGATCATTATTTTCTATATATAAATTTATTGAATGGACAGTTTATTGTTGGAGAAAGAACAAGCAACAGTTCCTGTCTTAGAGTCATACATTCATATCAAAAGTTGAACTGATAAGGCAACATTTTGATTTATATTCATAACAAGGGACATACTGTATATTCAGGTATGTTCTCAGCTTCTCCTGCTTAATCAGAGTAAATATTTTCTAATATCAGATTTCTAAACAAGATCAATGCCAGCAAAATCACTATGTAACTTACCCAAATAATTATCATCATATATAGAAGGGGCCACTCCAGTTTGCTTTTCCTGTAATAGTTTCCTTAGAATATTCTTGAAGGAATAATCTGCGATAACATCTGAAATACTGCTGGTGATAACCTGACCTGAGATTCAAAAATATAATAAGTTGTCTTGCAAGCCAACTAGAGAAGTACAGGCAGCAATTGTGTATTAGTTTATTATCTTGCCTTTATTACTTTGTATGTATACTCAAGGTGGCAATCATACATAATTCTCCTCCCTATTTCCCCCAAACAGATCTGTAAAATAGATTCTATTGAGAGAATGATGGTATTCCAAAATCTACCCAGGATAAATTTTTTAAAATAATCCTACAAAATAGACATTGCAGTGATTGTGTAAAGCTGGTGTCAACTCATAAAACATTCCTATGCCTGTTTTAGTAGTTGCCATAAAAAAAGGGGGGGGAAGGAAACCTGGAAGAGCAATTGAAAGCGAACGTACATTCCAACTCTTATCTTTAAAAGATTGTAACTAAAATACCAGAGTTTTTGCCCGCAAATATATTGAATTGGAGAATGTGAATGATGACATCCAGCCTGTGAATGTGCTCAATTGGAGAATCTGGTTTATGAGACACCCAGGGGGGGAAAGGGAACCAGGGTCACAGGTGACTGTAAATTATGTATGCCAGAATTGGCTTCATACAGGGCAGTGCCAGTATGTCACCTCTAATGAATCCTTTGATGTTTTTTGAAGTTTGGCTTGACAATCATGATTTAATTAGAGCAATTGCTGGAATCCTGACAGTTGGGTTAACCAGTGAGTGATGCCTTGTAGAGGATCCTGATGACCAAAGACCAGATAACCAAACCAGTTGGATATGTCAGAAGAAACATTGAAGAACTGGATGCAGTGGATGGTAAAAGAAGAAATAGAACCAAAAAAAATCAACAAAAATAAATGTGGGTTGAATACAATAGCAAGGGACCAGTATGAAATAATTATAGGGATGGATATAGAGATAGAATGATTTAGGAGAGAAAAATGAAATAAATATGTGAAGGAAGAATTAATGAGTCAAGAAGAAGGACATGTCTGTTGAGAACACAGAAGTTGGATGGATCCTAAGGTCCTCAAAGAGAGGTAAGAAATTTACAGAAGAAAGGGCAATGAAAAAGTAATTTATAGATATAATGAGAGGAAGGCCAGAAAAATAAGAAGTGAGTGAAGCTGTGGAAACTCAATTTATCTAGGTTCATTACTTCTTCTCTTCTTTTATACATTTAATTTTTTGACTTATTGGTTCTTTTTTGTACTCTATAGACCAATGCTTACCCTAGAAAAGAATAGTATAATATGAATGTATGTATATATATTGTACCTACTCTAACACATTGGAAAATAAAAGGATTAAAGAAGGATGCAAAATGTTGAATGGGGGAAATAAGAACTGCAGGGGGAAAGTGTAGCAACTCCTGCCCTAAAACACACCTACGTTATCTTGATATAACTTGTACTTCAAAATATATGAATGTTATGAACCTGAAAAGGTACATAGGAGCAAAAGATCATGCATTTGTTTGCAAGTCTAAAGAATGTATGGACATATAAACAATATCAATAGTCTTGGCTCAATCTCCAATATAACAAAGCAGGCCTGGTAAAGTTCTAATCTGAAGTCCTGGAAGGCAACTTATATGCAGTGTCAATTTTTTAAGAATAGTTGGACCAAACAGTCTGATTTAGAAAAAATTCTATTTCTTAACTTCACCAACCACTAGCAGATGGGAATAGAACTGCAAATATTGGAAGTACATAAAATAAAGGACCTATTGACACTGATAATTACCTATTTACAGTGGTCATTCACATGGTGTGATAGAAATATTTTTGTAATGGAGAGCTGATAGACCTATGCACCACAATAATAATTCTTGTTTCTGTTTTAATATATGGATAATATAAAGGAAAGAATACAGAAGAAAGGCCTTTTATTAGTAAAGAATAGAATATAAAATATTTCAAGAACAAATTCATAATTCAAAGTATAATTCTGAATCAGATCAAAGTATAATTCTGAATCTTGTCAATTTATAGAGATAAAAAGAATGGACCAAAATATGCAGTCCTTTGAGAATGACTCAGATGTAAGCTATATGTTGTGAGGTGAGACTTATTCTACAGAAAGTATGGCAGATATGGCATCACAGGTTCTGCTGATACTTTCACTTCCATTTTCAGATTTTTGCTCATGAAAAAGATAAACATACCTTGCCAGTAAAAACTGCCAGGTCCTCCTAATATGAGTTCTCCATTCTGTACATAAGACAAACAACAGCAGCAATAACCACAAAATTAATAATGTATACTAGATACTAATATCAAATACAAAAGAATCATCCAAACAATTAATATTCCAATTACAGGGGACAAAAGTATTGAGAGATTCCCCACTACTTGTTACTGAATACTATAACCAAACCTCGTGCTGTCCATACATGCTGGCAAATCAAATCCCTGGATGGCTTTTGCTGGCTAGAAATTCTAAGACATAGTTATGTACAATTCTAAATATTTATGCTATAGTACATATGTTATTGCAATTAGGGCCATTGTTGAAAGGATATTTTTTTATATTTCTTTGGAAACGATAGAGGGATGTTGAATAGAACTGAAATAAATGCTGTAAAATTTAATGTCCAATAAAAATGGATTAAAATAAAGTTATAAATATTGCAACAATACTGAAAAATAGCAAGACTTCAGGTATAGATGACATAATTGCATAAACTACAGATAAATATATATTTGAAGTATATTTAGCTTTGGAAAATTGTTTCATATGTGTTTGCAGACTGCTTCTAAACATGACAATGCAAAGAATATCAGTGTGCAATACAAAATGCAAAGAAGGATGCAAAAATTACAGGAGGGGTATTGCTGTTTCATTTGTACCTGGAAAAGTATTTATGGAATGCCGATCAAAAGAATAATCAAGGTGATTGATTTACTAATCAAACTGACAGGCTCCTGCAATGAAATGGGAATAAGGTATTTAAGAGGCATCACAGTGACACAAGAAGAGAAAGGGTCAAAATAGAAATGGCACTGAAGCAATATAGATTGATTACAAAAGTGAGTCACCACCATGAAAGAACTAAATTTTGATGATTTCATCATTTAGAATAGATATATAAGCCTACAACTGCAAAATGAAAGAAGAATAAAAAAGGAGTTTATCTTTGGATGAGTTAATGAAATCCTCAAAAAGGAAGAGGTAAGAAGCTCAAAAAAGAAAAGAAAAAAAGAAAGGAATGTATAAAGTAGTGCATCAACATGGGGG
Organism: Notechis scutatus; assembly: GCF_049901735.1. Taxonomy (NCBI): domain Eukaryota; kingdom Metazoa; phylum Chordata; class Lepidosauria; order Squamata; family Elapidae; genus Notechis; species Notechis scutatus. Next base: position 49,328,064 of record NC_142025.1, on the reverse strand, counting down.
AAGCAATAATAGAAAGATATGGAGGGATATAATGAATGCTATAGATATGAATTAATATTAATGTCTTTTCTCTCTCTCTCTCTCTCCATCATATATTGTAACATATATATGCGTGTGTCTGTGTGTGTACACACACACATATACACACACACAAAACACATGTTAAATTGTATGTGAATAGATTCCTAAACTGCTTTTTATTCTTATTAGACAGGTTGTATCTTGTGGATACAAAGAAAGCTTACAAACTGAAATAATTGCAACAAAAACAGCACCATAGTAGAATAGTACAATGCACGCTACATGGGGCTGTCCTTAAAGAGTATCTGGAAGCATTTATTGCAGTAGTTCTCAACCTTCCTAATGCCGCGACCCTTTAATATAGCTCCTCATGTTGTGGTGACTCCCAACCATAAAATTATAGCTCGGTTCCTAAGACCATCAAAAGGAGTCACGACCCACAGGTTGAGAACCACTGATCTATTGGAACAGAATATGGTGAGGTGGGCAGTTACGGGTGCCAGTCATTTGGCATTATGTATCACTTCTGTACGCTCTACGAGCTACATTGGCTACAACTATATTTCTGGGTGCAAATCATGGTGCCAGTGGGTACTTTAAAGCTGTTTAAAACCTCGCACAGAGTCACCGTTCCTCAATAGTGTTTATTTGTCCTATTAAATCTGGCAGGAAAAGCATGCTCCAAGTCTTTCCAGTAAAGTTTGATCTAGTGGGACTCAAGAACTTTTTCTACTATGGTTTGCAACTTTTGAAATATCATCCCTCTGACATTAAGTTTGCACTGACCGCTGACATTTCAGAAAGAACTAAGGAGAGATGGGAGTTAAAAATATGATAAACAAACAAACAAATGAATTTTATAGCTAAAAGTCTGTAGAGATTCTCAGTCATCCAGATTATGGTTGTCCCAAAGGTGCCTTTTCAGTAGGCAACTGGACTTTCTGGTTTTTCTTTTGAAGACAACTGCATTCCCCACTATCCTGTCAGAGCTGAAGAAGCTTTTTGGATGAGAAGCAAAATGTCTTCAAAAGAAAAAACAAGAAAGTCCAGTTGCCTCCTGAAAAAGCACATTTGAGACAAACAAAGAAATAAATAAACTTGGCTTTGCCATATAACCTGTGGCTCTGGCATAACAGGGAGGTTTCATTATTTTTTGAATGCAGAATGTTATGTTTAATAACAACATCCATCCATCACACAAGTGCTATAAAATATCTCAGTCATGTCATCACAGCTTCATCCAGAATGGCTTCCACCAGCTGTTTGCTTGCAAGGACATGAGTTGGCTTCAATTTTGGCTCAGATTGTAGCTAGGAATTGTAGCTATTGTATTATGTTTTTGTTTGAATGAGGACAATAAGCATGAAGAAAATGCTGATTTTACCAGCCTTGTCCCTGGCCAAAACTTCATCTAATATTGCTGATGGATGAGTAAGAACCTTGTCAACAAAACTGCTAGTTTTTATTAGGATTGTTAATCAAATACAGAATCTGTAACTGGTTAATTTCTTCCTCTAAGAAAGCATATTCTCCCTTTGGTGCAAGAAGAAAATAGCACATTTCCCAGTGTTCATATGGATGCCTGTCTAAGATTAGTATAAGAACTGGGTAGAAAGCCAGTTTTTAAGAGTCTTTGAGTTTTTAGGAGTCTTGGGGTTTTTGAGACTCAATACAATGTGTTTGTGTGTGTGTTTGTGTTTGCTATACAAATATTTTTGAGGTGAAAATTGATGAATTGTAGAACAAAGTAAATACGAGAATGAATGTGAAAATGATTAGAAAATCCATCAGCCAGCCAACTACTGTGGATGCTCACCTTATAAAAATCTAAGCTGAATCCTGCTTGACAGTAACCTTGCCCCTCAGGATCTGGGTTGTCTGAAGGTATTAAAGAATGAACACTGAGTTAGTTTTATATTATCAATTGACTCAAATGTATTTATAACTAATAAGGGAGGAGTTAACAAGCTTCAAATGCAAGCTTCCATTTTTTATGGTAAAAATTAGGTAACAATTGTTAGATGAATTCTAGATTCAAAATAAAATAAGAATAGTGACAATTAAAATCATAATACTTGATCACCCAAAGCCAAAACAAAAAAAACAAGTGTGTGAGTTTTGATTTTTTTAAAAAACATGAATCTAAGCAACAAGTGTATATTTGGAAGATGAAAATGAAATCCTTGGTTTGGTTTATTTCTACAACAGTCTAAGCTGGAGAAAGGACCTTGGATTGCACACATTTTGGCTGCAGTTCATGATAGCCAGAGAGTCTGCAGAAAGGCCAGAATAGTCATGATGGCAACTGCAACCACATGATCAAAGTACCACTTCTTTTTTGCATATAACATGCATATAAAACAAAGGCAGCTGCTGTTTTGACTTTTTGAGCCTCTTCTGCCTCTGTACATCCTGATACAAACCACTGCCTTTCATAGGTGATACATATCTTCACGGGTGTCTTGAAGAATGACAATTAGAAGACCTGCAGAAATTGTGCAATTCTTTGTTAATTTGGTGGTCTCCCATTCCATGTTTCCTTTATAACTTCCTTGTTCACAAACATAATTATCTTTATTCAAGGTCAAGGAGTTAATTGTTAGTTCTACAAAAAGAGATAGAGAAAAGGATGGCTATATCTCTAGCAATCAGCTGCTTTTAAAATTTGGCTACTGCTTATCAAGGTCTGTTGAAAAGAACTTTTAAATTAAGCCAGAGTTCATTTATCATTGTTGTAGGACCAGACTCATCTTTATTCTTTTAATGAAACATAAAAGCATCTATATATAATTACATGTCTCTTTGTAACCAAGGGTTTTGGACTCCAGAACTACATGCTTAGGTGGAATTTATGAAAATACAGATGAAAACTGTTTTATGAAGTTTAACTACTCAAAAACTTACTGTTGCGACAAGGAGAATATTCTGCATAGATAGTAAAATTCTGAATAGCAATATAGCAGGTGCCCACTGGATCTTTTTCAGGTGCAGCCTTCAGAGTCCGCCAATGATATAAGGGAGCACAAGCCTATCAAAATATGAGTTGCACAACAAAACATGTTTAGGTGTTTGGCTTAGGTTTACAGTGTAGTAATTTGTGTTGTTACAAATTAATAATTTGTGTAGTAATTTGTGTAAAAATGCAGATGTATTCTTTATAAAACCAAGGTTATTGATTTCTGAAATATTGACACTTCTAGATTGACTGGACTCTTGGCTAGATATATATATTTACATCTGCTGCATTTTTTCTTGCTCTGTCTTATCCTTCATTTGTGTTTAGGAGCAACTTTCCTTCAGTTAACTGAGAGGATATCTCCTAAATTTTCACTGTTATTTGTAGTAGTCTGAATAGTTATAATTTAAAAAAACATAGGCATTGGGACAGAGTTGACTTTTTTTTTGCCTGAAACCCAAAGAGTTGTTCTAATCTATATACATTCACTCAGTAGATTTACATCTTTATCCTGGAGTTCAAGAGCTATACTGTACACAACTTGCCCTTGTGGAACATTCCCTATGGTCTAAAACCAAACTACAAAATACAGCTGCAGGTAGTCAACTTATGACTGTTACTTAATGAACATTCAATGTTATGAGAGACTGCCACAGAGCTACTCATCATCCACTTTCAAAGTTATAACAGCTACACTTGTCCCTGTGGTCACATGATTACATTTTGGGTACTTGGCAACCAGTTCACTTTTATCGCTGTTTGCAGCATCCTGTGATCACTTAACCACAGTTTGGGAAGTTTTTTTTATTGGTTTCTGGTGTTTATTTCTGTTTTCCTGCAAAAAATACCCAAAGAAGAAAATGGATTCACTTAACAACCATAGTGCTAATGTAAGACTGAGATGCTTATTTAACAATTGAGGTATTTACTAAATGGCTGTCCTAAATAATGCCATTACTTAGAATCCTGTCAAGTGATACCTCGATTTATGATGACAAAGACTTACGAACTTAATTTCAGGCTGAATTGTGATTATTAGGTTCAGTACTACCTATAGTGCTATTGTAAAATGTTACAGTGCTGCCCTCCAAGGTCATATCAGGGACTCAACAAACTAGATCACATTTATAATTGATTGACGTATCACATGGTCATTTGACTGCAAATTGTGACATTTTTCCCAGTTTCTAGCAAAAATACCCATTCAAGAGTAAAGTTAGCACTTATGATCGTGTGATTCACTTAATTATTGCCATTAAAATGATCGTGTGACTGCCTGGTATAGAAAATATAGTGAGCTTTCCTAATTGTCTATCTGTCTATCTATCTATCTATCTATCTATCTATCTATCTATCTATCTATCTATCTATCTATCTATCTGACTAATGGAATATTGAAATAAATATTGAAATAAAAGATAATTAAATATCCTTTTATGTTTGAAAAAGCTAATAAACATTACAGATCACTGATCAAGAGAATTTATAAATAGCTATCTATTCATCTGGAGTTATCATTAGCAGCAAATTTCTTCAGCAAACCCACTGCCTATTTTTAGCTTTACTTTTTCAACGAAGGGGGAATAGTGCATTACAGCTGGATATATTGTCCAGTTAGGATTGCAAGCTTATGGAATATCCTTAAACTGTTACATATGTTGGTGGGAAACCAGATTAACTATTTCTTGGATGGTGGGATTCAAAAAAATTTACTATCAGTTCTGTGGGTATGACTTGGTGGGTGTGGCATGGCTTGGTGGGCCTGGCTTAGTGGGCATGGCAGGGGAAGAATACTGTAAAATCTCCGTTCCCTCCCCACCCCACTAACCTACTTTCCAGCTCCGTTCTCCTGTGCAGGGCAACAAAAGGAGACTCAGCTGATCAGCTGGGAGTTGGGAGGCAGAAAATAGATAGGGGCAGGGCCAGTCAGAGGTGGTATTTACCGATTCTCCGAACTACTCAAAATTTCCACTACCAGTTCTCCAGAACTGGTCAGAACCTGCTGAATACCACCTCTGGTGTGAATGTGGGTATTTCTGTTGGATACATGACATCCTTTGTTGAGATGTAGGTGGTAGATAAGAAAGCTGGCTACCTTTTTGGAATGTCATTTATTCACTGGGCACCCTGTTGATGGCTTGCAATTCTTCTTAAAGAGTTTGCTCTTATTTTGGGAATGACTAGATTCTGACCCTTTCTTTGGATATTTCATTGTTTTATCTTATTTTACCATTTATTTCAAGCTAGTTTGAGAATATTACACTGCAACTGATATAATTTTTGTTTTAAAAGGGAGCAAATTGATACTTTTGATTATTAGCAGTTAAAGACAGAGAAAGTTCAATACAGTCAAAAAAGGTGTTTAGGATATAATGGCACATAAAACATATATAACAAAAGTATTATAAGTGTCCAGTTCTCACTCAAATCAGAAATTCTTACTACTCAGAAAAACAAGACCCCTGTAGTAGTAGTAGTAGTAGTAGTAGTAGTAGTAGTAGTAATAATAATAATAATAATAATAATAATAATAATAATAATAATAATAATAATAATAATAATTGTTATAAGTAGTTCCTCAACAAGCTCTATAATTGTGCAAATAAGAGTAAGGATGTGAGCTTTATCTTATGCTTTGGGAGAAAGTGCCCCTTTGTCAGCTAGCAAAAATTATTTTGACATTCTATGAATGCTTTTCTTTTGATGCTCATTTTGTGTAAGAAAATCAATATTGCATTTCAAAAAGAGGAAGAATGGGAAGAAAAAAGGAAGATATGCAAAGAAAGGTAAATCAGTTTGGAATCTGAGAGCTAGGACTGCTTGAAGACTTGTGGGAATTTTACATGCCAACAATCTCTGTAACAAGATAGGGTGATGTTTTATTCATCACCTGCTTTATGTCAAAGTCCTTTTCTAGGGTTAATCATATGAGCAAATATTTCAAGCAAGGCATTTCCTTTAGATACACAATTTTATTTAGAAATAATTCAAACCATTTTGAAACAAATCCCCAAGACAACACTTGCTGTTTGGTAATTGTTTAGGAAAATTAAGCATGAACAAATCCATGGTTCGAAACATGAAAGGTTTCGTTGTCCTTTCTGAAGCTTTGCATTACATCCTTCTGCATTGGTTTCTAATATGAAATGCCTGCTTTCGTAAGGAAACCATCACAACTAACAACTTAATGAAACTGTTCAAAAGAAAACACTGTTATGGTGTTTCAGCTGGGGATTTCCATCAAAGCATATAGAAAAAAACCTATCCGAGGATTTATGAAAGAAACTTAAAATTTAGAGCCATAGCACCATTGATTCTACTGTAATAGTTTTACAACTGTGAGGAACATTCTCCAATAGCTAATGGTAGGCTATTTAATGTATTGAATTAAAGCCACAATAAGTCATAATTTATTAATTGCAATGCCTAGATTAATACAACACATTTAGTTGCCTGTTTTTTTTAATGAACACAAAAGCTGCTTTCTAGACTCTCCAAGCTATCTCTATTATCTCACTAGCCAGATTACTTAGACCAGGGTCCCCAACTCCCAGGCTGTTGACCAGCACTGGTCCATGGACTGTTAAGAACCAGGCATGCAAGTAGCAGACAAGTGAGCAAAATTCTGCACGTGCTAAGATCTAAGTTGTGCATGAGATCATCCCCCATGGAAAAATTGTATTCCATGGAACCGGTCCCTGGTGCCAGAAAGGTTTTTAATTAATAACAATTATTTATATATCTTGGATTCAGGATGAAATTTATTATTTCATTCAGATTTTAAACATCTGTTTGCATCCTTGTGGTAATATATTTTATTAATCATTTTATCATTTTCTGTAAGGCCTTTGTATAACTAGCAGTAAGTCTAGGAGATGTGGGCATTCTTGGTGGGGGTAGGAGTATCTTTGCTCAGAGTGCCTCATTCTGTTTTGATTCTGCCAGTTTAGAAGGAATAGGAAAATGGGTGAAAGTTCAAGGTACAAGGTACACAGTTGTGCTTTCTCATGGGACTTTCCAAACTTTCCCATGAGACTTTCCGTGGCTGTATGATCTCATCCTAGCAAGGTAACATCTGGGACTTTCCAAGATTGTGTGTTCTCATGCTGGTGAAGTAATCTCCTGTTGAGGTCATTGTTTTCTGAATATGCATACTGTATATTTTGCTTGTGTTTTTTCTCAATAAATACTGCTACCTGAGTTCTCTCAGGGTTGGCATTTTTCTCAGAGACAGTTCCCTGTGTCTCTTTTCAATGTCAAACCACCATAAATGGTGACCCCGACGTGATAGCTTGGAAAGCTATACGTTTCCCGCATCCTATACTCATCGTCGCGGACGTCGAGCTGGGCCCTCATCTTCTTCGCTGGACGAAGATAGATTCTTTCGTGAGTATGGGGGAGATCTCTCGAAGGCTCAGAAAGAGCACATCAGGGAATTGAGAGGGATCATTGGGAATAGTTTTGGGTTTGGAATTGGCAGTAGGGGTTGTGCTGTAGGAAAGAAAGAAATTGAGGACTTACTACAGTATGTTTGGAAAAATATTAAGTCATATCCGGAGGGAGGTAGTATTAAAGTAGAGTCCTGGAAAAGATAGGGAAATTTTTGCATCGAGGAACCTCGTGCCCCTTCTTCAATTTTGTTAACCTGGAGAGTGATTATGGATGCGTTAGCTACTTATGAACAACCGCTCCTATCACCCCCGAAGAAGGTTTGCCGCTTTACCATGCGGTGCGTTTGTTGCCGCCGACGGCACCTCCAGATAAATCTGGGGGACTGTCCGGCGCTAGAAATACTTTGTCAGAGGATAAGAGTTTACCTTTAAGGGTTCAGGTGGATGCAGTTACTGCAGCTATTCAAGAAGCAAAGAATAGAGGGGAATTATCAGGAGATGATTTGGTGGAGTTTGGAGTAGAAGTTCAACTTAATCCAGTGGAAATTGTTATGGATGCTGCATTAAATCCGCAGCGGGAGTGGAAGCCTTTACAGCTCAGAATTTTGAGGGAAGTTAAGCAAGCAGCAAAAGAATATGGTGTTAGAACGCCATATACTCAGGCATTGTTAGAAGCAGTTGGTTATGGAAATAAAATGATTCCGGCTGACTGGAAAGCTCTGTTGAATATGATTTTAACTCCAGCTCAATATTTGGTGTTAGATCAGAAATGGAGACAGCTGGCAGTCCAGAGGGAACAGCAAATGTTACCCCAGATCAGCTTTACGGAGCTGGTAATTTTACAACAGTGGAACAACAGAGAGATGGTATGCCTGAGGAAGGGTTCATTCTTCTCCCACAAATAATTTTTCAAGCCATAGGTCTCTCCTGATGGCGAAGGTGGTGAAAGACCTTTACTAACATCAAACAAGGGAACAATGAACCCTATGAAAATTTCATTAGCAGACTGAAATTGGCTATTGAAAGACAAATTGATAATCAATTCGCCCAGAAAGAGTTGCTTTTTAAGTTAGCAGTAGAACAAGCTAACACAGATTGCAAAAGATTTTAAATCCACTGGTAGCAAGTGGAGAGAGAGAAATCGCAGATTTGATTAATGCATGTAGAAAGGTAGGGAGTCAGTCTTTTAACATGGAAACTTTAGCTCTGGCTTTACAAACAGGACATGCTCAAAGGGGAATTGTTTCAATTGTGGGAAGCCTGGACATTTTAAAGCGCAATGTCGGGCTCCTGGAGGAGGTCAAAGTCAGCAGAATAAGAGATCAATGGGACAGGGTGTTCGTCCTAAATCAGTGTGCCCAAAATGTAAGAAAAGATACCATTGGGCATATCAGATGCTCCCTACAGTTTTTACTGATGGAGGGAAAGTTTTTGGTGCTTGTGTTTGGAAAGATAAATCTGGAATTTGGCATACAAAAGTGACTTCAGAGCAGAAGTCTGCCCAGCAGGCAGAACTTGCTGCTGTAGTTTTGGCTTTTCAAAATTTTCACAATCAGGATTTTAATTTAATAGTGGATTCATTGTATGTATATAATTTGTTACCCTTTGTAGCAGGTTCTTATTTGTCTCCTGGAATATCACCTGATATTTTAAGATTGCTTTTGCTGTTACAAGGATGTTTGGAGCAGCGTGTGAATGTGTGTATGCCACGCTCAAGACCATGTTGACTAAATTAAATAAAAAAGGAGGGAAGCTCCTGGGGCTTCCAGCGATTCAAGATCAATTAAATCTAGCTTTATATACTTTAAATTTTTTAAATTTGTCTGGTAACCCCCTGCGGCGCGGCCAGCAGGCATTTTCTTCTCCTTCTACAGATGCGGTGAGACCTCGGGTGTTGGTGCGGTTCCTTCCAGATCCGGCATGGGTTCCTGCTGAGCTGATAACGTGGGGACGTGGTTATGCAGCAGTTGAACATCTTGGTCAAATTCGTTGGGTTCCTGGTCGGTGTGTTCGGCCTGATCATTCGCAGGCACCTGTGAAGGAAGTTTCGGAACAGCAGGATGGCGCATCTGTGGTTCCTGATCCTGTTGATTCTGCCTAATCTGTCCTGGGCTGCTCGGGTGCGGAGAGAGCAGCGACAGCATGTTCAGCGTGCCGGAGATTTGGGCGATGATTTGTGGACAGATAATAATTACATTAAAGATTTGCGCACAACTGCCAAAAACTTGAACATCACCAATTGTTGGTTGTGTATGCACCTTCCTGGGAGAGTGGGAGAAGGACTAACATTGCATGGAGTGCCTTTTGAGGAAAAAGATTTAATAAAGAATGCAACCTGGAGAAAACAGTTATCTTGTGCTACAACAGAGCAATTCCAGATCCTAACCAGGGGAGGTAATCTATGGACACAAATTTCTCGAGGTCTTATCCCGCCTTTGGGAATTGCTATGAACTATAGGGATATTCATATTTTAAATAATTTTACTGTTGCTATGTTTAATGATACTATAAAGAATATTAAGATGATTAATGTAGAAATGTCTGAAATTCGTACAGTTACTTTGCAAAATCGATATGCTTTAGATATTATGTTAGCTGCTCAAGGAGGAGTTTGTGCTTTAATTCATTCGCATTGTTGTATTTTTATACATAATTATGAGCCAAACATTACAAAAACTGTTCAGGACATGGAAGATCGTATTGCTCAGCATCAATCTGGAGCTGATGGGTTTAATGCATCATTCTGGGACAGTCTGTGGTCCTGGCTTCCTGATGGATCATGGTTTCGCTCCTTATTGCAAGGGGTTGATATTATTATCGCTATATGTATCTTATTATGTTGTTTTATTCAATGTATTCCTAATCTATTACAAATGTGTACCTCAGTCTTCCGGCGTGTGGGATCAGGTCATGAGGGAACTGTGTACTATGCCACTAAAACACCCCCTATCTTTGAATAAATAAAAAAGGAGGGAATGTGGTAATATATTTTATTAATCATTTTATCATTTTCTGTAAGGCCTTTGTATAACTAGCAGTAAGTCTAGGAGATGTGGGCATTCTTGGTGGGGGTAGGAGTATCTTTGCTCAGAGTGCCTCATTCTGTTTTGATTCTGCCAGTTTAGAAGGAATAGGAAAATGGGTGAAAGTTCAAGGTACAGGGTACACAGTTGTGCTTTCTCATGGGACTTTCCAAACTTTCCCATGAGACTTTCCGTGGCTGTATGATCTCATCCTAGCAAGGTAACATCTGGGACTTTCCAAGATTGTGTGTTCTCATGCTGGTGAAGTAATCTCCTGTTGAGGTCATTGTTTTCTGAATATGCATACTGTATATTTTGCTTGTGTTTTTTCTCAATAAATACTGCTACCTGAGTTCTCTCAGGGTTGGCATTTTTCTCAGAGACAGTTCCCTGTGTCTCTTTTCAATGTCAAACCACCATACATCCTCACCTGAAATTTTTCTGAGAAAACTCTGTTTATATACTCCACATTTAAAAAATATTTTATTGCATTTCATTTTTTCCAGAATAAGGATTCTACTTGGTTTTTTCCACTAGCAGGCAGGTGATTATACTTTAGAAACTAAATGGAGGTGGGGAAAAGAATTCAGTAGGGGAAGAATAATTTTAATTAATTTACATTCAAGACCCTGTTTGGTGATGTTGTTAAAACAACAGACGAAAAACTGGGAGAATGTGAGAAATCAATGGCAAACCACTTCCAAAAATATTGCCAAGAAAACTACAAGGACATATCCAGGCAGTTGGCAGGAATCAATGCTGACTTGAAAGCATAACATATACACTCTCTCACACACAAAACTAAATTCAATTAAAGTAACTTAGTGCAGATATTACACTCCTACACTGAATCATTTTCCTTCTCATGGAATTTAATGATTTTTTGGGGGGTAAAGTTCCAGATCCCTTGAAATAAAGAGAAATAAGCACAGGTTTTTCCATCTCTTTCAAGAATAATTCTAAATCCAATACTAGCTGCATATATCAGAATAGTAGTATAAAGGTCTTATAAAGGCCTGACTGGAGATTGAAATAGGTTTGAGGAACAAGCAAATAACACATGCCAAAATCTCTGTTCATATTCCTTCTACAGCATGAATTAAAGGCAATTCGAAAAAGCACCTGAAAACTGACTCTCCACAATTCTGAAGAATATAAAGTGAGAAAGAGAGAGAGAGAGAGAGAGGCATACTCTTTCAAGATTCTCTTTGCAAGATTATGTTATTGTAATCTTATAATAAAAGGGAATATTAATAGTGATAACTTTCGTTTGCTGGTCTGGTCTACTTTGAAGACTGACAATAGATAAAAATTATCCTAGGATATTGTTTTCAAAAATAAGGTTCATCATTAAAATCCCTTACTGCATGTGCACACACATACATACGATATAAAATATCTGGACTGATAATTACCTCCCTTTATTTATTTATATTGCATTCATAGGTCATTACAATTTATTGGACTGAAACTATATCGTGAACACACTCTCTAGTTGGGAACTGCTTTGGATATACACTATGGAGCAAGAAGGGTATGCATTTAGCATGTTTTTTAAAACCAGGGGGGTCTTTATCCAGGATCAGGCAATAACTGTAAAAGACAGCTGTATAATCTTGGAAAAAAGATGTAATTCCTTTATAGAGCTGTAGACAAGCACATTTTACCTTTACACGTGAAGCACTAAGCCTAACCCTTATATTGACTATTTCAAGACACTTTTTTCTAATCTAATAAAGGTCAATACAGTAATGGAATTCAACGTTTTCTTCTTGATGAATCAGCATAACAAATATTTTTAATAAACATATGTGCTTTGAATATATATAGTTCAAAAACAAGAATCTAAAAAAATATAAAAACTTACTACAACTTTTTCTTTATGAGTTCTGATTGTTGCTCCAAACCATTGATTTGATTTAAATTCAAGAGATTCTCTTGTACCATTGACTTTGATTTTCCTGTTGTCTGTAAAAGAAAGAAAAATACATTTACATTTACCCATGCTGTTTTGGAAGGGGAGGGGAAGGGAGGAAAGGGAAGTCAAGGTTACCTCATTTAAATGGCTATGGATTGGATCGGAACTAGGCAAGTTTAATTTTTTCACACTGAAAAGACTATAACTACTGAATCTTTATTCCTTCTATTTCAAAAAATGTTTTCTGCCTTTTGAGGTGGACTATGTTAGAAAACTGACCCACAGGAACTACTCAAACTCTATTGTTATAGGGCAGGCGTCTTCAAACTTGACAGCTTTAAGACTTGTGGACTTCAACTCCCAGAATTCCTCCTCCAGTCATGTTAGCTCAGGAATTCTGGGAGTTGAAGTCCACAAGTCTGAAACTTGCCAAGTTTGAAGACCCTTATTATATGGTATGATAAAATCTTGAAAGCCTGTCAGACATTTTCTCTCTTATACCACAGAAAATTAAAGTGGGACAGCCTTGTTTTTCGTCCGTACTGCTTCCGGTCTATCAATTGTAAGCTGTTATTTATATAGTAAATGTTGATTTTTTTCTTCAAGTTCATTTCTGATCTCCTTTATACCACTGAAACCCCAATAAGTATATCCATAGTTCATTTAACCACAGCTTACTCAATTAGAGCCTTTTGGGGTTTGCAGGAAACATTGACCCACAACCTAACCACTTGGACTGGATTTTCACAACATACTAGCCAAAAAGATGGTTCTGTAGATACAACAAACATAGATAATACTAATAAATATATATATATTGCTGAAAACATTAGTATTTTCTTCCAAAATTGATTAAAATTCTAAAGATTATTTTCTGCAAATCGGGATTTTGATTTCAAGGATATGTCCATGTCATTTTCTTTTTCTTCATATCAAAGTAATTTTGTACCAGCTTCCTTCCAGGAAGTTTTGCAATTAGTCTATGGCCCTGATATTCCTTGGAGGATTTTTTTTAATCAAATTCCATTCTGCTTAGTATTTCAGCTCAAATAAGATTAGCCAAGTTCTGCCATCTGTTGAGACAAGAAGGAACTACTTTTTGTATCATTTATCTTTATTCTCCAAGCTTTAAACTCAGCCAAGGTTTTGGGGGATACATAGAGAAGCAACAGCTGATCAACAATTCAAATTTAAGTCTTTCAAACTTAAGAAAAGTCTCATGTGATCATAGGAACTCTGATATACCCAAGATTCTATAAATTCAATTTTTCTTGGTAAATACACAACAGACTATCCCCCCAAAAAAAGAGAATGACGCTCAATTTACATTTGTAGCAGATATTCAGCTCTACACTACTTCAATTCCCAAAGTTCACACATAATCAAAACAACCATCAACTGCTACAGTTCAAAAAATATGTGAATATTCCAGTGTCATGAATTGATATCTCTGACCAATGAGATGTGTACTTTTAGTTTAGGTACACTAAAAATAATTGGGAAACTGATGTAAATAAAGAACAATAATAAACTCATGTAGATAGGAGATTCAAGATGCTACTCAATTGTGAATATAAATAAATAAATAAATATATTCCTAAAAGGACACTTTAATATTTTCCCCTCTTTGTTATGAAGTGAGATTATACATCTTTATTTGATCAGCAGTAACTTTTCAAATGCTGTTGTCCCATTCTGGCTTCTAGATATCTTCATTTGGACCACTACTACATGTGTACCATACTACCAAAAGAAACAGCTCTGCAACACTGCTTTATATATACGCCATATCTATCATCATAAGAAAAACCATCTGTGTAAAAACTCAGCCCAATTATAGTGTATTTCAGGTTGTAATAAAAAGCAGTCCTCCCTTCCTTTCACCCTCATTCCTCTGAAGTAAACTGATTTCCCATATGTTTCTAAGCTGTCTTCCTTCTTCACTGGTCATCCTTAATGAACTTCTCTATTTATTCCCCCAAACAAAGACACAGTCCTGGACTTTCTTATCTGGGTCACTCTGCCTGGTTTCTGTTTCCTATCAAGGAGTTCTCCACATCTACTCATTATTTCAGTTAAACAAACACATATACACTGTGAAACAGGAGTTTGAAGGTGTTTTTCTTCCCCAGTCTCAAAGTATATTATCAGCATTAGCAAAGCTGCAGAGAATTTAGTTTGGTTTAATATATATGCATTAAACACACAGTATATTTTATTTATTTTATTTTGTTTGTTTGTCAAGCATGTATGAACGTAACATATAAACATATAAGTTTAAACAGGTATAAGTATATACATAATAAATGAGTATGAATAAATGGATAAATGGGAACAGTAGGACAGGGATGGTAGCAGTAGTGGTATTCAATGGTTCGCATCGGATCGGGCAAACTGGTAACAAGGATTTGGTGTGGGTTGCCGAACCAATAGCAAGTTCTGGCTGGCTATACCCCCGACCCGGTCGCCTGGTTGCCACTGGCTTGCTTGTCCCGCTTGTCCGATACTCGCTCACCCCACCCACCTGACGTTTGCTCCTTAAGGTATTTCTTTCTTTTTTTTCCCTCCTGACAATCAGCTGTTCATACAATCAGCTGTGCTGGGATTCCCCTTGCTGAGACCCAGGAAGGCAAAAAATGGAGGAAGGGATTCCCTTTCCTGAGCCCCAGAGAAGCTTTCTGGGAGCAAAAACACCCCCCCCCAAGAGGCTCCTCTGAAGCAAAAAACGGGTGGAGGGGTGGCTTCAAAAAAGCAAAAAAAAAAAAAAAGCCATGCCCACCCAGTCACATGGCCACACTCACCAAGCCATGCCAACCAAGCCATGCCCACAGAACCGGTAGTAAAAACGTTTTGGGACCACTACTGGATGGTAGGCATGCCGGTGCGCTTATGCACGCATAAAACAAAATTTTAACTAGAAAGTTCAAAAATGGCAGTCACTGTACCCACTTCTGTTGCCCACTTCTGTCTCTCCCACAACCATGGCTCATGCTTACCATAGTAACATTAGGCATGATGTGATTGTGTCCTTAAACAAAGAAAGTGTACAGAAAACAAAATGGATTAGAACTGGTATGAAACAAGACACAAAATGAAGCTTCTATAAATTTGGTACTGAAGGAAAATTTCAACGTTGCTCACAACCCAGGAGCATGGAGAGAAAATGCTAGATTAATAGATCGATAATTATCTATCTATCTATCTATCTATCTATCTATCTATCTATCTATCTATCTATCTATCTATCTATCTATCTATCTATCAGAGCTTCCCATTAAGAAGATACAGAAATGCAGCAAATGTTAATCATTTAATTTGCATTTATTGCCAGTGCTTTGTCAACTTGTGAGAACTGCAATTAGGTGTTAATTGTCCAGTCAGCATTGCTGCCCATCAATGAAAGTCAGCATTAATGCTCATCTTATATGCTGGTGGATCAGGAAAATATTATTGGTAAGATCAGGTTCCTGCCATACATACCTTACTATCAGAATGTTCGATACTGGAAAGTCACAAGCATAAACAATTTTGAACCTGCCATTTCCTTTATGATATCATTTCCTTTCCTTACTTTTATTCTTTGTCTTCTTAGATCTCTCTAAGGCAGTGTTTCTTAATATTTTCCTCTCGGGACCCTTTTAAAAAAATATTTTTTAAAATTTTTATAGGCTTTAATCATCAATATTTACTTTATTAAAAATTAAAATTGATACATTCCCTGAATATTTATTGACTCCTCTAAATTAACAATATTGAATGCATTGGATATTAACATAAAGAAAATATTTTTCATGAAAAAAATCTATATTTTTTAATCCATAAAAAGTAAGAATGAGAAGAATGACATTGTTTTAAATTATTGCAAGTACAGGTAGTCCTCTACTTATAATTGATCCGAAAATTTTTGTTGCTAAGCAAGACAGTTGTTAAGTGAGCTTTTTCCTTTATATGACCTTTCTTGCCACAGTTGTTAAGTGAACCATTGCAGTTGTTAAGTTAGTAACAGGGTTGTTAAATGACTCTGAAGATTTTCATTTCTTAAAAAAAAAGTTTAGCCAATTTTTTCCATTGACAATATTACATTACTGTTGTGAACAAAAGAAATGTAATTAATAAAGATTCATTTGCCTAGCAGGATCGTAATCCTGCACGTCCTATTGGCCCATATAATGGCAAGTTATGATTGGTTCATTCCGAGCAATCTGACTGGCTGTTGGCGGGCCGCGCCAAGATTCAAACGCTATAACACTATCCATTGGTTATCCGGATAGCAGCTTACGCTATAAAAGAGTGACTGCTAGCCGGGGGTTTTTGTCTCTGTTATGCTTGTGAATAAAGAGCTGAAGTTCAAGGTTTACAGTCTGGTCTCCGTTCATTAAGCCCATGCCTCAAACTTAACACTGGCGACGAAGGTGGGATATGGAGACAAAAGAGCTGACTAAACCCTACAGAGCACCAACCGAAGCACGTGGCTGAGAGCGCATCTACATCGGCAGGATGTCAGGTGGCACTATACCACCCGCTCATTTTGACCCGGAAAAGGAAGACTGGGAGTTGTATATGGATCGGTTTCAAATGTTTCTAGAAACCAACAATTTGAAAGACGCAACACCCGGAAAGAAGCGGGCAGTGTTCTTGACCCATTGTGGACCAGCCATTTTTAGGATGGCGAAGGCGCTCGCGAAACCGGCTGAGGTGAAATCAATGGATTGGGACAACCTCGAACCTATCCTACGGGCTCACTATGCCCCCGCCGTACCAACGTTGGTCCGGAGACACGAATTTTATCAACGGGATCAGCGGAAGGGTGAAAGTATTGCAGACTTCATCGCTGACCTTAGAAACCTGGGAGGCCTCTGTGGTTTTTCAGACCTAGAAGAAGCTATGCGAGACCGCATAGTTCTGGGATTAGATGACCACACAGTACAGAGCAAGATCATGGCAAAAGGGGACATCGATCTTGCAGATGCCATTGCTGACGCTACTGCAGCAGAGGCAACCAAGAAGTCGGCCACTCGAATGCGCCGCACCAACGCACCGCTCCGTCAATTCGCCCATGAAGCCTTGCCTCAACTAGAAAGACACTCATCAACAGTGCACCATGAGGACCTCGAGTCCCAATCCGAGAGTGATGAAGAAGAGGTTAACAGACTTCGGGCGAGCGAGATCAACAAACTCTAAAACTTCAGCGCCCATGTGCGGGTTGTGGGGAAACCACCCGCGATCCGGTTGCAAATTCCTCGACGCAATCTGCCGTTCCTGTGGGAAGAGAGGCCACATCGCACGGGTCTGCAGAAGTAAGAGGGAATTCAACACAAACAGAAAGGAGAACAACCTCCACCAAACCACAGGGAACCTCCCTGCAAATCGGGATCGTTTGAATAACCAATGGAACAACCATGCCTACAGCAGCAAAACATCTGCTCTTCCAGCACGACGAGAAGAGACACACCAGACTATTATTATCGGCCACACTTCGTCATTAGACAAACAAAAGATCCGAGTGGAAGTGGCCATCGAGAACAAACCTTGCCTGATGGAAGTCGACTCCGGATCGTCCCTCTCGATGGTTTCCTGGAAGACCCTTAAACAGTTGATCCCTGCCATCCGTCGGCAAGACCTCAGGACACAGAAAATCATCCTCAGAGATTACCAGGGGAACATGATCCCAGTCGTCGGAGTGAGTCAAGTCCAAGTATCTTTTAAAGATCGTGCCGTGTCACTCCCATTAACTGTCGTCGATGGTGACCAGCCCAGCTTACTAGGCCTACAATGGCTCGCCCCACTCGGGATCGAGGTGGCCGGCATTCACCAGGCCGGAAGCGACGATTGGGAAGAGAGCATCGTCCAGGAATTCCACGACGTGTTTTCGGACAACTTAGGCAAGTACAAGGGGACCCCTATATCATTTAGCCTCAATCCAGAAGTAGCCCCTATCCGCCTTAAGCATCATTGGGTGCTGTTCGCCCTTAAACCCAAGATTGATGAGCAACTTGATAAGTCAATAGCCCAAGGGGTGTTGGAGCCTATTGACCACGCCCATTGGGAAACCCCAATCGTAACCCCCATCAAACCGGATGGGTCGATCAGAATTTGTGGAGACTACCGTGCCACTCTGAACCATGCACTCCAACAGAGCGCTTATCTGGTGCCGGTGGTTCAACATCTTCTCCACTCCCTGGGCGGCGGGAAGATCTTCGCAAAGTTAGACTTAGCGCAAGCGTATCAACAACTACCCGTTGATGCAGAAACCGCAGAGGCACAGACTATCGTTACACACCAAGGTGCCTTCAAATGCAACAGACTCCAGTTCGGAGTGAGTGTAGCCCTCGGGATATTTCAGAGTCTAATGGAGAGACTTTTGCAAGGCATAAAAGGGGTTGTGCCGTATTTTGATGACGTTTTAATTGCTGCCCCTAATAAAGAAGAGCTCGAGCAGGCGTCTCAAACTAGTTCTGCATAGATTCAAAGACGCCGGCCTCAAGGTGAAAAAAAATAAGTGTCAACTGTGTACTGAGCGGGTGGAGTTTCTTGGGTATCTCCTCGATAAACAAGGGATTCACCCACCGAGACCAAACTCAAAGCAATTAAAAACGCCCCAAGACCTAAAAGTAAGGCTGATCTCCAGGCCTTCTTGTTGTTGTAATTTTTACAACATCTTCTTGCCTCACAAGGCAACAGTAGCCGAACCCTTACATCGACTTCTCGACAAGAAAGCTATTTGGGTTTGGGGTCACAAAGAAGAGCGCTCTTTCAGAAAGGTGAAGGACTTATTAACCTCCGACGCTGTGCTAATGCAGTAAATATTACGTCCAACGCGTCACCGTTTGGGGTTGGAGCCATTTTGAGCCACGTGTTACCAAACGGGAATGAGGCTCCGATTGCGTACTTTTCCCACACGTTATCAAAGGCTGAACGAAACTATAGCCAACTTGACAAAGAGGCTCTTGTTATTGTATCGGCCGTGAAGCGGTTTCACGAATATGTTTACGGGCGGCCCTTTACTCTAGTTACAGACCACAAGCCTTTACTTGGCATTTTAGCAGGGGATAAACCAACGCCGCATATATTGTCACCTAGAATGACTCGCTGGTCAGAATTCCTAGCAGCCTACAACTACGTACTGCAGCATCGCCCGGGGAAAGCCATTCCCCACGCTGACGCTTTGAGCCGTTCCCCACTTCCGGAAACTGTCAGCGACCAGCTCCGACCCTCACTACGCTGCAAATTGAAACCCTCAACTCGCCGCCACTAACGGCAAGGGATATCGCCGCCGACACAAAATGGGGCGCTATCCTCGCAAGAGTTCTCAGTTGGGTCGAACGCGGGTGGCCAGTTGAAGAAACCCCGCCACTTTTGCACCATTCAAACACCGGCAAAGCGGAACTATTTTCCCAGAAGGGCTGCATCCTATGGGGAGATAGAGTCGTCGTACCAGAGAGACTACAGCGACTGGTGTGTTGCAAACCCTGCACGAAGGACATCCGGGCATCGTCTGCATGAAGGCTCTCGCTCGAAGGTACACGTGGTGGCCAGGCATCAATAAACAAATTGAAGCCTGGGTAACCACGTGTAGAAACTGCCAAGAAGCCAGCAACGCCCCACCGAGAGCGATTCCCACCGAATGGGAAACTCCTCGAGGCCCATGGTCCCGCATCCACATTGATTTCGCGGGACCCACTAAAGGACACACTTTTCTCCTAACCGTGGATGCTTACTCCAACTGGCTCGAAATCCACAAGATGAAAAGCACGACTACTGACTCCGTTATTAAAAAACTAGATAGATTATTTGCAACACACGGTTTCCCGGACATTCTAGTTTCCGACAACGGACCCCAGTTTACTGCTCTCACCTTCGAACAATACTTGGCGGACCAGGGTATCCGCCATGCCTTGACTTCGCCGGCTCACCCTGCGGCAAACGGTAGAGCAGAACGGATAGTCCAATTTGTTAAAAAGACACTACAAAAAATGGATCCGGGGGACATCGACGCTAGATTGAACAAAATACTCTTACTACAGCACATTACTCCCCACAGTGTCACCAACAAGACCCCAGCCGAACTTTTAATGGGGCGGAAGCTTCGCTCCCACCTCGACCGATTACACCCGGCTTATTCGCCAGAGAAACCTTGTGGATCCAGCGGAACGTATCGCCAATTCAAGGTAGGCGACTTGGTCTATGCCAAAAACCTTTCCAGCGAACCGTTGTGGGTCCCAGCCACCGTAGTCTACCTCACTGGCCCTAGATCTTACCGCCTTAAGAAGACAGACGGCAAGATGTGGAAACACCACATAGATCAACTTCGATCTCGCTTACAACCAAATATCCGCTACCCCTCCGACTTCCAAACTCAAGGGGGAGGGAATACCGAGGGGGACGAAGGCCGTATAGACGATGACGTAATCGAGGACAGACGGCCGCTAAACCGAGTACTCGCGCCACCTGAAGAAGGTCCGGGATCGGGGGCATCCTCCCCGCAGAGGAACACCGTAGTGGAAACATGCCCGCCCGATCCAGGAATGGACTTAAGGGACCCTGATAGTGCCGAAATCAACCCCGGGCGAAGACGAGCCTTGCGTTCCACCGGAACCGAACTTTAAACAAAAACCGGTGGAACAGCGAAAATCAAATAGGCAGGTAAAACGACCTGCATACCTGCATTATTACGTCACCACGGCCGTCAAACAAAACCCAGGGGGGAGGGGTGTTGTGAACTAAAGAAATGTAATTAATAAAGATTCATTTGCCTAGCAGGATCGTAATCCTGCACGTCCTATTGGCCCATATAATGGCAAGTTATGATTGGTTCATTCCGAGCAATCTGACTGGCTGTTGGCGGGCCGCGCCAAGATTCAAACGCTATAACACTATCCATTGGTTATCCGGATAGCAGCTTATGCTATAAAAGAGTGACTGCTAGCCGAGGGTTTTTGTCTCTGTTATGCTTGTGAATAAAGAGCTGAAGTTCAAGGTTGACAGTCTGGTCTCCGTTCATTAAGCCCATGCCTCAAACTTAACAATTACCAACTTAATACGATCAATAACATATTTTTTTTACAGCTTTCCTGCCCAGCAGAAAAACTCAGCAAAAGCAACTTTGCTAATGTTTTGCTTGCACAGATGGAAGAAAGAAAGAAAAGGCCTTGTATGCAAAGCTTAAAAGGTTTTTTTTTTTTTTTTTTTTGCCTTGATGAAGCTTCAAAGCATATCTTTAAAACTCTCAGATGAAATGAAGTGGCTCCCACTTTGAAACCTCAAAGTAGGGCAGCCATTTCCCCCTCAGCCTGTCCATCAAATGAGGCTTCTGTGTCTTGTTAAAGTGAAAATACCTCACTTGAAAAGATCACCGAGTGTCCTTTCAAATAAATTGTATAAATATTAATATTAATCCATGACACAAGTGCACGAAGAGAATGCATACATAAACCAAAGCTCAATAAACCAACCCAAACCAGCACAGAATTTCTGAATTTTTAAAAGCTCTACATTAATAGGACATTAAAGCTGAAGAAATAGGCTAAGCTCCATTGCCACCAAATCAATAGCATTAGCAACAGTCACTTGTAAAATATTATAGCATATATGCACCAAAATTTATTTGTTATTTAAAAAATATGAGTTTCATCTTCTCCTTAAGGAATATTTTTTAATAAAAAGATTTTGACAGCCATGCAATTATCTTCTTCTATCTGTGCATCTGCCTCACTGGTGTTTTTCTTTCAATACTCCATGCCCATTTCATCCAATTTAGTCTAGCCCAAAAGCAAGTGGGACATGACTCGATCCATCTGCTATAGTGGCTAGGCTAGAAAAAGTAAACAAACAGATATACATTATCTCCATTGCAGCATCCAGCATGGAGGAAACTCAGAAAACAATAATCACTCCAGATGGTCACACTTTGTTTTGAATTGTGAGCAAAAGTCTTTAAAGTGTTCATGTTGTTTTAAGCACGCATACTCAAAGTGTCTTTTTCAAGGTTAAAACAATTTGCACACCGGCCTCTCCCCTTTTTCCTTCTAGCGCTGCTGTTCTTTCTCCCTCAGCTGTTCCAACTCTTTTCCAACTGTAATGCCTAGTCCTCACCAGAAAATTTCCTGGTGGTGAAATGATATAATTCATGTTCACAGAATTAGGATTTGGGGAGATCCCATTGATGTTATCCACTTTGCCCTGAATATGACCACAGAGGCAACAACCATTAATGATCCCGAATTGCCTTCCATTTTCTGTGAAAATGGAAATTTTTAAAATTATATCTTTCTAATAAAATATCTGAAAGATATTCTAATGGCTTCACTTCTAAGGCTTCACTTTTGAAATGTACCATTGAATTGCTTGCTTATTTTAGGGTGCAGGGCTTAAAAAGGTTAGAAATATAATATCTCTGAAAATTATAATATCTACAAAAAATAGTCTGGAACAATTGAGATCAGTTATAGAATTAGCCCAGTGCTCTTCCTTTGATATTTTGTTAAAAACTATGATCCCACCAGTGTGAAACTGCTCAATAAAGCAGAAACCATATTCTCTAAAAGGCCCCTGGGTCATACAATGTCCTAGGAAAATTAAGATAGCTGTGGCTGTCTGTACTTCTCTTCAAAACTCTGTGCTACATTGCTTTTGGTCAGTCAGAATACATTCCCTGTAGGATTCCCATATAACCATGTTTGTAAAAATGGAACAGAATGGAAGGTAGCTTGCTGAGATCTACCTCAAATGTGACCCTGGCGCTAGCCCTTATTCTGAGACCAATTATTTTTATTTATGGTATTGAGACTTTCATTCACTATAATTCATCACAAATCAGTGACTTTCTTGACCACCTTACTAACACATTTCTTAAAATAGAATTAGGGCTGCTTCACACATGCAGTTGAGCAATATTTCCTTCCACATACCAAATGCATCAGCTACATATTCCATCATCAGCCATAGCAGTAATGAAAATTTTCCTGCATGGAAGTAATTTCTACATAAGGCAGTCCTGGTGCCTATAAAGGTCAGAGGAATTTAATAAAATGCAGTAACTAATTACTAGCAGATTATCTACAAATCCACAAAGCTACAAACATAAAGCATTAGGTTGCGCTCTGTGCCATCATTTTTTTAAAAAAGGCATAGGATGAATATTTTAAAGAAAAAAAATCCACATTTCAGCATGTTGTTTGGTTCTTTATTTATTCTACAAATCAAGATATTCTCCTTGAGATCAGTAATAGTCTTACCCAAAACAACATCAACATGAAATCCAAAAAACCTGTAGTTGCAGTGAGTATCTTCTGCAATGCTTTTTTCCTAGCCTCCGAAGCCAGTTTATTGTCTTGGGCATAAGTAAGCAATGTGAAGACTATCAATAGATTGGAGACCCAATTTTTTTTAATAAATTGCTCACAGTCCTTTCTCAGATAGATGACTAACAATTGGTGAAACATGTTTCTCCATTCTTCAAACATATAGAGATCCTAATGTAAGCCATGGCCCACTACTGGGCCTCAACCTGTTCAGAACTAGGGTGTACGAGTAGCGGGTGGAGTTGTGCATGTTTGCATGCGTGCCTGGCACTCACACAGAAACAACCCCTCCCCACCTACCGGGACTCCAAGCTGGAAAGGTTGGAGTAAACCACTCTAGGATAATGCATGCTAATCCAAAATTGGGAAGATCCAAATTCAGTTGTAGCCCAAACCATGGAAGCTCAACATCTCTCAGTCCAGCGACCATAAAATATTGTCATAGGACAGCATTGTGTTCCTGAAGAAAACAGGGGTGATAATCTGAAGGAATGAATAAAATAATAGCTGTAATATATTTAAAAATATTTAACATGGGAAACCAGAACTGTCTCTGACTATATTACAAGCAGTGGTGGGATTCAGCTAGTTCGTATCATTATGGGAGAATCCGTTGTTAACTTTCTGAGCAGTTTGGTGAACTGGTTGGAAAAAATTTTTAGGGCAGAGAACCGGTTGTTAAATTATTTGAATCCCACCACTGATTATGGACACATCCTAACTTAGTTTGCATCATGATTATAATAGACCTTATTTAGTGTATGTCATACAGTATCAGGGAAGTCTACAAATTCTAGACACCATATGCGGTCCTGCACAGTCTAGATTGCTAGTTCGTTTCGTTTGGCACTTGCTCTCCTATCCTTGGTGCACCATGGTGGGTGAATTAGCTTCATATCAATTAACTATGGAGAAGCATACTCCTTAAATTCCAGGCCTAAGCAAGATCATTTGCATCTGTTTTTTTTCTTTCCTGAAAAGGTAGTTGATAAATGTAATCAGGAATAAATATTTCATCTTTTAAAGGTAAAATTGGCACCCTCAAATCTCTGGCATCCAAACACAATATTTTTCAAGACTTATCACTCTTAAATTCTACTTCATGCTATATATCTCACAAGACCTTTTCATCTTTTAAAATAATTTTTTCATGTGACTGAATTTCTGGAGACACACAATGTATACACTTCTCTCCCTAAATAGTACCTGGATTTTGGCACAACCAACTCTGTTACTGAACAAATAGACTTATTTCTTCTTTATATTTTTTTTCCTCCTTGATCCTTGACATGGAGTTCCTACTTTGGATAGAAAACACAAATTGTACTTTTCAATGTACAATTCAACACACACAAAAGGGATCCATAAGCAGCATTTTTCAGATGCTATAACTTCAGCGGTAGAAAAAGAAGGTGGACACAGAGGAAAGAATTTCTGCTTGCATTTTTTAAAGGTACATCTTTAAAGGAAGAATTTGGTCATCATTTTGAACCATATTTAATAATTTATTATTTTTCCACAAGAGGATTCATTTTAGGTTGCTCTCTAGCTACCCCTTCTGGCAGATCAGGGAATGATAATATTAATTGAACCATTTTTCAAGATTCTGTTTGTTGCCTACAATGATAATACATACTCAACTTACATAATAATACATCTAGAAATATATCAACTTATTACTTACAAATCAAATTTCAGTCTGAATCTATTTGTTCCAATTAATATTTCATTAAAAATATCACAAAGACTATTGCACTATACTAAAAACAATAAAATTGTTCCATAAATAGTATCAGTATATCTTTTTTAAATACATTTTGTCACACTTTTCAAGACTCCTGAGATGGTTTACAAACACTTTCTTTTAAATCTACATCTCCCCTCCCTCCCTTTCTCCCTCTCCCTCTTAGGAATACCTATAAATATATGGACTTCAGTATCCAGAATTCCTTTATCCTACACAAGCCTTTCTGGGAATTCTGAATGATGAATTCCACACATCTGGAGGGCTGCGCAACTGATGACGCTAATACACAGTAGCAGTTGTTAGGCCAAAAAGCTACATATGGCAGAAGCAAACAATTAAATTATGGAACTTTCTGCTACGATATTTAATAGTGAGCAACTACTCCTATTGGGTTTGTTTTTTTTAATTGGTTTCCCTGTTGTGCTACTTGACAGTAGAACAGAGGTCTCCAAACTTGGCAACTTTAAGACTTGTGGACTTCAACTCCCAGAATTCTCCAGCCAGCTGGCTGGAGAATTCTGGGAGTTGAAGTCCACAAGTTTTAAAGATGCCAAGTTTAGGGATCACTGCAATAGAAGAATTCTGGAGAGCAAGTCTGGAATTTCTAGTAGTTTGGGGGTATTGTCATGTGCCCAAGTAACACCTCTGATTCATAAACTAAATTGGCTTCATGTAGGCTTCCCAATATAATTCAGGTTGTTTTTATTTGTTTTATATGGTTATATAAAGCTGAAGTACATGATTCAGGGAGTCTCACAACATTATCACCTAAAAAGTCCTATGGGGCACTAGACTAGATTATCCTCAATGCCATTTATCTGTTCCACATGCTCTAATTGGACAGGCATGTTCCCACAAAACAGTGTCTTCTGGTGACCAGTGGTCATCCCTTTTCCATTGAGGCTCCTGCCTTCTGGAAGTTGGTCTTGACCTGGATGGCTTTTAGAAAGGACCTAAAGAATTTGTTGTTACTTTTTTTCTTGGCCACTGGGGCCATGATAATAGAAGTTCCTAACAATGGAGAGTAATAATTGCAAATCACTTTTTAATAGTTGTGTATGGATTTCAACTGGAATTGTCATTTTGTTTTTGTTTGTTTTGGGTTTCTGATAAACTGACTAGAGTTGCAGTATTCCAGTTGGGTAACCATATAAATTCTTTAAATAAATAAGAATATTTTTTTATTGGCTACAGGTCTACACTAACAATTTTCAACATGTATTCCATATATTACAGGAATTCCACTAAAAACAGGGAGATATACTCCTATGTAACTTTGTGTCATGTTAACTATTATGTCTAGTGTCACTTGCCTAACTCATCTTGTTGCACAATATAATAGTTGCTGTTTTTAAATTATAATTTTTTTTGGTGATGTCTCAATGTGATGTGCTTTATACGTGAAGCAGTTGAAACATGGGAATGTGGAATTTGATTGGTGGTTTTTATCTGGCAGGCTTAGAAGAACATATGAAAAAAAAAACCCTTCCTTATGGAGTGGTTTGCAAAACAATTTGAGGATGATGTAGTGGTCTGCAAAGAAACAGTCTGGGCACAGCTGGGTTATAAGTTGACTCCAGGATCAGGCACCATGTCTGAAATATCAGTTCCTAGGAAACAGCAACAATGGAAGATAATAGAACCATAGAGTTGGAAGGGGCTACTGAGTCCAACTATCTGCTCTGGGCAGAAGGCCAAATTAAAACAGTCCTACAGATGCTATCCAGCCTCCACTTTAGCACAAGCAAAGTCTGGAGAGCCTGAATAATTGGTTCCATTGTCAAACTGCAGTTACTATAACAATTTAGTCAAATGGAATCCTTCTTCCTGGAATTTAAATCCATGCCTCTATGTCTGGAACTGTGAAGAACAGATCCTAGTCTTTTTCTTCGTGATATCCTATCAGATACTTGAATGATCTTATCATATTTTTCCTCAATGTTTCCTATGAGTAAAATATTCCTAATTGGAATAAGTCCTAAGTCTCCACTTCAATATCCTCTGTTCTGAATCATCTAAGTATCTTTATTATCCTTGTATGAACCTGATCCAATTTATATGAATCTTTAATGTTCCAGACTGCCTTCTTAATGGATTTATAAGATCTGCTTTTCTGCCCTAAGAGCAGAGGTGGTATTCAGCAGTTCTGACCAGTTCTGCAGAACCAGTAATGGAAATTTTGAGTAGTTCAGAGAACAGGCAAATGCCACCATTGACTGGCCTCACCCCATCTATTCTCTGCCTCCCGAGTTCCAGCTGATCGGCTTGTTGCCTTGCACAGGAGAACGAAGATGAAAAGCAGGTTAATGGGATGGGGTGGGAATGGAGATTTTATAGTATCTGTCCCCTGCCATGCCAACCAAGGCACACCATGCCTACCAAGCCACGCCTACAGAACCGGTAGTAAAAAAAAATTGAATCCCACCACTGCCTAAGAGGTTCATATGTGACCACTGTGTGTCTCAAAATATTGCACTCAACTAGATAGGGTCAGCTTTGATCCAGCATGTTTAAATCACTAATGACTGATACTGGACTGGGTTGGTAACTGTATAACACATGAGATGGTAGAGAGCAATTACTTTATTAGTGGGAAGCAATATTCCCATCCTTCACATATTTACTCAACATGAGATTGTGGTGAGATCTCTCAAGATTTGGCTGAGATTGTTCACTTTTTGTGACACCACCCCCCCAATCTTAATGGAAAGAGA
The DNA here is from genome assembly GCF_049901735.1 of Notechis scutatus. NCBI lineage: Eukaryota > Metazoa > Chordata > Lepidosauria > Squamata > Elapidae > Notechis > Notechis scutatus. The sequence continues at coordinate 49,299,994 of NC_142025.1, read as the reverse complement.
AAAAGGTACCTTGAGTAACTTCAAAGCAGAATAGAATTATTTCAAATTGATATAAGACATGTGTATAATTACTATTGTTTTTTCAATAAAACCACTTGTAGAAAGTTATCTCCTTTCCATTGCTGGTCCACTGACTACATGGTTGTTATTATTGGCAACAGAAGTGAGAAATTCATCCAACTCTGCTCTGCAGTTTCCTTGCAAGAAAAGATTAAAAATCCCATATACTATCCAAAAAGCTAGCATAATCAGGAACGGGGAGAGAAAACAACAGCCTTCCCTCCAAGTGTGAAAAACCTTTCAAAGGAGTTTTGTGTTCAGCATTTAAAAACAAACTGGAAATGGGGTCCAAAATAGGAATGTGGTTATTGTCTGATATGTTTATCTTCTTGCTTGCAGCTGTCCTTTGTAATCTCACTTTACCTAATAACAATGTTTAAATTATTTTATTATACAGCTGACCAAGGAGGCTGAATTTACCTTTAAATTTGTGTGACCCAAAAGTTCTGCACCTAAATTGTTTTGTTTTAATAGTGTTTCTCTGCCTCCTTTATATTTTTGTGATATCCAGAAGTTTGATAAACATAATTCTAAGTTGTCTATAAACAGATTGATACACTTGAAGTGTTCCCTTTTAATTAAAATATTAAACCAGTTAGATTTAATTCCTAATCTCTTTACCAAGATCTTTTGGATACAGAGAATGAGGAGACTAGAGGTGATGTAAGCTTTCAGAAGCTCTATTTCATTCTATCAAGATATTTGCCCATGTACCTTCAGTCTAATAATATCAACATGGAATAGATTTAGGTCAGTCTTTAGGTCAGAAGGTGAAGACTGACCTAAATTTAATCCATTGCATTGTCCATCTGAAAAATTCTGTTTCTCAGCTGTTTTATGTTTGGATTTTAATTCTGAATGGTCATATTGACTTGTTAATTTATGGGCAGGAGAATATTTATTCTGAAAGCTATTAAGTGGTCTAAGCTCTTGGTTTACTGTACTGATTTTGTTTCTTTCTTCCAGAGAAGTTCTGACATCAAAATGAGTGTGGAGACACACACTTGCACACACGAAAGCACCCAGGAAAAAAAAAAAAAAAAGCTGAACTTGATGAATCCTAGCTGTCACTTCTAACAATTGGATCTGTTTAAATTAAAGCCTTTCAATTTTAATGTTGCGGAAGACACTAGCAATAAATCGATTTTGAGGGCCATACAAAGGGAAACATCAGAAAACAAACTGCACAATTTGTTTCAAATGTGTTTTCCCTTTAATTAAATAAGAACCATCTGTTGTGGGGGGATGCATTTGGATGTGATTCATATTATTCCTCTGTTAATTTCCACCCAGCCTCCATTACTTTTGAGAGAAATATGCATGCAAAACTGGGTGCTTTTATGCTTTTAATGGGCAGAAGACTTGTTAGATAGAAAGCTGCTAAATCCCAACCTTGATCACATTTCAATTTTTGGAGCTAATGATGAACCAACTTGTATAAAATCAAATATATATTTAAAACAACAACAAAAAAGAAATTAAATGTGAACTGGGATATATAAAAAAAAATCAAGAGTGATAGGACATAAAGAATTACATCATGGATCTTTGTAGAAATGAGTTATATTTCTCTCCTAGTAACCCATACAAGTTAAAAACTAGACTAAAACAATTTTTTTCCTTCTTTTCATATGCCAAATATAATCTGGCATGGGAGAATGGATGAACGGGTAGATAGCTGGATAGATAGTTGGATAGATAGATAGATAGATAGATAGATAGATAGATAGATAGATAGATGGATGGATGGATGGATGGATGGATGGATGGATGGATGGATGGATGGATGGATGGATGGATGGATGGATGGATAGATAGCTGGATAGATAGATAGTAGATAGATAAATAGATGGATGGAGGGAGGGAGGGAGGGGTAGATAGATAGCTGGATAGATAGATAGCTGGATAGATAGCTGGATAGATAGATAGATAGATAGATAGATAGATAGATAGATAGATAGATAGATGGATGGATGGATGGATGGATGGATGGATGGATGGATGGATGGATGGATGGATGGATGGATGGAGGGATGGATGGATGGATGGATGGATAGATAGCTGGACAGACAGACAGACAGACAGACTATGCCAAGCCCACAAAGAAGTGGGAATATAGGTAAATTGGGATTGGCAAATCTGTGGCTAACTGCCACAGTCACTAAGTGAAAAATCTTATGACCGCAACAGTTAGATCACTTCCTGTTTAGTTGTTAAATGAATCACCACTGATTAAATAAGACATCACATGACTGTGATTTGCAGTCTTACTTCCATGATCTCCATTGACTCTGCTGGTTGTGAAACAAAAGAATGGAGTCATATAATGATAGGATGCAGGGACAATCCTAACTTAAGATGATTAAGGTGGTGTTGGGAAAGGTCCTGCCTTTTTCTAAATTTGGGTACACTCAAATCTTAAAGGATCATTGCTTAAGCAAGCTAGCATTCATCCAGTTACTAACATTCCTATTTAAGGAAAATTGTGGGAAGGTGCTCACAGTTAAAACAGATTGCCTGGACCCTTTCCAGTTGTGATTCAGGCACGGATATGGGACAGAGTGAATATTGATCAAATTCTTCCTTTGGTAGAAGTAGGATGGAGTAGATCCTTTCTCCTCTTGACCTCTCAGCAGCTTTTGATACCATCAATCATGATATCCTTTTGAACCATCTTGGCAATTGGAGGTGGGTAGTATTATACAGTGCTGGTTTTCCTACTTACTCTGGAGCCAGTCCTAGTCAGTTTTGAAAAAAGAAGAGAGATCCAACCCATGGCCCCTGTTGGGGCTTGGCCCTTTCCCCTCTCATGTTGAATACCAATATAAGGCCACTGGGTGAGGTTATCCAATGGTTTGATGTGATATCACCAGTAGGCTGATGATACCCAGTTTTATATCTCCATCCCAGGCCACCAGATAGATGCCATAGATTTCCTGTCTCAGTGCCTGGAGGCTGTGCAGGCCTGGATGGGTCAATAGGCTTCAGGTCAACTGTGGCTTTGGGTGTGGAACATTCTGGTGCTAAGGACCTGTCTTTTGCCTTGGGTAGATTGGAACTCCCTCTAACAGAGCTAATAAGGGGGGTCCTCTTGAACTCATGGCTCCTGCTGGTATAACACACACACACACACACACATACACACAAAATGTCATCTTCTTTACCAGCAGGAGCCATGAGTTCAAGAGGACCCCCCTTATTAGCTCTGTACAGAAGCCTGATGATGGCAGATGAGATTCTGCCGAAACGTTGCTACAACTTTAAAAGCACAACTACAATGACGTGGGAAAATACCCGAACAAAGCTGAATGAATGCCATACATACATACATACATACATACACACACACACACACACACACACACACTGCTTATTTGCACATGGTGATTCAAGGTGGCTTACAGAATATAAAATGTCATTTAAAACAATAAAACTAATAAAAAGAATCAAATAAATAAATACAATATAATAAAATAAAATCACCCCCTTCCTCGACGACAGCAGATCACATGAGCCATTTAATGGGCTCCATCCTGCTCTAGGTTTCCCAGGCCCGCTAGCAGAACCAGGTCTTCAGTGCCTCCCAGAAGAGTGCTAGAGTGGAACCATTCTAATCTCTGGGGGGATAATGTTCCAGAGAGAGGAACCACCGTGGAGAAGTCCCTTCTTCTGGATCCCACCAGGTATATCTCCCTAGGGGATAGGACCTGCAGTATTCCCTGCCTCCCCATTCTGTTGGGTCGGATAGATGTGGTAACCTGGTCCCATGCTATGAAGGGCTTTAAAGGTGACAACTAGCACCTTTACTTGTTACCTTTAAACCCTTCATAGCTTATGACCAACTTATATGAGGGACCATCTTATACCAGTCTTTTATGTCTATCCAATCTGGTCTGGCAGGATGAGAATGCTCCCAGAGTCCATTGTTCAGGGAATATCAGCTAGTGGGCCCAGGAAATATTCCTTTTTTGCTGTTCCACCCACCCTATGAAACATTCTTCTTCTGGAGATCAGGATGGCCCTGACCCTGCTGGCTTTCCTAAGGATCTAAAGATTTGGTTCTGGGCCTGGGACTCTAAGTGTGTGACAGATCCCATCTGCTGGCAGTGTTAACAACCATGAATTAAAACATCCTCCTTGTTGTATTTTGCTTTTTGTTATGCAATAGTAATTTATTTATGATTGTTTGCCTGTTCACTTGTATAGAATTGAGAGGCCACATACAAATTGAATGAATGAATAAATGAATGAATATGAAAGACTGGCTGCAAGCCCTTTTTTCACACTCTTATAACTTTGGTCGCACTCTTATAACTTTGGTCATTAAATGAGGCAATAATTTGTTAGAAGATGATTCCCTCGCAACACTTTCTGTAATGATTGGGAGATGCATAGTGTTTAAAATACCAGAGAAGAACCAGTCTCTGAACAAAAAAACCCATGCTACCGTGGGTTTGCAGACAGGACATTATTACATTTAATATAAATAAGTTTACCTATTTTCCAGCTGCTTCATATATCTTCCCCAAAAAGTCCATACCTTGGCCTATTGCAAATGGTCCAGCAATTTTTAGGAGAGAGATTAAAAATATGGAGGAAAACCTATGAACTAATAGTCTAACTTCTAAATGGGCAGATGAATAAAACAGACTCCAATGAACTCTAATCAAGTATAATCGGATACTTTTGCTTAGATAGAAGTTATACAAGTCCAACTCTTGGACATCATATTATTTCTTTCAGGATTCTTTTGCACAAGTCATTTAATATCTAAGAACTGTGTCTTCCTTAAAGAGATTTAGATCAGACAAACTGACATAACGAAAGGAAGATCCGATCAGCTGGCACCTGAGACTATGATCAGTGACAGAATTTGGCTGAACAGTCCCATGCAGAGGATGACAAAGAAACCATTTGCTTACTTTTATTATCAAAAGGGATCTGTTTACACTCCGTGGCTGGCCAAGGGCAATAGTAGACAGCTCCTCCTTCCACTATGTCTGGCTGGGTTGTGTTGGCTTTAGGTGCTCCAACTAGGACACTTACTCTGCAAAAGAGGTAAGAGAAAAACACTAAGAATGAATTTGAAAAAGCCCAGGCAAGTTGATAGAGGTCTCATTCCAGAAACCCTTTTCTGATCACAAAAATCAGAGCCAGTCAAGAAAAGAAAAGCATTCGGTCAAGCAACAGCAAAAAACCCAAAAAACAACCACCTCATTTCTAATCTTAAATAATGTTTGTCAAATGGCAAAGATTGTCAGATAATAATCTATGGCACTGAACAAACACCAAGGAACTGTGTTTTTAGAAAGTGAGAAGAAGAAATACCAAAGCTAAAAAACAATGTTTTCCTATTATTTTCCTGGTTATTTCTTTGGTTATAGAGGGCCAGACACCGAGCTCTCTCTAGGTCAGACACTGGGTTCTGGGCTAGTAAAAATTCCTGTCCAGCACCGTTATTTACTATTTAGTGGTGAAGTTGAAGATTACTTTTGGCACACAGCTAAATGGTTTAGGGCAAATGTGTGCTCCAAGGGAAATGTTGGAAGCATTGATGGAAGCAGGCATTCAACTATTCTTCCTCTGAAGGCATTGCATTTTTTTTTTAACTGTGGGGTCTATTTTATTCTAGGAAAGTTATATTCAAATACAACTGAAGGATTGAATTATCATGGATAATTGCAATTAATCAGACGAAAATTTTGTCAATGAGCAGATTTTTTTACATATATCCAAGATTTTTTGGTATGGCAGCCAACATGCCGATAACCACTGGGATCACCCTGGCCAGTTTATGCCATAATCCTTCCATATTGATTGTTTTCAATCTTTCATTAAAATGTATTAATACATAAAGGATTATGAAAATAAAAAATTTAAAATGGAGACGCAGGTTAGAAAAGAAAGGGTAAAACATTGATTTATGTCTCTTTATAGTAATGAAATATTAACTTTTTGCAGTACTTTCAGTTATACTAGGGCCATTTCTGTAACTACACAAATTATTCAATCCTCAAAGTCTCGTAAGTTTTATTTTTTTCTAATTCAAGCATAAAAAAAACAGAAGTGATTTCCCAATGGAAATAAGACTGAGTAAAATATTTTCTTTGTTTAAAACAGTTTACATTGCCATCTCAACCAAATCCATTTTCCCCATCCTTTTTTTCCATTGTGAGAAATAATACATCTTTCCATTTTCACTTATTAGATTTTCTGCCTTGTCATCATCTATAATAGCAAAAATCACAACATACTTTCAAGTTCTTTAACCAACAATCCAAACGGAAAACTTCTTGTTCCAATTTTATATTCATTTTAAAACTCTAAACATTTTTAGAAATGATCATCTTTACAATTAGTTACTCCTAATACATTACTTTAAAAAATAGATTTTTTTCTTTTAAATTATAATTTATTTTTTTTAAAAAAACCTTTTCTTTCTCTTTTTTAAACCATGTGTACATTAGTAAATATATTTGTTTTCCAAATTCAATTTCAATATTTGTGAATTAGTGATAATTTATTCATGTCCTTTTCAGATTCACTTCTTATAAGTACAAAGCACTGTCAAACTTTCCTTTTAATAACATTTGTTAGGCCAATAAAAAACTATCCCGTACTTCCATTTTGATTTTCAGATTGTAAAACTTTGTGATATTTTCAAATTCTTTGACTACTATCCTATTGTCCGCTGGTATTGCTGCATAAATTACCCACACTTTCTGCTTTTCAACCACCGTTAAATATAGTGTGTTACGAGCCAAAACTTTATCAGTTTGTATTCAGGAATACAACAATATTTTAACCTGCTCATTTTTAATTACATTTTCAACTATATTTCCTACCACTTTTTCATTACTGGCACATGATAATGTATACAGACCATTTTGTCAACTGTATTATATATTTGTTTATAATCAGTTTGTGCAATCTTCTTACATGAGATGAGTATATGGTTTACTGTTTTTTCTGCTTCTTTGCATAATCTGCACTTGGGATCATTTGATAATTTGTCAAATGGGGTCTTGATTACATTAGTTCAAATAGCTTGCCAAAATCAAACCTTCAGTTTCTTTTTTTTTTTACAACTATTCCAGTTGTAAGTAAGAATCCAGCTGTAAGAGTGAGAGAAGAGCAACAAGAATGATGGCTAGAAGCCAGAGGTGGTATTCAGCAGGTTCTGACCAGTTCTGGAGAACCGGTAGCAGAAATTTTGAGTAGTTTTGGAGAACTGGCAAATACCACGTCTCACTGGAGTTTTACAATATCCTTCCCCTGCCACATCCACCAAGCCACGCCCACAGAACCCGTAGTAAAAAAAATTGAATCCCACCACTGCTAGAGGCTAAAACACATGAAGAACGGCATTGAATATGTCTAGTGTAATGAAAAGGACTAGGGGAGACATGGTTGCAGTGTTCCAATATTTCAATGGCTCCTACAAAGACAAGGGACAAATGTATTTTCCAAAGCACCAAAAGGCAAGATAAGAAACAATGGATGGAACCATTGTTCTACCAAAGAGAGAAGCAACTAGAAATAAGGAGAAAATTCCTAACCGTTACAGCAATCAACCAATGGAATAGCTTGCATTCAGAAGTTGGAGGTGGTCCATTGCTGGAGACTTTCAAAAAGAGACTGGACAACCATTTCTCTGAAATAGTATAGAGCAGGGGTTTCAAACTGGATTTCTTCAAGGGCCAGATCAGCATTATAGTTTTCCTCCACAAGCCAGCCAGGGGGAGGAGGGGGAAGAAGACGGGACGGATGCCTTCTGCAGCCCTCTGCTAGCCGAAATCAGGCCATGGGTGTGCTGCAGGAGGCTGTGGGCCAAAAATGGCCTGCACGGGGGGCTCACATGCTCACATCTTGTTTTGGCCAACAGAGGCATCGCCGGCTGCTCCTTTGATATTTCCAGGCTGACCTTGTGGGCCAGATCTGGCCCATGGCCTTGAGTTTGACACCCCTGATATAGAGTCTCCTACTTAAGCAGTGGGTTTGACTAGAAGACCTGCAACGTCCCTTCCAACTCTATTATTCAAGTCATTGCCAGGGTTTATTTTTATCTACTTTCTGCTTGATTTTTTTAGAAATTGACCATGTAGTATTTTTCCTTGCTAGCGTTCTGTTTGTGTTTTTATTACATTTTCAATATTCATGTTTTGTTTCCTATATATTCAACTTTTAACTTGCACCAATACTTGATCTAGGCTATATTTTATATAATAAAATACATGCTTGTCCTCTTTGATAGCTTGCTTGATCTGTAGAAAACTCTGTCTCCATTGTTGTCTAACTACAAATCTCAAAAATGAACCGCTAGCAGATACCTGGTTCTGAGACAATCAACACATCTTGACAAAAAGGGATGACCTGGCATGGAAGGTGACAAAACTTTTATGTCCCAGAATCCCTACATACATTAATCCTCCAGAGGAGCTACGACTCCAACAGGCAGGCCACTTTGGGTTCTTAAAGACTTTACACTTAGCACAGAGGCAATTCTGGTGCTCAGCATAAAGAAAGACAATTATGTGACCATTTGCACCATTTGTGCCGCAATGAAAAAATGACCAGGAAACCACCACCCCCGGACTGCTGCAACCGGTAGCAGAGCCGATGAGGCCATGGGAAGAAATTACAATGGACTTTATAGTGAAGTTGCTGAAAAGTGGGGGAGGGGGAACATGGTGATCTGGATTGTAATAGACCTGTTCTCTGAACAGGTGCACTTCATATCCTGCAGCGGACTATCCTCAGTCCACCAGTTAGCCAAGCTGTTCCTAAAGCATATGGAGCTCCATACCATGAAGAATGATCTCAGATAGAGGAGTCCAGTTCATGGTTAAGTTCTGGAAGGAGTTCCTGCTGCCCATTGGGTCATCACACAGCCTTAGCTCAGCCTTTCATCCGAGCACCAATGTGGGGGGGGCAGAGAGACTGAATGCCAGTACCTGAGGTGCAACATGAGCTATCAGCAGTCCGATTGGGTGGACCTCCTACCTTTTGTGGAGGTCTGTACAATAATCCTGTTCATAGTAGTACAGGACTAACCTCATCAAAGTATTGATCAGCCTGTACTTCGTCCCAATGCCTGAGTATTCAAGGGAATCCCCCCTCCTCGATCAGCTTGACAGATTGTATGTCAACACTGAAAGCAACTTGGGATAACATTAAAAAAGCATTAGCTAAATGGTACAAACCTATAAGAAACAGGCAAACAAACACTGAGCTCCAATACTTAATCAAGTGGAAGGACTACCCCTTATCAGAGGCATCTTGGTTAAAGAATAGGAACATCCAGGCTGATCGCCTTATAGCAAATTTATGTGCAGAAAATCCAAACAAGCTGGGGGGGGGGTGTCGCACCCCTAAATTCTATACCTGCAAATTATTTTTGCTTTGTGTAGGTCACCTTCAGGAAGTGAGCAGAGCTGAATATCAACTCATAAAGCATTCCTGGCTTGTTCTCGAGTTGCCATAAGAAGGACGGGGGTGGTGGAGATCTGATGGAGCAGTTTGTTGCTATGATAGTTTGTTGCTATGACAGAAGTACATTCCATGCATACCTTTCTCCAGATTGTGTCTCAGGTTATCCAGCCGGGAGAGGTATGTTTCCCATAGCCTGTGAAAGTGCTTCGGTTGGAGAATGTGATTTATGACACACCCTGGGAGGAGGGGGGAAATAGGGTCATAGGTGGGCAGTAAATTATGTAGGGCAGAGCTGACTGCATTTGGGAAAAGTGCGGACATGTTGCTCCTAATAAATAATTGGATTTCTTTTGAAACTTGGCTTAAGGCTCATGATTAGAGCATCCATCGGAACCCTGACACTTTGCTAGTTATTAACCTGTCACTGATATCTCCTTTATGTAATATTTCATTACGCTGTTTAGCTATCATTGAATGTAAGCTGGTCAGATATTTGAGCCAAAAACTATGCAATTGATCATTCTGAAGATATGTCCAGTTTTTAATCCTTTCCACTTGATTTTTAACCCTTTCTGCAGCTATTATCAGGTTTTCCATTTGATATTTTACTAAATTCATTTTATTGTTATTAAGTTTCAGGTTTAATTATATAGCATCAAATTTCATCAATTTGCCTATTTGAAGAAATGCAAAAGAGGTACAAACAACTCCTTCCCCAAACTGATCATCAATACATTGAGATCTTCCAGGATCCATTCAATCCATGCCACCATGTTTGATAATTAGGATATAATTCCTTTATCCTCAAACTAACCTCTATTGACCTCACCCCATTCCTAAGAGGTCTGTAAGGGGCGTGCACAAGCGTATAATCGTGCCTACCGTCCCTGTCCTATTGTCCCCAATTATTAGTTCCTATTTCTTGTATTTAAACTTATATTTATTTTTGTTTCTGTTGTATTGTAAGCTTTTGACAAATAAATAAAATAAATAATCTTCAGAATCATTTATCCACAAAGTCAATGTCCACATTCATGCAGTCAATGTCCATTATTACACTTAGGATGGAATACAATTCACACTTCAACATCCTCTACCTATAATATCAAATCGTGAATTGCAGGTGTAAATGGAAAGCCACAGAGCAAAGGCCACAAGTACACAAATAGAAGTTCTACCTTACCCCACACAGACTTCATTTAAATGAGCAAGAATATTAGTCTATCCACTCATTTATGAAACACAAAGCAGTTTAGGGTAGAAAAAGCAGACAAGACCTACATACTCATCTGGCTTCATTCCTATACCGATTTTATCAAGACAAGTTTCTCATTTATGTTAATGACAATAATTCACAGTTTGCAACAGTATGTTTTTTTTATGTCTAAGGATAGAGTCTACAATATACTTACTACTAGTGGAAAGTTACTTGCTTCTAAAATTAGAAGCTGATAATTTGATTTCCTACCTAATTAAAATGGCAAAAGCTCCCTTGAGTTGAACTCAACTTCTTGTGATTCTTTTTGGAAACATCTAAGGAATTTCTCTGGCAACAATGTGGAAATGATTTGCCAATGCATTCTTCCAGACTTCTACGGAATTGCATTATACAGTCCTGTACCGTCCTGATAATCAGCCACTCAAAATACCAAGTTCTACTCTATTCTGACCCCTCTTTAGCTGTTTGTGGGATCAGCCAAGGTTGTCTCAATGGTGCCACCTGCTGTAGTCCTCCTCAAATGACACTATAAAGGTAATCTTAGACATGTCAAATTCTAGATGGTTGAAACAGAAGAAATCTATTTTTCTTTAAAGTTCTTCTTTAAATCATATAAAGTATTGATAAGCTGTTACCATCCAACTTTATAGGTAAAATGTACAGACGTTAAAATTTGTATGTTGAATCTGGGTTATCTCCAAATGTGAATGGACTACATCTCTCAAGATTCCCAGTCATGTGGGTGGAAAATTTGGTACAGATCTTTTGAGACTAGTGGGTCAGTGCATTTTGCGGAAAGACTGAACTAGCCTGAACTCTGACGTAGAGTTTGAAGTGGCTTGCAACTGAACATCAGATCAAGCAGCTCATTACTATGTGTTCCTCTACAACTTTCCTACTTAGCTGCAAAAGAGTTTTATGGAGTCTTCTGACTTTACTGAAGTCATTATCAATTCAATTTTCTCTAAAGCAAAGAGGTGTGTGGATTCATGGGTGATTCTTCCACAAGTCCATAGCTTACCACCCCAGTAGAGCTCAGTTAAAGGATGGGAAGTGCTGGATTTGCATATATTTTGTTGCTATCACTAAAATTCACAACAATTATCAGAGTATTTATTACTTTATCTGTCACTGTAGGTAAAAGATGAAGATTGTTTGGGTGGGGTGGAAGCCCACTATTTGTTCTCTATTAAATATTTTTCCAGAAACCATCATATTTTAATCTATGGAACCTCCATAACAACAGAATCTCTACTTTTCTGCTCAGAATTCAATCCCATTGAATTCAACGATGCGGAATGGCAGATCTGCATTCTCCATCGCTACGAACATTTATCTGGAAACCTGTCTTAACAAGGGAATCGTTTCCGGGCAAACCTGTGCAGTTCTGCGTTGCACGGTCACAGTCAATAGTAACTATGAGAATAACGACTTCATTGGCACTTCCTTGAGGATGCAGCCACGTCTAGGATGAAGCTGGGAAAAAAGTAAGTATCGGCTCCGAAACGATCTAAACTCGGCATGTCCCGGGGCTCACTATGACTTGCCTGGATGAACCGCAACGGCCAGCATCCATCCTGCAATTTCCAAGCGAAAACAAGTAAGGCAATTCTGGCGCCCATCAAAGAGGACCGCTACTTACGCGTTCGGTGCAGGGCTGTAAAAATCCAGCGCGTAACCGAAGTAACTGCCTTCGGGACCGCTGTAGATGTCGAGCTTCTCTTCGTCCAGGTTGAAGGCACTCAGCGGCCCCGCCAGCAGCAAAAGCAGCGAGAGAACAGCGCTGTCGCTTGCCGCGCAGCGCCTGCACCAGGCGGACAAAGTCGGCAGCGATGGCAACCTACGCCGCCGCCTCCACATCCTCTTGGCAACGGCTCCCTCGCTTCGTTTCTTTCTCCTGAAGCAGCGAGTCAGAATTGGAAGCCCTGCCGCTACCGCTGCCGCTGCCGCATGGGGCTACTACCTCTGGCCACAGCCGCCGTCCCACCGTCTCGCTTTGCGTGCGCGCCGCCCGCCGGGCAAAAACTTGGCGAGGGAGGCGCAAAGCCATTCGCTTCTAAAAGTTCGAGCCAGCCGCGCTTCTCTGAAGGAATCAGGCTGTTTGTGCCGCCCCCTGGTGTTGTTCCTGCGGGCGACATTCTGGGAACGGCGCAAGAACCCGAGGGGTAGGTCCACTTTAAACTGAGAGGGAGGAAGGCAGCGTCCATTGCCTTTGGTCATGGTTTTTGCACAGGAGTTTTTTCAGCCTTCTGCCTCTACCCTCCCCAACCACATAATGCACTGCAAATCCAACACCCATTATATTGAGTTTGCAGTGTTAGAAGGGCTTAAAAGGGCTGGTTAGAAAGGTTAGGAACAATGATCTCCACACACAAATACACACCCTTTTTTTGTTGCAGGCAACAAAATAGGCATTCAACCACCATATACAGAATTCACAAGGTTTAAGTCATATTTTTTTTAATCTTAATTTGCTAACAAAGGCACAGTTGGCTATATTCACATAGTATGCTAAGACAAGAGAAACATCTTTTGCACAGTATGAATGACTTCAATCAAAATATTGTGACTGTGAATTGTCACATCTATATCTTACCATCTCTCCTGATTGAAGTTACAACTGCACTGAAAAAAATGACTTACACTAACAAGTCCTCGGACTTACAACCATTACAGCATTCCCTACAGTCACATGATCATAGTCGGGGCATTTGGCAACCAGCATACATTTATGAAAATTGCAGCAGCCCCAAAGTCATGTGATCACCATTTATGATCTTTCTGGTTGTCTTCTGAAAAGCAAAGTCAATGGTGGAAGCTGGATTCACTTAATGATTGCATGATTCACTTAACAACTGTTCCACCCATTGTCCTGTTCTGTGATCATCCCTTTCATCTCAATCCCTAATAGGTGCCATATTCAGTTATAAGGTTAGACATTATCACTGAAAGTCTCAGAGTAATGGGGAATCTTCTTAAAGTAGAGTCCCCTGGAAAGCTGAAGTGACCATGTGTAGACTTCCACTTCAAATTGTGTTATGCAGTAGAGCAAGGAAGGAAAATATTGGAACATTCTCTTGCACTTGACAACTTTTCAGGTTTAGACTTAGCAAGCAGCAGGATTCTAGTCTAGGTTACCAGTCATTTTGGAAACATTGCTCCTAGTTGTAAATGAAATTCTGTATTTTCCACCTTCCTGTTACAGCTTAGTGAAAATTGATGGAACATGAACTAAATCTATTTCCATCCATTCAGCTTACTCTGCAATTATGATGAGACAAAACTAAATAAAAAAAAGAAAAACTGTATAAATAAACACTTAGCAGGAAAGTTGTAGACCATGTACAGAGCATAGAGTTTATGAACAGTTGAATGTGCTTACTGAAGGCAGGATAACTTAGCTACAGCCAGCAACTACAAAAAAGATTGAATTTATTTCGAAGGTTAAGTGTCTTGCCCTGAGCTGTCATCACCAACTTGTAAAGGCTCACTATATTTTACTCAGAGAATCTCCCTTCAACTGCAGCGTTAGTTGATACATAATCATGGTTGTAGGGCTATTCTAGGGTAAAATCGACAAATCAACTTCCTAGAGCAGAAGGAAGAGTCACAGATCTTCTCTTTAATTCAAAACTGGGTGGGTGATTAGCACAACTGAAACAAAGTCAGATGCAACACACCATCCTCATCTCAATTACAATTGTTCACTTTTTTAAATAGTGGGAATAAGAAGTGCTGCTTTGTTTAAAACTCATGCTGAAAATTAAGGAAAACTGCATGCTTAGTTCAACAAAAGAATTGGAGAAAAGACAATTATGAGGTTATACGATAACCATCTTGGAATATTTCATAGGGTGTCAAGACAAGATGGAAGTCATTTCTTCAGTTTCAGAAAGTTCAATTCAAAGCAACTGACTCAAGATATAAGAAAAGGGATCAGACTAAACATTGGAGGGGGGGGGGGGATATCCTGGTGGGTATTAGCTGTTTGAGAGAGAACAGACTGCATAGACAGTGGTTGAACACCATTTCATGAGTCTTTAATGGAAAAGTTGAAGATGTAATTAATAGAACTTTATTGCAGTGGGCAATCTTCACATGTCTCTTGCATGATCTTTGAGTTCTCTTATACTAAATCTATTTGTTACATTTTTAGATTGCCTAGCAACAGCAGTATTCTGAACAATGTACACAAAGAAGCAAACATAAAACCACAATATAATTATAATGAATGCATGAAATAAATCTGGCAGGGTGGAGTAAAAACAATGCAAAACATAAAGTAAAATATTAAAACATTCTAAAATGTCTAAAACCTAACAGTTCTTAAAATGCTTTGGGCCCTGTGTTCATATACCAATAAAGCAGCTTTCCTTTAGTACTGAGAATATAATAAACAGATGTTCAGAGATGGTCTATAAATATGGGGATAAACTTTCAGTTCTAAATTAGTGATTTAATGTATTATGAGAAATCAATATTTTTCTTTATATATTTCAAGATCATATTACTGTATTTCTTACCTAAGTCATTGATGTTTATCATCACACTGGAAACTATCCATCTGAATTCAAAATCCTCTGTTTAAAAAAAAAGATGTTCATTCTTATCTTTAATTTGATTCTCAAGTGACATAATGGAAAGACTGATCAACATGAATCTAAATGGGTAAGATTTAATTGGTTTTTCAAAAGGTGGTTGTTTTTCATATAAATTGGAATACATGGGTGTTTCATTGGTTTTTGTTTTTTTTCTGTCTTTGTACATATAAATATTTGCTTTGTAACTTGTAACTGTTTTTTCTAATTTTTCTTTTTTAAATTATAGTAACAAAAATGTTAGTCTTCTTTTATAGGACTAAGAAAATGGATTGTCAGCCAAAACAGATGGCAAAGATTTTCCCTTTTGTTCTTCTGAGAATACTTACATTGTTTTAAGGATTTATTTTCAATATTAAGGCAAAGTAGCAGACTTATCATTGATGTTCATAGCCTGTAGTAAAAACTAAAGAAGGAACCAACCATAATGGTGAGATCAAAGCTCTGTCTGGTTTTTTTATGTTCATCATATACACAGTGCTCATAAAAATATGGTGAGCTTTGATTGCATCATTGTGACTGCAATTTTTATTTTTCTGTTCATACCCTAAAGACAATCCTGCAGCTCGCATAGCTTTCCCTCTCCCTTGGCTGACTGCCCCACTTTCTGCGAAAGAGTTTTCTTATAAAGTCTTCCCTTGGGATTTAATTGAAAGAAAAAAGATAGTTGCAGAATCCAAAGTAGCACATTCATACCCATCCTTTGGTCATCCTGTTAGCTAAGAAACATAGAAAATAGCTACGTCTCATTACGAAAATTATCCTGAAAGTATTCTTACCTCGGAAAAAAGTTATGAAAGCATTTAATAATAATGATAATAATGATGGAAGAAAAAGAAAGAAATGTTGCTTTGTATCACTGTGACATAGGACAAAATTACACAAGCACAGTAGTGCATCAAGCTATCAGAAGGGACCAGAAGAAAATGTAAAAAGCAACACAAGTTTACTTCAGATGCCAATGAACTCTGGCTACTTTTTTGAGTGACTGACCCTAAGCTTGTGCTATTCAGTTGTGCTGAATTATGCAGCATCCATATCCATTAAGGCTGGAAAACCTTTTGGTTTGTGATGACAGAGTTTAGGATCCAGCAAATACGGGATGGGTGTTTTTGAGGTTTTTTTTTTGAAAGCATTAAAAAAAATCTTCTTGTAATATTTCTGGGTGCGTTCAGGAAAACAGTAGAAGCAGCAGGAATCCCTTCCTGTAAATGTCCCTTTCATTCCACTAAGAAAATAAGCCTGAAATTGTGATATATGGAGAGGGAGATGAACTAGAGCCTCTATTGCAACCTAATAAAGCAGGGGAAATCCCCCCCTGGAATTACCCTAATGACAATTGTTATGCTGGAAGGAAGCCTTTTCCAGCAAGGCCTGGGGGTCTTTGCATGTGGGGAAGAGTGTGTGTGTGTGTGGGGGGGGTCAGCAAAGGAAGTCCTGATCAACACAAACAGAACCTTTTCCCACAAAGGTCTGAGTTTATTTTACAGGGCACTCGCCCACCCAGAAGAACACACAAACACAATCAAATCAAGATCTTAGCTCCGTCTCTGACCTTCTTCCTTTGCAAGTTGTGGAGGGAGGAGGGTCACTTTATAACGCAAACAAGAGAGAATTCTTCTATCTTAAGATTGCTAAAGGATCTTAAAAGTGTCTAAAGGATGGTTAAAATGACCCCAACTTGATCTTTTGGGCCAAATGTCATTGGGAAAATACTTGATTCCTTCCGTTTGAATATATTTTCTATCCCAAACTCCACACTTCCACCATATTAATCCTGCTCTTCTACTAGTGTGGGAGAGGCAGGAAATGACTTTAAAAAAAAAAAAACAGGGAACACTGCCTTAGAGGCAGGATTAGGCATTTAATGCAAAATAATTGAGATGGGAGAAAAACCAAAGCAAAAAGGAAATAACCTTGAGTCCATCACATCCTTAAAAGGCAAAAGAGGACTCCCCCAAGCTTAGTTAATTAACCTCACATTTGCACTAAATAGAAATAGAATAGAAAAAAACAAGCTTCTTTGGGAATGAATCCAATCATTTTGTGTGAATTACTTTCTACAAGGTTCACTGTTTGCTCCTTGGGGCTAGAAGAGGTGAAACTTGAGGAAGGTAGCAGAAGAATGGGGTTTCTCTAGCAATTCCATATTTGGATTTTTTTTTAAATTGTCCCACAGCTACAGGGATGAAGGAGGGTGGGAAATGTGCAGAAAGGAGTAGGTATGAGTAAGATCTCTTGACTCGAATGAATGATTCACCCTTATCATGCCTTTGGAGATTTTTTTTTCTCATTGTTTTTCTTTTATTAAAAAGTTATAAAGTCAAGAATTGATAGCCTTCCTTTGTGATAGAAGGAGCACTATACAAAAAAGTCACGATCTTTTAATTGATCCATGATTGTTGTGGCAGAACTTGATTCTGAATAAGACAAGAAGATGGTAAGAATGTTTTTCTTCTTTTAACAACCAGTATTGGTTGTTTGCTTTAGTTTTAATTTGGAAAATACCAAATATAATTGTCCATCAGTGGAGGAAGATTTTATACCAGCAACACTGATATTGACTTCCCTACAGCAAGGGATTTTTATTTACAGAATATTGAGTTGGAAGGGACCTTGGAGGTCTTCTAGTCCAGCCCCCTGCTCAAGCAGGAGACTCTTTATGATTTCAGACAAGTGGATATCCAACCACTTTTTAAAAACCTTCTGTGTCGGAGCACCCACAACTTCTGATTCCACTGATTAATTGTTCTGTCAGAAAATTTCTTCTCAGGTCTAGGTTAGTTCTCTTTGATTGGTTTCCATCCATTGCCTCTTATCCTGCCTCCACATGATTTGGAGAACGGACTGATTCCTCTCTTCTTTGTGGCAGCACTTTAAATATTGGTACACTGTTATCATGTCACCCTTAGTAATTTTTTTCATTAAACTAGACATCCAATTCCTGCAACTGTTCTTTATATGCTTTAGCCTCCTGTCCCACCTTTGTGACTCTTCTCTACATTCTTTGTACAGTCTCAACATCTTTTGTTATATTGTGGTGACCAATATGTAAATGTTTATTTATTCCATTTCTTTTTTTAAAAAAAAGTTTTTATTGGTTTTAACAACAAACAAAAACACATACAACATAAGACATAACATAAAACCATCATTATTCTTCATATATTTACAGGCAGTGTATCGGTTGGTTTACCACTCCTTTTTGTGCATCCATTTCATAACCATCATAGTAATTATATTACATAATAACTCATATAATCAATCAACAATTGTATATCCTAATATCGTTATTAAACAATCATTTAACTGATTTTAATAATTCATACTTTAACGAGATAACTATAATTTAATTAACTTATTTTATAACAGATCATAAAATCATACCAAGTCTATCTTAATAAAATATTCTAAAAAATGTTATCAAGGCCAAGAAGAGAGAAAATTATATATATATATATATATATATATATATATATATATATATATATATATATATATATATATATATATATATATATGTATGTATGTATGTATGTATGAATATTCTATTGTTATATTGCATTATCTAACCATTGGTAAAAAAGATCCCAAATTTCATAAAATTGTTTATCTTCTTGCTCTCTAATTTCAAATGTCAATCTACTCATTTCAGCACAATTCAATATTTTCTTAATAATTTCTTCCTCTAATGGTATTTTCTCACTTTTCCAATTTTTAGCAAATACGATCCTAGCCGCTGTTAACACATTTACAATCAAATACTTTAAGTTTTTATTAAATGTATCAGGTAAGATTCCCAATAGAAAAATCTCTGGTTTCAAATCTATATGTTCTTTTGTCATTTCTTCCAACCATATGCGAATTCTAGTCCAGTATTTCCTGGCCTCCTCACAAGTCCACCACATATGGTAATATGAGCCAGGATCTGATGACATTTCCAGCACTTTTCAGATTTGTTCTTGAACATTCTTGCTATTCTTGTCGGGGGAAGTGCCACCTGTAAAACATCTTATACAAATTTTCTTTATATGCTACTGACATTGTCATTTTATAATTTTGAGACCACAGTTTTGCCATTTCTCTAAATCAATCCCATATCCAAAGTTCTTCCCCAAACAATCATTGTTTCTTTGACTTGTTCTTCCTCTAATTTAATTTCCAACAAATAACTATATAGTTTTTTAATCACTTTTTCATCAGAACCTGTCAAAATCCTATCTAAATCAGTCAATTTATCATAAAATCCTTCTGTTTTAGAATCTTTAAGATACCTTGAGTGTATTTGCGCATATGAAAACCAATTCATCTTTATATCTTGTTCTTCTAGCTTTGGCATCGTTTTAAGTTCACCCTTTTCATCCAATATTTCCCCATATCTAACTGTTTGTTCCTTCTTATAAATTATAGGATAAGAAAAAGCTTCGATAGTTGATAACCAAACTGGTATTTTCAAATAACATTGTTTCTTAATTTTCTCCCAATTCAACCATAACGATTCCCGTATATAGTGCCTTCTGAAATATCCCTCGATTTAGTTCCCTTATACCATAAAAAAGCATGCCAACCCAATAATAAGTCATGTCCTTCCAATGCCAGTAATCTAGACTTTCTTAACGTTATCCATTCTTTAGCCCACATTAAGTTTGCAGCTTGATAATACAACTCCCAATTAGGAAGGCCAAATCCTCCTCTAGTTCTAGCATCCTGTAAAAGTTTTAATTTTATTCTCGCTTTCTTACCTTGCCATATATACTTCAACACAATTTTATTTAATTCTTCAAAATAATCCTTACCTAATTTAATTGGTATTGTTTGAAACAAATATAAAATTCTGGGTAAAATATTCATTTTGATTGTTGAAATTCTACCTATCAAAGATAATTGTAGGTTCTCCCATTTTTTCAAGTCAGATGCTATCTGCTGTTTAAGTTTAATATAGTTATTCTCTTTCAGTGTAATACATCTTGACGTCAAAAATATCCCCAAGTATTTAACTTTATTCGTAACTTGAATTTTCAATAAGTCTGCCAACTCTTCTCTTTGCCTTAATAACATATTTTTTGTCAGAATCTTTGTTTTGTCTTTATTTATTTTCAAGCCAGCCATCTCACCATACGTCTCTATCTTTTCCAGTAATTTTAAAGCTGTCTCTAGAGGGTCTTCCAAAATAAAGACCAAGTCGTCCGCATAAGGCTTGCAATTTAAATTCCTCCTTTTAACTTTCATTCCTTTTATATTTGTATCCTCTCTAATATTTCTATTTAACACTTCCAAAGTCAATACAAATAAAGGGGATAATGGACATCCTTGTCTTGTGCCTTTTTTAATATTGATAGGGTCTGTAAATTCTCCGTCTATCATCACTTTTGCTGTTTGCTTGTAATATATGGCTTCTATTGCTTGAATAAATTTTCTAGCAAAGCCCATCTGTTCCAATAATAATAACATAAATCTCCAATTCACGTTATCAAATGCCTTTTGGGCATCTAAGAATATCAAAGCCATTTGTTTTTCAGGATGTGCCTCATAGTATTCCAAAGTATCCAAAATTACTCTCATGTTGTCTTTAATTTGTCTCTTTGGTAGAAATCCATTCTGATCAGGATGAATAAAATTATTTAGGTATTTTTTTAAGCCTTTCTGCCAAAATTGAAGCAAATATTTTATAATCTGCATTCAATAAAGAAATAGGTCTATAGTTCTTAATTTGTAATGGGTCAGCCCCTTCTTTTGGGATAAGCGTAATATAAGCTTCTGACCATGTTTTAGGTATTTTCTTATTTATCATAGCTTCATTCATAATTTCTAACAATGAAATACTCAACGATTCTTGTAATGTTTTATAAAATTCTGCCGGGAAACCATCTGGTCCTGGTGCTTTCCTGTTATTCTGCCTATTAATTGCTTCAGTTAATTCCATCATTGTTATAGGATTTTCTAACATTTTCCCAGTTTCATCAGGTATCTTAGGTAGGTTAGCATTTTGTAAATACTGTTTGATTTTCCCCTCATCAAAATCCTCCTGCTTATATAATTGTGCATAAAAGTCTCAAATAATTCTCTTTTTCTCCTTATTACCATGACAAACTTGACCTTGTTCGTCCATTAACTGTAGTATTTTCCTTGATTCTTTCTCTTTTCTCAGTTTGTATGCTAACCATCTACCTGGCCTGTTTGCATCCTCAAAGTAGTTCTGTTTAGCGCTTCTGATTTTTTGCGCCAATTCTTCTTTCTCTGTTTGATCCATTTTACGTTTGATTATGTCCATTTTAAATTTAATATCTTTTTTCTTTGGCGTTCTCTGTAATTCTTTTTCCAGTTTTTTATAGTCATCTTCTAAAGTTTTAATCATTTGCCTCTTCCTAATATTCTTTTTCTTTGTATAATCCATTATCAATCCTCTTGCATATGCCTTCATTGTGTCCCAAACGTTCTGTATTGAAGTATCTTCTTTTCTGTTTTCATTAAAGAAGAAGGCCAGTTCTTTTTCCATCCATTGTGTAAAGTCTTTTTCCTTTAAAATAGTATTATTTAATGTCCATCTAGATCTTCTTTTTTGTCCTTTCCATTTAATTGTCATTGGATTATGGTCTGCCCATGTACTTGTTTCAATATTTATTTCTTGAATATTAGATAATAATTCTGTTGACGTCCAAATCATATCTATTCTGGACCATGATGAATGTCTATTCGAATAGAAAGTATATTGTTGAGTTTTAGTATTTCTTTCCCTCCATATATCTTTTAAATTTAGTTCCTCTATCATTTCAAAAAATGATTTAGGGAGGGTCTTCCTATTTTGTCGTGTTATTTTTGCTTTATAGTCCAGTTCATTGTCTACAATTCCATTAAAATCTCCCATTATAAATATATTAGCATAGTTCAATTCAATTATTTTCATGTG
Source organism: Notechis scutatus (assembly GCF_049901735.1). NCBI lineage: Eukaryota > Metazoa > Chordata > Lepidosauria > Squamata > Elapidae > Notechis > Notechis scutatus. The sequence continues at coordinate 49,277,778 of NC_142025.1, read as the reverse complement.
TAATTTTTTATAAAATCTTTTTGTTTATCATTCGAGCGTAGATTGCAACCAGGAGTATTTTTGTATTGTTGTCCACTATTTCAACCATTAATACTCTTCCATCTTCATCCTTGTAAATCAGTTTTGCTGGGATAGTTTCTTTAATATACAAAACCACTCCTCTTTTCTTACAGTGAGTCAAAGAAGTAAAAATTTTCCCTATTTTTGGTCGCACCAATAATTGTTGATGTTGTTTTTTAATGTGTACTTCTTGTAAGCAAATTATGTCAAATTTTAATTTCTCTATTTTATGAAAGGTTTTCCTTCTTTTAGTAGCTGAATTCAGTCCATTTATATTCAAAGAAATCAATTTTTTTTCCTCCATAGTTATGATTTATATTCAGGTCTAACAGCTCTCGTTGATCTTACTTCACGTTGTTCTTTAGTCTCCACTCATCCACCTACTGCACCTTCTTCTTTTCCCATCTCTATTTGGTCCTCTTGAAATTCAGTTGGAGTAATCTCTTTTTCTATCTCTTTTTCTCTTCTTTTAAAGAATTCATTATAAAACGTTTCTGCTTCGTCAATTGAGCCAATTCTGTATCTCTGTTCTTTTCATGTAACCATTAATCCTTCTGGAATCAACCATCTGTAATTCACCTCCTTTTCCAATAATATTTTAGTCAGGAATCGATATTCTCTTCTCATCTCTCTAACTTTTCTGGGTACTTGTTTTAAAACCACAATCTCTTTATCTCTATATTTCAATGCCTTCTCTCTTGCCGCTTGTAATATCTGTGTTTTAATAGATTTTTTTGGTAAATCTGACATGAACTTCTCTTGGTAGCTTATTCCTCGACGCATATCTTGTAAAAACTCGGTATATCTCATCTATTCCATCCATCATCTTTTCCTCTGTTATTTCCAGAGCTTCAGCCAAGATTTCTATCATTACTGCAGCAAGATCTTGTCCTTTTTCTTCCTCTATATTTTGAAATCTGAGGTAATATTCTGATCTGTCCATCTCCCACTTCAACATCTCATTCTTGTTTTGTTCAAGCGTTGCCACTCTGTCAATATTTCCAATTTTCTCATCTCTTTGTCTTTCTCTTCCATTTTTTGCAGTTTCTCATCTCTTTGATTGTCTTTCTCTTCCATTTTTTGCAGTCTCTCATCATATTTCACCATAATTTGTTGGATGTTTTCAATTTTTTGTTCGATACTCCCCGTCCTTTGTTCAATACTCATTTTAAGTTCTTGATTTCCTTGTATAACCGTCGTTAGATCTTGCTTCGCCATTGTTGAAAGTCGTCCTCCAGTTGATGGGGAGGCAGGAGCAGAAGTTGAGGTACCAGAAGGTAGAATTTTCTTACTCATTTGAATAACTCAGAATCTTCCCACTCTTTTAATCCATTTCTATAGCTGCCCATATAAGCCAAATGACTCTGGACAGCTTACAATTCTAAAACTACGAAACAGTTAAATACTAGGTTTCTTCAAAAAATAAGACCTATCCTGAAAATAAGCCCTAGTTTGATTTTTACATGCATGCCTAATCCCTATCTCAAAATAAGTCCTAGTTAAGATCCTGCCCACTCCATCCCATCTGGTTGTACAAGGTGGAATGAGGTGTGTGTGTCAAGCTAGGGCGGGGGTGGAACTTCCCGATACATCCCACTTTCTTACCTTATCACCACTGCAGCCATTCCTCCCACACGTTGACACCTGTCCTGCTGCTGCTTGACTTTTATGGGCACTTGCAATCACTCACAGGTGGACACTATGTGGAGCATTGTGCTGGTGCTGTCACTCATGGCAGGCCGTGTGGGACATTGCACTGTTACCGCTGCTTGTAGCAGGTGCCCCTCGTGGCACAAAGCGGCATGGTGCATCGTGCCAATGCCACCAATCAAACCATGTGGTATTCTGCCACGAGCAGTAGTTGTGGTGCAATGCACCTTACAGTGTCTGGCTGCAAGCGGCCACATAAGAAGTCAAACAGTGGCGCAACAAGTGCGTGGGAGGCCAGAGCGTGGGAGGCCTGGCTGCGGTGGTCCTAAAGTAAGCAAGTAAGACATTCTCTGCAAATAAGACCTGGTGCTTATTTGGGGGCCCAAAAGAAAATAAGACCAAGGTCTTATTTTCCTTTTGGGCCCGAAAATAAACACCAGGTCTTATTTTTTGGGGGAAATGCTAATTAAAAATAATAAAAACATTCAAAAAATACATAAAGCAGTTGAGATAGTTAACCAATTAACAATGAAGTAAAGAAATGGACTCTTAACACATTCAAAGCCCAGGTTCAGATACACAGCCAAGCTTTTAAAGCCTTACAAAACACCAGCAGGGTTGTGGGATGTTCTAATCTCAGAGGAGAGAAAAGTCCATTAAGGCAGGGCTAGAGAAAAGGTCCATCTTCTAATTCCTGCCAGTCAACACTTTTTGGCGGATGGGATCTGCAGCATGCCTAATCTGATGGACTCTTAAAAAATAGATGGCCCCTCAGATAACCAGGTCCCAAGTCATGTAGTGCTTTAAATGTGATCAACCAGCACCCTGAATTGCACTCTGAGAAGCACTGGGATCCCATAAACAGAGATATTTCTTCAACTGAATCAACTGAATATTTTAAAAATTAATTTGGATCTATATCCATTTTTTCTGAGTGGCATGGTGTTCTAGTGGTGAAAAGGCTCACCTCCCACTTGGAGTGTTGAGTTCAACCTTAGTAGTGGCAGATGTTTCAGGTCATAAAAAAAGGGAATTTTTCACATCCATTCTGTCTGGACTGTTGTTCAATTATGTTCAATTCTGTATGATCTTTTGCATTTGATGCCCAGTGCAAGTTGCCTTGCATAATCCCTCTACTAACAGTATCAACCTTAACCACTGTTTCCACAGTATACAGTTTAGCAATTCTCCCTTTTTTCCCCCTGGAAAAGTTGTTTTATAAATGTTCTCCTACTCTAATTTAATTACCAGATCAACATTTTAAAATAAAGTGTTTATAAAATACTTATCATGTATACTTCTAAAATCTCAAATAGAAAGTATTTGTCAGAAAGCTTAATTAAATTGAGGGTTGTATGCATTTGGTTGTAAGAACAGTACACAAAGTACATAAGCAAGTTGGCAAATATTATAAACTAGAGCAGATTATAATGCCACTTCATAATCATGAGACTGGTTACACAAGACTGGTTACACAAAAGACTGATATCAAACTGAACTGACCCTTCAATATTTCAATAGCCATAGCAAACCACATGCTGGACCTCCTAGTCGTATGATCTCTGAATTTCCAGAGCAATCCAAACACACAAGAGGACGGCAGTGTCAAGGATGTTTAGCAACAATAACACCTTTTAAAATGTTATGAATCTTAACTAAGAAAAAAAAATCTGTGGGTCTTTTATTGAAACAAGTGAATAACTCCACCTATTCAAATACTCTTTAGAAAGCACTTTGTTATCCAAGAAGGCCCATGCTGGGTTAGCAGTTGTTAGAGCTATAAATATGAACTCCCAAGTTTATTGTTATTAGCAAAGTAATCTTTTTTCATACGAAGATGCAATACTGCCCCTTAGAAATTAAGAGGGAAATCTAACAAAGGTGTAAAGAAAAAGATTCATAGCCATTCAGGATTTTCCTTATAACGGCAAGGAATTTTTCTGGTTTGCTAATTATAATGAATTATTTTATGAAAAATCAGTATTGGTAGTTAGATCATTAAGGTTTTGCAAAAAACAACAAGGTCACAGATTAACAATTGAACTTTTACTTGAAACTATAGAGGTCTAAACAAAGGCTACTGTCTTTTAGCCAGTCACATTTCATGTTCTCAAAAATGATCAGCAAGCCTCAGGTAACTGGAATCAGTCATCACCAAAATGAAAAATGCCTCTGGGCAGTTCATCTTTTTTACTTAAGGGAATGGGAAGCTGGCTTTGTGAGACATGAAAGTATGACCGCAATAAAGGTTAACTCTAAGGATGTGCCAAAAAAGAGCAGTAATGAAGCTTTGCCATGTTGTCTCAATAATTAAGCAACTGGTGCTTAAGAAAATAATTATGTTGAAATTCAGTCTTTAATGAGAAAAATACTTGTCAAGACTCCACATATCCAAATTATTACAGTAAGAAAGAAAATAACCCATTTATTATTGAACAATATTTTTTAATTTTGATTTTGCTAGATAATACACTATACTACTTAAATAACAAATTACTCATGCATGTTAACACGTAGTGTATAGGTATGTGTTTATTAATACATATTGAGAAGAGGTATTTGGCAATAATAATATGAGCAAAAATCACAGCGTTTTTTTTGCAGTTAGGCTTTTATATATCCTTTTTACAATTCAGGATATTAATATGCAGTTTTATTTCAATCCTGTTTTGAGTAATAGGTAAGCTTTTAAGAATGGTATAACTTCCAATAAATAGTATTTATCATTTATCACCAACCATACTAAAAATCATTTTTGCTTCATTTAAAAAAAGCTACATAGATAAAGAGTCAGATTTTCAGAATAAAGCAGCAGAGATGTTATCACCTAAGCATAGTTAGTGCAAATATCAATCTATTCCCCAAACTATGATATTCTAGTACAGGCCACAACCCATTAGATGAGTTTCCTGGCAGAAAAACCTCCTGAAATAAGAACAATATAATAGTATTACCTGATATTTTTATGTTTATGTTTCAGTGAGGCTTGGACATTGGGACTCCCAAAACAGGTTGTACCCTAAGGCAGTATAATTCAACTATATGACTGAACAAGCATGAAACAAGTTAATACTATGATATCTAAGACAAACTTAATCCACTGTGCTGATGCTGCCATATAGCATCTCACTTCCTTATTCTTTCTGGCTGAATGAGCAGGCTTATGGATGCAAACTCACATTTTACCTATTCTATTATGGCCAAACAGGAATTAATTTTAATACAAATCAAGTCATTGGTTTCTTTAAAAAAATACTAACACTGAAAAAAGTATTCATTTACAATTTCTCAGTGATACCAGTGTATAGTCGCAAAGGAAAATAAGTTTGTTTTAGATACAGTCAACTGCATATTCCACATTCATTCAAAATATTGGATGAATACAAAGTCTCTTCTTAACATCAGTTTAACGAAGGGGATCGATCTGAGGTCCAAAGCAGTTCTATATAGGGCCATTTCGTCTGCAAACAGCGCTTGATTGGTGTATCATCAGTTTGCAGCATTGGGTCTTCAAAGCCCATAATTACTGCTGTACCTTCTACATACATGACCTGTCAAAATAGCAGTATTACATTTAACCCTGCATACATTGAAATAATAAATCCAGCTGCAAATAAATGTTATCAGAAACAGCCATTTTATACATATAAGATATTTCAAGAGCCAAAGCATTATTTTAGCATAATGAAAAGATGTTTAAAACTCTTAAGTTTGTCCCTTATTAAATTAATTCCATTAATCAGAAAAAACTGCTGACTACCGTGTTTCTCATATAATAAGGCTGGGTCTTATTTTTTTTTGAGCCCCGAAAAAATGGCTAGGCTGTCTTTTCGGGGGTGACTTAATTCCCCCCCCTTGCATCTTTGGGCAGGCGGGCAGTGACGGCTTGGATGTTGACCTCGGCGTTGGTGGGACACTTCGTATCAGGGTGAACGCAGGCAGCGCCATATCCGGTGTGCAACAAAAGTACTTCCTAATGGCAAGCCCCCCACCATTCCCCCCTTTTTGCATGTTTTAATATAGGCCTTAATTTGGGGGGAAGGGCTTAATTTCATTTCATGCCTATAAAACATGCTGGGACTTCCTATTGGGGGAGGCCGTATTGTTGGAGAAACAGGGTACCTACTTCTTTCAAGTGTGTGCTTTTGAATTTGATTAGCCCCAGATATCAAAATGGATGCATTTTCTCCTATAGTGATGATATTACCTACTGTGTATATGTAGATCATCTCATATAGCAATAGAAAGCAATCCACAGTGTATATGTATATTTTTACAACCCCTGAAGCACCCAAGAACCCCTGCCAATTTGGTTCTTCCTCGCTGTCACCAGTTAGAGCCCACTGGCCATCTCCAGCCCCATCTTCATATGTTGGGGGACTATCTATTGCAAAGTTGGCTAAAATCTACTGTTCTTCTTTTCTAAGGAAGTGGAAATCCAACAATATTACGAGACATGTTCATACCTTTTCATTACAGTTAGACTGCTTCAATCCATTGTAGTGGTATACAGCGAATGATTCTTGAACCTTTGGATCCTAAGAAGAAGCGTAAGGCAATCAATCTCAGGTCATACACTAACTCCATGCAGGAGAGTTCTGTCATTATTTTGCATTTGTATTGCTTTTTATTACAAATATAACAATGGGAGCTAGTTCAGTTTAGTGATTAAGACACCAGGAAAGAGGAGACAATGAGTTCTAGTCTTTAGGAAAGAGGAGACAATGAGTTCTAGTCTTTCCTCAGCCAGGAAAGCCACTGGATGACATTGAGCCAAGCACTTTTGCTTAGCCCAACTCACTTCACAGGGCTGTTGTGGAAAAAATAGATGATTTGTTCGCCACTTTGAGTTATTTGTAAAAATATTAAAGATGGGATATAAATAAACAAACTAAGCAAATTACTGCAGTTGTTAAGTAAATTATGTGTTCATTTAGGAAATTTGGCTTGCCCAATTGACTTTGCTTGTCAGAAGCCAGCTGGAAAGGTTACAAATGGCAGTCATGCGATCCTGGAACATTGCAATTGTTGGAAATACATGCTGACTGCCAAGGACCCAAATTGTGATCACACGATCGTGGGAATGTTGTGTTGTTTGTAAGTGTGAGGACCAATTGTTAAGTCACTCTTTTCAGTGTGGTTGTAACTTTGGTCACTAAATGAATGGTTGTATGTCAAGGACTGCTTGTAAATGTACTTCCAATGGTTTATAGTAAATTAAGATTGTAATATTATTGTATTTTCTAGGAAATAAATTTTGCTGTGGAAGAAAAAAGAAGATGACCAGCAGCAAGGTGTATGGACTCAGTGAAAGGGGTGTTGAAGGAACCATTGGTAGACTTGAAAAGAAGAGGTCAGGGATAAATCATCATAGCTAAAATCCAGGTTTGTCTGGAAATTCATCAAAAGAGCTAAGAATTACAATAAGTCTCTGCATTAGCACTGGCCCTATTGATTTCAGGATTGAGATTAACTCAATAGTTATTTACAAATGCTCTACACAGGAACAGAGAAGTCTCTGCATTAGCACTGGCAGAGAAATGTGGTATTATTACCTGTTCAGGGAAAAATTCTTCAAGAAAGGGACCTAGTAAGATGATTCCTAGTCCTTCTGGGTCTAATTTTGTTTTCATGAGATTTACACTGTTAAGATGAAACACACAAAAATGGCACATTCATATTTTTGCATGACTAAATGCTGTACTTTTAAATGCCAAAAACAATCAAATGGTTGTATTTAGAATCTGAATAGCAAATGCAAAGGAATGGCTTTTGTTGCCAAAATAAGGTTATTTATAAATCTATTTAAATCAAAGCAACAGCAATAACAAAGACTCCACACTTTATTAGGTAAAGTTTTTTTTTGAAAGAGATTGCTGTCTAATTACTGGGATTATACTTAAGATTATACAATTACTGCAAATATTTCACAGCATTAACTCTTCCATCAATTTTCCAAATGTCTTGCAGAAACCAGCCCTGATTTTATTATTTTAGAGGATACAACAAGAAAATTCAAAATGCTCTAAACTGTAGCAGCATTAAGCATTTCTTCAAAACACACATTTAAGATAGACTGTTCAAACATTATAATTTGGGTTAAAATGAAAATCAAGCCATATTTGGGACCAAGAGCCTCCCTTATGTAAGTAATATACTTCTGATTTCATAGTTTCAGGTACATGGATAAAACCTGTACCCCTTTCCCTTTCTCTCTGTAGACTACATCTGAATTCCATTTCTGAAGATCTGTGGTGTTAGGAAGCATCATAACCATAAATGGAAATTATCAGCACAGGTCTCTTTACATGTGTGCCTTTATTTTAACCCCAAGAAAGGCAAAGGCGTCTTTGCAAAACTAAGATATGAAATGGACAGATTTTATTGACTTTTAATAGACATATATGAGAAATCCACCTTCCATATCACAACATATTATCCCCACCCAAAAAAAATTACCACAGTGATTTGATATCATAACCTCAGACAATTTATACTTACTAATCAGGATCTGATACAAGATCCAGGGCCTTCATTACATCTTCTAGAAGAGCATCTAGTATAAAGCCATTATCTGAGAAAAAAGTACTTTAATTAACATTCCAGCATGTTTTTATTGACTGATTAGCACTGATGCTTCTTGAGTGGGAACAAGTCAATATTTATTCATATGTGGGTGTGAAAGACAGTCTCATTAAGATGTTCTCGTACAGGAAGGTGTCATTTGGGAAATTTTTGTCTTTTCTAATTTCATTCTCTGGGCAGGGTAACTATGTCTATTAATCTGTCACAATCACTGGCTTAACACCTTGAAATGATGGAACTTTTAACCCAAAAATCATAAATTGACACCTATGTATTCATAGATTCAAAGAATCAAGGATAGTTTAAGGCAGTTGAAGTTCTTCTGGCTCCTGTAAACGTGGAGACTGCCTATTTAGGGTACTTCTTATGTGCCTCAACCCAGATCCCCCTGCTGCCCAAACATTTTGCTCTGTTCTAGTAATTGTGGATGTTCCTGCCTTCTTTCCTGACTGTAAGACCAAGCAATCAACAGATGAAAACCAAGGCAGGATGGCAGATGATAAGTAACTATCATTGAAGCTATACTGTCTTCCTGTTTATCTTGGTGCCCATACTCCATTGTCCAGCCTCTCTGCTCAAGCCTTGCTAGCTTATACAGAATGTCAAAATCAAATACTTTTAACATTTATGAACAAAGAAGGAAAAGGACTAACATTATGTAAGTATGGACACTGGCAGGAGAAAGATGCCCTGAAAAGACAACCAAAAACCACCAAGCAGTGCCAGGAAAAGGCATAAATATCAATAGCAATCCGTCCTAATTCTTTAACATTTATATCTTCCTTTTTCGGGAAATGTTAAAGGTTACCTTGGCTGCTTTTGGCCAAGGCTTTTACTGAGGGATAGGGAAAGTGCAAGCAAAAACATGCCTTTCTTCCCAACCTACTTTCTCCCTTCCAAGCCAAGAGAGAGAGAAGCCAGAGGAGACAGGTCATTATTTAATAGTATGAACAGCCATGTTGATAGAGATGATCCAGCTGACATTTATATTGGACTTCCACAAAGTTTCTGACAAAACGTTTACATGGTTCTCTTGAGTAAGCTTAGTAGTTGTTGAGTCAGGCCACCTCACAAATGAGTAACAAATTAACATTACTCAGATAAAAAAGATTATCAGGGCATCTACTGTTTCCTTGTTCTGTTATTTATTCTAAAATGAGGCAATTGCTATAGCAAAAAGGACAGAAATTCAGTAAAATAGACTTTCAAAATTAAACCAGTAAATTTCTTCTAGGTACTTAATATTTTAGTTCACATTCTATGCAAGAATCTGTCTGTGGTGTTAATCTATAGCTTTGTGGGGAGAAGACAAACCCGGTGTTGCACTGGGTCTCAAATTCCTTTCACTGGCCCTGATCTCAGTCCCAGAGCAGCAATTACTCAACAAGGGAAGTTGTATTTAAGGACTGGATAAATAGTAGCCAGTAACACAGAAAATATGGATATAACATTACAAAAATTCCAGGCACTTTATATTATCTGTGAGAGATAACTTTACTGATGAAATTTGTTGAATTTTCACTTCAACTAATATGTGTAGGAAGAAATTTAACTTCCTAAGAGGCAACTGAAATTGCTCTAGATTGCTTACCCTCAGGGTCATATGTCTGAAAGACCCGCCTGGCCTGTTCTGAAGGTGCTTCAGGAGCAACAAGACCCACATCCTGAAAAAATATATATCAGAAAATGTAACTGAATCTCACTGTTGTAAGGAAAATGTTTTATAAAGGAAACATAACATTCTAGATGAAACCACTAGAAAAGGTCTGACAAATCTATTTTTACTGCAACAATAAAATAAAATAAAATAGCACGAGGTATTTACATAAGACTGCCTAGATTTAGATAGAAACGAACTTCAGAATTGAAAGATAATTCAGCTACCACACCAAAAAGTGCTTGAAGAAGCTTTAAAAAGATTTTTTCTATAGCCTCCTACACAAGCCTATGAACATACAAATTTTGTGAGTTGATCAAGAAAGAACATTTTTTCTGCCCCTCCTCTATGTTTTCAATATTGCAATTGCATAAAAAAGGGGATCGGTTCCTGGGCTATCCCATTTGTTTCTATGTGGTCACCTTCTTTCTCCTTCTATTGATTTTACTACTTCTCCTTCCTCATTCGTCTAAACTCTATTCCATAAACTGTTTTGCATGTGATCCCTTATAACCTACGGGCTACTAGGAAAATGCTTGAAGAGAAGTGAGATCTTTAATGAGATCTTGTAATAAAACCTACCACCTACAAATGATAATGATAATGAATGTTCTCAAGACATCTCTCAGATGATTATATTAAACAAAGAAGTAGCTACAAACCTGTTAGTTGGCAACCAGATTAGTACAACAACAGATGATGCATAAAGCCTTTTGCAATTATTTTTCATTATTGACTTTGACTTTTTTAAGCTTTGTACTAGAGAACAAAACAGGTTATAGATTCCCAAATTGAGATTTTGAGATTTTTAACATTTTTAAAATGTTGAATGGTCAAGGACTGTTGAATTTGATGTCGTCTAAATTCAGTTGTTTTCTGGCAGTCATTTCACAACCCAGCTAAGTAACATCATCAGTGCAAGCAAGATTTGGACCCCCTATGTACATAGCAAGCAAATGGGGTTTATATACAGCAGCTTGCCCTGCTTGTGTTGATGGCAGTGTCACTTCTTCTTACATAGTTGTCTGATTAGGTATTATTTCTGCCCTGATTTCTTCCCTGATGCTCTGAGAAAAACATTTCCATTGAATATTGAAACTCTTGCTATATATCACATGAAAAAAATTGGCTATATACAACTTCTCTCTCACTATATTTGTTACATAATTTTTTTGTTCACCATCATTATAATTGACTAAAATATTTTTATTGCAAAGTACTGAAAAGCAAATTGTTCATTCACTCTAGACAGCAGTAATATTTATTGACATATAAACTTTCCCCATATGTATTTATTTTATCTTCCAAATCTCCAAACCTCCTGCCAAACACAAGCACCCAGGTTATGCATGTTAACAAAATACATCCTAAATTCTTTATCTTCCGTAGAAGAAATCTTATTTGTTGTTTTTCAAATTCTTTTCAATGCACACCATGTAGCAAAGGTAGGACATATAGTGTTTCATTCTTTAAACCATATTACTATTCTTACTGTCCATTTTGCTGCCATCTAAGTCTAGTTTTCCTTGATAATATAGGTTTATTTTAGGAACTCATGTTTACCCTGGAAGGCAAACACACATAGTCCATTAGTATATTTTAATGAGCATTTGTCAGCTGTTTTCATTCTTAGAAATCAAAAACAGCACACACAAACCCTACAGCAACAGAACTGCTGATAGAATTTCCCGGATTTTGTTTTAACAAAAGGTTTTTAAAAACTTCCTAAATTCTGTTAATCTAAAAATAGGATGAAGCTATATACAATTACTATACAGTACTCATCAGAATACCAATTTCATATACATTAAATAGGTGTTAATCCTTTTTGGGGAAGATACTATACAGCCAAGGAAAAACAAAATATTTATAAAATTCTGTTAATAGCTTGCTTAGTGCTATAATTAATTCAGGTTAAGTATGGGCAAGATAGAAGAATAGTGACAGAAATGTGTTCAAAAAAATTCTGTACAGCTTGAAACCTTTTCAAATCTATTCGAAATATACTACAAGTCTTGTTACTAATTCAGTATAATTTATGGCTATACTGAATTGAGGCATGCCAAACAACTTCAGTCATTTAGATCAAAGAAGAAGTTGCTATACATAACAAAAGAACTATTCAAATTTTATATTTATATACTTTTTCTTCTTAGTGAAGTAAGAAAACTTTTTTTTAATAAAAAAATAGGGACTTAATTTTATCTTCTATTTATTTCAATTTTAGAGCCCAATATTGACTTAAGCCAGTTTACAAAGCAACAGCAATTAAAAACAGCAATTAATTACTTTTCATATAAGGGCAGTATTTGATAATTTGATAATTACCAGTATATTCAATGCTGTGCTCAAAGTACAATAGCTAACTGAAATTATGACCACTATAATATAAATTAAATTATTCTTTAATCCTATGGCTAATTTTTAGTATACAATTAACATCCATGTTATTTTAAAGTCATCTAATCACTCACAGAATAGCATCTGTATTAGAATTCGATTTAATATTATATTACTATACTGAATATGCTAATATGCCACAGCATAAACAAAACAGTTTAGTTTGAAAGTATGTGTAATAATCTGAACTGTTTGCATAATTCATATATTTCTTTTACCACAGGTACTGATTTATATTGCAAAATATTCAATTAATAATAACATCCAGAACAACTAAATGAAACACAAGTTTAAGATTTAAAAATATTCTTACACTAACTCCTTAATACTTTTCTCTTACTACGGAGTAATATTGGTGTACACATTTCGGCACAAAGAGACAATGAAGAAAATCAAAGACTTGTTTCTTACCACTTCAAAAGACAACATGAAATGAATTTGCAAGGTTATTTAATTGCACTTGTAAAGAATGAAACTAAATGTTGTATACAAGAATATATGCAACGTAGGTGGGCAGTCAAAAACTGTCAAATACATTACTGTCTACAGGATGATCAAATAGTTAACAGGCGACACAGACTAGTAAATTTTTGTCATCCATATAATTACACCAGTATTCACCAAGTTTCAACATTTCTTATTTGATATATATTAAGATGCTTCAATCAGCTATAAGGCATATAGCAGATTACATGAATTCAGCTAAATGTGAAAAGATGGGTGACTTGTTTTGAATACAATACAACAAACCATACTAGTTTTTAACTAGATTTTAAAAAATACTTTGTACTTTTAATTCTTTGGATCTTGGATACAAAGAATAACATATTTATAAAAAATAGAATAGGACAATATTGCTTTCATTTCTCAAGTGGTATAAAATAAGATACTGATACATCTTCTACTGGTCTTTTAATAGGTCAATTCTTAATTGTTCATATTTAAAATGATTTAAAATGATATAGCTTATATGGTCACAACATTTCATGTTATACATTCAGACGTAGGCAATCTTGATTTGTTTTCAATAAGAAACCACTGTTTATGAAACTTTCTGAATATTGTAGCTCATACACTATAATATCTACACCTATTTAAAGTATAAAACATTTTGCAGTATTTCATTTAGAGGTAAACTGCTAAAACTTTGGGAAAAGAGTAGACAGAAACTAGATTTTTCTTCCAAAGGAAAAAATGAATTCAACCCACTAGGTGCATAAACAATTCTATTTTCATGGTTCACAATTAGTCACGAGCAGCAAAACCTTTCATATTATCATATTTAGAATCTAGACAGAATAAGATTAGCTAGGAAAAAAAGGTACATAAAATTCTGTCTCACGGGAATATATCTTAATAAATACACTATAATGCAGTTTAAAATTTGATTTTAATCATGAATAGATATATCATGAATGCTCAAAACAAAATAAGGTTCTTTAGTCTTTCTGGAAATTCATTACTTTTACTTAATATTTTCCTCATTAAAGTTTCTTGAACTCCCTTATTATGATGCTTCTGTTATTTTTAATTTTCTGCTGTTCATTCTTATTTTTTCTTTTAAAAGATCACTCAGTTACTGCAAATTTGACAGGAGCTGAATAATGGAAGATTTAATTCAAGATTGAAATAATGTTGAACTGAAGCAAATTTTACCTCTTTGGCTCACCAAAAACCAATTCAATATAAGCAGTGGCAGAGCCATTTCTTGTTTTGATGAGCGGTTCTGGATTAAACTCTTTATTTTCAGCACTGAAAAATCACATATTACAATACATGTAATACAATACATAACTTTCTAAAAATAGCTGCATATGGATTTGTTGTTTCTGAAAAAATATTCTGGAGGGATTTTGTTTCTTTGCCATACCAAACAATCAAGAAAGTTTTGGAGACATTTTCATCATAACAAGCCACATGTTTACATTTTTTTAAGTCCAATAGATTTAGAGAAATATCTTTCATTTAACTTTCAATATTACCAATCTGTTTTGCAAACACTATTGTGTGGAAAAACTATTATACTTTAAGAAAAACTTGAACTGTAAGACTCTAAGAGTATTATTTGGCCCTAAACATTGAAATAAAAAAGAAAGGAATCCTACCTTGGCAAAAAAGACTGTGAGATGAGTTTCACTGCCAAGTATCCAAATAGGGAATTTTGGAGACTTCAAATAGGATCCAACCTAAGAAAAACAAGAACATTAAAACAAAACAAAACAAAAATGAATTAGCACATTTCTAATGGAGCACATAATGCATACTTCTGCTTCAAAACATTGTTCAGTAAACAAGACTCAGAGTACTCTTAAGGAAAAGAAGTCTACATCTGGACATCAGCTTTCTAACTATGGCTTAAATTGCATTCCAAGGAAAAGTATCATAGATCAGGGGTGAGAACCAGTTATTATTTACTTCTGTACTAAAATAAGAAACAAATAAAAAATGGGAAATTCAGTATGGCATTTGGTAAAGGTATTAGTTTATAACAGTAAAATTCAGATTACGGTCTGATCACGAAACATATTAGATAATTTTAAACCAGTCCTTCTCATAGATCCTTATGTAGCTGACAAAAGTGTTGCTATGAGGTTAAAGTGAGGTGAGATATGAATGGCAAGCTGATGGAGTGATTTGTATTGGAATGGAAAAAGATGTTTCAGAACATAGTGAAATGCTTGTATTGCACTTGTCAGCAATTGCTTAAAACAATCTTTTTCCTGGGTCATGTAGCAACCCTCCACAGCTGTAATACAATCTTAGGAAAAGACATGTTTGGTTTAAAGAGTTGCCAGCCGATGTTACTTGTATTCCTACATATGTTCAGAAACACATTTTCTACTTAGTATTCTAAGCAACACATAGACCTAATAAATATTAATGACTGACTGCTGATATAATAAACAGAGTTAAGCATTGCAAAAAAAAAATTCAATTTCCAATTGGGAATATTCTGATCTCTTTTAATTACTACTGTAACAGTGAATCCTTCTTTTAAAGAAGAAAACTATAAAATATCTATCTATCTATCTATCTATCTATCTATCTATCTATCTATCTATCTATCTATCTATCTATCTATCATCTATCATCTATCTATCTTTGTAAATATATAGAACTCTAATTTTATAGCACACCTATAATTCATGCTTACATGCCATACCCAAAGACTATAAAAAGTCCAAATATAGCGTTGTATTAATTTATTGAAAGTAAACATAAAAATATAATTTTTATTTTTATTTTTAAAAATAAAAATAAAGAAATAAGGTGTTGGTCTAGATGTAATAAATGTACGTGTTTAAGAGGTGAATGGGAATAATTTGGGCATTAGATATTGGTATTTCATAGGAAACTACTGAAGTAGCAACAACAAAGAACTAAATCAAACAGAATATTTGTGGATGGAGACAAAAACTTAAAGGCACCACCCAGGAACGTAAGTTTATAGTTTATGTAAAAAGTATGTAATTGTCTTTAATATAAGAAATTTAAGATAATACTGGGTAATGCTTTCATTCATTAGACATAAGTGAACTATTTTTTCAGTCATATAATTCATCCCTTTCATATGACAGGTTTTAAAAAGCTTACCTTACAGTATCTCAGGGATTCCATAAGTGTCAAAAAACCAACAGTTCCTTGTTTATTAATTCCAAGTAATTCTGAAGAGAGACAACATTCATGTATTAGATTACTTAAAGTCTGATCCATAGCTTTTCTTAGTTACACCAAAGTGAATAGCAAACAAAAATATATATAGGGGGAGTAATACAACTGAAATAAGTGATATTAAAATAATATTTCTTCCTATTTTTAATATTTTTTATATTTAATAAAGCAAAGATAGACAAATAAATAGTAACCGAAAAGCACACATGAGAAAAGAACTGCACAACTGAAGATTTGGAACAAATTCTTATGAATTCAAGGAACTCTGCTATAATAGAAAGGAAACTAAGCTAAAGTGACTAAAAATTGTTGACTTTAGGCAACGTTACAATTTTTGAACACACGTATTACATTCATTGAGAGATAGAACATGTATGCAGGATCTCAGTAAAGAAGCTCACACATCTAACAAAGAAAATTTAAAAAAAAATAGTAGGGCAAAAGTACTATTTCTCAGGAACTGCCCTTCAATATTGTAACAAAGAACACAACAACTCTTCATAGCAAGAGTCAGAATATTATATTAGCTGTTATAATTTGAGGTTTGTAGGGTTAAACAAAGCAGGGATATAAAATTTCCCTGCTTTGTTCAACCAAAGCTATATAATATACACCAAAATCATAATTACTACTGATAGCAGTAGATAGTTTTATTCATTTAATGAGTGTTTAGTTTTTATAAAAATTATTCTGAGTTGCCCACTGTATCCTAAAAGATAAGCTGTCTTTTTCAACATTGCATTCCTTTCTA
The DNA here is from genome assembly GCF_049901735.1 of Notechis scutatus. NCBI lineage: Eukaryota > Metazoa > Chordata > Lepidosauria > Squamata > Elapidae > Notechis > Notechis scutatus. The sequence goes on along the minus strand of NC_142025.1, from coordinate 49,261,003 downwards.
TTGCCTATAATATGTATTCCTTTTTGTAAGAGTTTGCTATTTAAAAAGTACAGATGAATAGTTCCTTCACAGCCTGTCCGAAGAACTAATGCGATAGGGAATCCAACCCATCCTCTTAAATCTCATATATTGATAACATGTATTTAGAGCGGAAGAGTCATTATATATATTGATAACATGTATTTAGAGCGGAAAAGTCAAAAATTATCATCTCAAGTATTTGTCTACAATTTGAAGGTCCCTTTCCACAATCCAATCACCATTGCCAGTTAGCATAGGCTACATTGGGATAGGTAGACCAATGCATTACTTTATATGCTATTCTATTACATTTCTAAATTTCATTTTCTTTTTTATATGTTATTGAGAGAGGGAGGGATGTGTAGGGAGGGAGGGAAGGAGGAAAAAAGAAGGCTAAATGCTATTTACATTCTATTTCAATGTTTCCACACTGTTATTTCAAGCTCTCTCTTTCAAACATAAAACAACACAGAATCACAGTTTTAAGTCTTCCAATAATAATTTGCTTCTAATCAAATTGAAACACATGGCAATACATGCAACATCCACTTAAACAAAAAGTGATATGGGGATTAAACTTTCATTCAGACATGGTCACACGACTAAATTTAAGGATAGAATCTGATATATTTTTCAGCATATACTGTCACAGCAATTTGATTGCATAAAAACACTGTTAGGGATACAGTTTTTAAAAAGAGAAATGAAAAACTAACTCATTTTCACACAGAGTTATAATCAAACAGCATTTCATTATCACCTGATGATTTTGGAAAAACATTTTTATCTTATTCTAAAAACTTTAATTATTTTTCTCTTTACAGTCTACTGCCATCTTGTGGATTAAAACATACTGCACCTATTTATTGGCAGGTATAGGAAATCCTCAATTTATAACCACAATTAATCCTAAAACTTTAATCATAAATCAAGCAATTATGTACTAGACTGAATTTTATGACTGTTTTATGGTCATTAAGTGAATCACAGTTGTTAAGTGAATCATATGGCCATATGTCTGAATTTAGCTTATTCAGTAGTGTTTTTCCCCCCCAGAAAATGGCAAAAAGTCACAAAACATGATCATGTGGACATGAACCCCGCAACTGGTTGAAAATGTGAGTCAGTTGCCAAGTGTTCAAAATGTAATCATGTCACCAGGGTGGTAGTGAGATAGCTGTAATTTAAAGGTTGTAAATAACTTTTTTTTAGTAACTTGACCTGGCCATTAGTGTTGCATCAGATTTTTGCAAGAAAATAGAATAGTTATTTAATGTTAGATTTTCCCCTTTTAAGATCAAAGATATTTCAAGGCTGTAAAGTCAAGATCTTATAGGATGAATTAACTTCACCTTTAGAAGGAAGGAGCTCAGGGCTATGTGTAGTATAGACCACAACTTTAAGCTATTTTTATCTTAATCAATTGTTATTTCAATGTAATTTTAGATGATAATAGACAAGAAGACAAGAAACTATCATGAAGAATCCATTCTCCTCACAAAAGCAATATAGCAGTTTAGTAAAATTATGTATAATAATTTTAATTTATTTTTTAATTGATGTTCAATTACTATTTCTAGAATTTTAGGCCTGAAATAAAATCTTATGTGGAATGAGTTTATCAATAAGATGTGTTCTAGAATTTTGTGGAAAATAAGCTAGATTGCATACCTGGAGGGATTATCAGTAGGAAGCACTCATTAAACAGAAATGAATATTTGATCATTCCAATAAAGATACAGGATTAATTTATCTGAATACATGCAATTCAAATTCAAAGCAAAGGCAAATAAATAGATTTTCTTTATTCAACATTACTATAAGGCAAATCAAATTCATACTTACTCATTCCTGAACATTCCCTGTCTCCATCCCAGACATTAGATACTGCAAATCCCGTCAGCAGAAGATTAATTAAACTTTGGCTTAAAAGGCAGAAGAAAAAGTTTTTGATAATTGCACTGTTGTTTTTTGCTAAAAAAAATGTTTAAATATTTTAACTACTCACTCAACTGCATAGTAAAACACAGTATCCTGTTTATATACCTTTTTGGTTAGCCAAGACATTCATTTTAGATTACAAGACATAAAAAGTTAACTTTCCATACAACTTTGTAAGAGTTACTTAGAACAAGTAACAAATATTACATAAAAAGCTAGTTATACATATTTTTATCAAGTGATGCTTAATTATTACATAATTAATGCTATTTCTAAGATAGCATTTGTTCAGTTACTAGTTTAAGGAAGATAGAAATAACAAAGCTTACCTTCCATGACCATAAACAGGATCTATCAATGGTTCGGCTGAATCTTCAATTTCATTTTTTATATTTTCAATGCCCTTAAAAATTATAGGACAATGGCCACACATTTGTGCTAAGAAATATATTTTTCCTAATTCTTTAGCATGTATATTTATTAGGTTTTAGCTAATCTGAGAGTTAGTTGTGACTGAAAATTCAAACAAGTGACTTACCTTACAATTTATTTTTATTTTTTTTCAGATAAATTAATTGCCAACAAGTACTATCCTAAATTCAGGCTGTATAAAGTAGCAAAGCCTCCATATTTTTGAGCAAAGACTTAAAATTCAGCATATATGCAAGTACTGTTACTCTTTAAAATACAATGTATTTTATTCTGTTCATCTTAGGAGGAAAAATACATTTAAAAAATCGTTTAATTTTTTTAAATAGTCTTCCTCTAATCAATCCTATTATAATAATTTCAGAAATAAACCTAAGAGAACTAGCCGAGACCAGAACTTACTATATAAACACACACACACACACACACACACACACAACATACATGCTAGAAGCCTAACTGATATAAATGGAGATATTTTAGAAGTTCTAAAATAGAGTTTTAAAAACACACCTTAGTAAGTATTACAGAATACAGAAAAAGTAGCACTCCAAATTTATTTGCCCACATTGCATGGTGATTCCAAACTGCATCTTTGAAATCAGAAAAGTTGGCATAGGCACGCTTACTAAAGATTAAAAACAAAAGTCAGTTAGGCATTCACAAGGCATTCAGTACTTGTGATTAATGTAAATGCTATATAACCACGAACAATTGTCTATTGGGAAAATCAGTGATTGTAGCAGGTATATTAGTGGTATCAATATAGCAGAATAAATCAAAATTTTAGAAACATGTTTAAGATTCCACATCTGAAAAGATTTGACATGTTATAAAGCAAATTTGTACCTTATTAAAATATCCACTATATTTATACAGGTTATGTTTAATGTGTGAAATTAGACATTTTATACAATTCCTAGGAAATTTATAGAATGCCAAAATGGGATGTCAAAGTATGGAATATTTAATATTTCACACATTTATATACATTCTATGCAATGTCAAAAGAAAATTCTGCAAAGTATAAAATATTCCCACTAAAATGCCATTCTAGCCTTCCTTGTTGCAACAAGTAGTGGTATTTTTAATACTGGTATTTTCCTCTTGTTTTTTTTTTCCAGTAAGAAAGTCCTGTCCTTTATTTTGCATTTCTTCTTTCATTTGCATATATATTTTAAATAAACCCTAACCATTTAATGACTCTCTTTTCATACTTTGCCCAAATAGTTCTTGTCATTCTGCTGAGATATATACAATGCCTAAGGAAAGCATGTAGCATATTAAAATAACAGACATTCCATACTTTCCTAAAAAGTTACACATTCTATAGATTTCTTAGGCATTCTATGTAATGCCAGCTCTTCACACATTGTCAGTAACATATACATTGTAAATTAATGCATGTATATATGGATTAAATTTATAGATTGCACAATTCATAATGACTTTAGGCAGTATACAAATTAAAAACAGATTCAATACAATAAAATTAAAAGGCACATTCTTCCTAAACTAGCATCTGGAAAAACAATCAAATTCATGGTCCATTTAAAGGATGTCAGTCTGGAGCCAACACTAGCTTCAGAACACACTATTTCAAAGTGCAGGTCCCATGATGGAAAAGGTACATCACCCATCATAATTAGAGCCTACCCATTGGGTCAGAACTTACCCAATGGTAAGAAACAATGGGAGAAAAACAGTCCATCGGACAACTAGGTATACACCCTAGCTGAAGGGCTCTATAGGTCACAGTAAATACTTTGAATTGTAGTTGAAAACTTACTGATAACCAGTGTGGCTCACAGAACAGAGATGTCACTGATAATTATTATTATTAAGTTTATTTTGCTGTCCCTCTCATGGATTAAGGCAACTGAGTGGTTTAATAATTTTTAGATTTGTAAAGCCACCAAAACTATTGGAAAAAATAGCTCTGATACATAAATTTACAAATCCAGAAGTCTGCAGATTTAACACTCTTTTTCCTTTTTATTTCACAAATTCATGTAAAATCTCAGGTGTTATTTCCTACCACTACTAATACTATGTTTCTTCTGGTTTTAAAGCAGGTTAAATGAGCTTAAACAGGTTTAATCAATGTTTAGTCACATGGGATAAAACAATACTAAATTTGTATTTTAAAATGATAATTTTGAATTTTTTAAGTGCTGCAACAATGTTACTTACTGAATTAGTGCATGAAATCGTTCAAAGCCAAACTCTTCGACAGCCAAGGCAGCTATACACAAGAAATACTTTTTAGCACTAAAGACAATCAAAACTGACAAAAGAAACACACAGCAAACTGGAATACTTTCAAGCTTTTCATAATGAAAGTTCACCCCTCACTTTCTTTCAGTACAACTTTTGTTATACTGTACATGCCAGTTTAATGAAATTAAGAGTCAATATTGCTAAGATTACAAAACCATTGAATTTCAACAGCTTTGCAAACTAACCAGAGTCAGTTTGACATGAATTATGAAAACTACTGCAGGAAAGTCATCAAGAACAAGCATAGTTTTTCTAAAAGGATAATAATTAGAATAATTTGGATTTCAAAACAGAATTAGTATAAGAAAGCTACATTTTTGTTTGATTTTCTCAAGTTGTTTCACAACAAAACAGCAAATTAGGAGCATGCATATTTTAAGAAATATTTTGCACTTTTTAATAACTAACCAAACAGTAGGGGGGAAATGCTACATTTAGTGCTTTTCCAATTCAAACTTTTTACCAACTTTTCTCACTTTTAACCGATGTTAATCAGTTTAAAGGTTCTAAGTGGAGTAGATTTAATATAGTTACTGAATTTCATAAGTAATGAAAATAAGCAATTTAGTGTTAGATTAACATAACAGTGCTATATCTATGTAAAATATGATAAGTACTTATTTAATTAAATTTATTGACCGCCCATCTTACCACATACCACAAGGTAACTCTGGGCAGTTGACAATAAATATCCAAAGAATGATTGTAGATATTGAATTCTATGAAAAGAATTCTATTTCTGATAACAGAAACACAACTGCAAGTCAGATAAATATATCAAATAACAAAAAAAAAAACACCTTAAAATTAGCTACTTGGTTGTTAACATATAATTGAAGCTCTGTGTAATAAATACATTTGGAACAGTAAGTAGGCATAAACAATAAGCCTCAATGAAAAATATTGATACATTTACTGCATGAAAGAATAAGGAATAAGGAAGTTTGGACCAATAAGCCTATATTATTTTAGTCAATATAAAACAAACAAATCTGAACTAAGTGCAATAAGTATAGAACAGACAGAAACAATAGAAAGAGGAACATGCTATAGAAATCAAAGTCTTGATTTCTAAACAAGAAAGTTTAGTCTAAGCTTATTAATAATAATTTAATAATATGAATAGACAGGTATAAATATAAGAAATAAAAAATCTCAATTACTTTTTTGCCATTACCAACTCTGGTATTTTACTACCAGAATGAGTTTCATAATTATATTTTTTATTCCATGAGAATCATGTATCAGAACAAGGATAACCACTGCTTCTCAACTAATCCCTTTAAAATGGAAAGAAGCGATAAATCATAAGCATATAACTAATCTTTACCAAGCTATTTGAGGCCCAACTAAACAAAATTACACTCTAATCCAGTGGTGCTACATTTTTGTTTTGTTTTTTCAAATAAAACCTGAGTTGTAGTGGATTAGCCACATGCTTGAATGTTCTTTTTCACATTCCTGGGCTAATGTAAATTGTAGCCCCATATATGAAAAGTAAATTATTCTTTCTCTAGTGTTTTGTCATCAAACATCAAGTATTTTGCAAAGTAGTGAAAAGTGAATATTTGAGTCCAGGTACTCCTCAACTTTTGACTATAATTAAGCCTAGAATTATGGTTGTGAGTTATGATGGTTGTTAAGGTCATCACATGACCCCATCCCATTTTATGTTTTTAGTGGCAGTCATTAAGTGAATGTCACATGTTCATTAATCAAACTCATTTTCTCCCAATGGGCATTTTATGCTGAAAACTAGCAAAAACACTTCTTCAAAATATTGGTCATGTGACCACAAGATGCTGCAAATAGTAAAAAATATGAGCCAATTGCCAAGTATCCATAATGTGAATATATGATCACACAGGGAAGAGAACGTGGCATTGGAACTCTGTAATCAGATCATAATGGGAAAGTCCATCGAAACCTTAGACCCCAGCTAAGCAAGGGTCACCTATACATCATTTAAAGCTTTCACAATCTTATCAAACATTATTCCTTCACTATAAAATAGTTAGCACTCTTCATGAATCAATCCCCTTAAAAGAAAATTGTATGTTTTTATATTCATTCATGTATTTCACCAAAATAAAAATTCCTTTAGGCTTAAAAAGGCATTAAATATTTTAGTGAAGAACAAATTACATGGACTGCACAAATATTAATGATATATTAATGACTATATTCAGCTAAGTTTTGGATGAAAACATTAAAGGACTTTACATTCTAGATAAGATAGGAATTCTTCCACAGCAGCGACTACTCCAAAAACATTCCACCTAACCAACAGTTTTGTTTTTGATACAGTTGTACAGGTGGCAACATATTTAGTTCTTCACAATTCCATTAGGCTAAAACAGAATAAAAAATGAGCAAACAGAAACTGCCACAATCTAGCCAATAAATAATACATTCATACCCAATAGAAAGTGGACATACGAAAAATATTTCAAAACTGGAATGAATTTAAACTGATTTTTCTCATTTTGGATTTATTGGAAGTGGTCCACTTTTGAAAAATGATTTTCTATATTTAATTGAAAATCAGAGTACTTATGATTAGGATTTGGAATGAGCTGTCTGGGGTTGAAATATTTCAGCTTGAAATATTTATACACTTCCAACTAGATATGGAGATAATATGGCTTTAGAAAACAGAAGTAACAAAAAGTTTAAATCAAAATAACAATAGCACTTAGACTTATATAACATTTCTCTAAGCGGTTTACATTTCTTCCAACAATCTGGGTCTTTATTTTATTGTGCTCGGAAGGATGACAGGTTGAGTCAACCGTGAGCCGGTGAGGATTGAATTCCTGACAGTGAGCTGAATTAGCTGGCAATATTGCATTCTAACCACTGCGTCACCATGGCTCCAAAATATTACCATAAATATTTTTAAAAGAATTACAGTATCAACTGTACTGTTATGTACAAGTCAAGAAGAATTTGAACCATGTTAAAATGTAAAATATTTTAACATGAGCAAAAAGCTGAATTTCTCAATGTATTTTTATTTATGTAAAAATACAAATTTTATTTGCTTATTTTAAGGATATTTCAATAAGAACGTCAAAGTATCATTCGTTGGACCAGAGGGCATTTTTCTAAACTTCTCTATATAAATAATATTGCATTATAGAACTGGCCTACAGTTTTTAAGGGTCTACTGTTGGTACTGTCTGCTCATAAGACTGATTTTAAACCAGACTGTAAAAGTGCTTGGATCTACTGAATGAAACGAATGGATTCCTTTCCACTGTAGGAAGGATTAAGAGCAAGTAGAAGAAATACTTTCTGTGAATTCACCCCCACCATTTCTTTTAATGAAGCTTTACTTTTGAGTGCTTAATTTAAAATTATATCTGCATCCACATTTGTATATTACTGATATATTATTAAAGTATTAGGTTATGAACATTGCATATCAAGCATATTCTAATATTAGACAAGATAATTGAATGTGTTCAAGAAAGAGAGGCAGGATATATCCTTCAAGATCACATTTGCTATGTATAGATTATCTTGATTCTTTAAAAAAAAGTTTATGCAGTAATGAGTTACCTGACTTATTTGGACCCAATTTGATTCAGTCAGAATATCAACAATATAAATACTGTACCCTAGGCTTAAAATATTTCTCAACTACTATAAGTCTATCAAATTTAGACAACTAGGCATAAAGAAAATTAGGAACAGAGGACAAAATGATCTGGAGAACCATATTAAACAATCCTATATCTTGAAAAATACATTTTGTATAAAAAGTACAAAGTATTCCTGACTCATATTATACAAAATATCTTACATGATGGCTCCTCTTGATGGCTGGATTCTGCTGAACTGTCAGAAGTAGTAGTAGTCTCTTCGACAGGACTTTCTCTTTGCCATGTTGCCAAACAGTATGACTCCGATTGATCAGAGCAAATCATTTCCAAAATTTCACATAATGCATGACAAAGGAGATTTTTCTGCTCTTCCTCTGAAATATTCAAAGTCAGAACAGACAGAGTTTTGACCAGGAACTTGCAGGCAAAACATGTAGCAACATTCTTTATACAATCTAATATTGAGTCTTCCTCAAATCCCAGCAGGTTTAAGGCAATTTAGGAAATGAATTGACAATCAATTATTTTGAATTTCATCCATTTCTTGGAAAAAATCTAATACCTTTATCAGTTCAGATTTCTAAGCTGTTTAAAACATTGGGCATAACAAGAAGGTATTTGGGAACTAAATGTTCTCACTCTGGCTCATTCTCTCCATCAGTTATACTACTTCTGTTGGCTCAGTTGACACATCAATCTAGTTCGGAACAGTAAGAATGAACCTTGGTATGCCTTGAACTCTTGCATCCCCTTTACTTCATCTTTCTCTATCAAGTATAGTCAAGAAGAAAGGTGACTAGGTTAAATAAGTAAAGATATATATCTATTTGGTTAGACTGATCCTAACTGTAGTTATTATATTGTATATTATATGTCATATACACACACACATACACACACACATCATATAATCTAACTACAATTTGGATCAGTTAGAACAAGGAATGTCAAATTGGTGGCCCATAGGTTGAATGTGTCACACATAGGCTACTGCCACCCTGCCTCCACAAAGGCAAAAAATGTCATGATATTTCACGATACGTCACGTGACATGTTTGAGTTTGACACCCATGAGTTATAATAAGGCATCCTGGAATAAATAAAAGGTAAGCAATATTTTACTATCTTTAAATGTGTCAATAAAGGAAAAGTTTAATTAGCTAGTTGGGTCCAATATAGTGTTTAAATCAGAAAGCAGATGCATCTCTTCCACTCCTTTCAACAATACCAGAGAAGAAAGAAAGAGAAGATGAGAGTTTGTTGTCAGTCATTCCTCTCAGCCCAACCCATCTGACAGGGTTGCTGTTGTGGGAAAATAGGAGAAGAAAGATGGGTGGAATGTGTTTTCCATCTTGAGTTGTTTGTAAAAATAATAAAGGCAAGAAACAAATAAATAGCAAGGTGTTTTTATCCCTTCTGAACATAATGGTCAATACGTCCTAGCATGCCAGTTAGAAAGAATAATATATTATACATTTCTCCTGGTTGCTTAATTTGTATGTTGACTCAACTGCAGAATTGGGTTTCCTGTTAAGACTTATAAGCCTAAATTCTATTAAGTCCAATGTTACCATTCTATTTTTAAAATCATCAGTAAATGCATAATCTTCTCTGAATTATAGAGATTAATAGTACTGATTATAAATAATAACTATTGTTTGGTTTAGCACATATCATTTTGAAAATAAGGCCTTATAACCCTCTTGGAGATGTAGGTTCATAGTTACCTTGACTCTGTCTCCAGGTAGATTTCTCACAAGTAAAAAGCTTCTTCAGAAGGAATGCCTTATATTAAAGACAATATTGACATATCAGAAATGTATGATTTGATCTTCAGTGGTGCAAAGAGTTTCCATTTTCAATATTGGCTTAATATTTTGCTGGGGAAGATTTATAAATATTCCCAAATACTGAAGTCCTTTTCCCTTATGCATATATAGAGTTTACTATTTTAGCCCCATACCATTTAACAATTATAGATACCTGAACATATAACTGTAAACCTAACAACATTCTGTACAAAGTGTAATCCCTTTTGTCATTCATGCCATTCTAAAAATAGTAAGCATTACATGTCAAGTAAGGGATTGTAGATCTATCCCTATTCAGAAACACCAGTTATCTTTACTGGAAATCAAGTGTTGCTGAAACTTGAACATTGGATTCTTAAGTATAATTTTATCTCACTTAAAAATTGGTAGTTGTAGTACTTAATACATACTATATTAAATGAATATTACATACTTCAACATCTCAAATATAGGTAGTCCTTAATTTATGACAATTGAGCCCAAATCTTCTGTTGCTAAGTGAGACAGTTGTTAAATGAGTTTTGCTTCATTTTATGACTTTTCTTGACACCATTGTTTAGTGAATCACTGCAGCTGTTAAGTTATTAACATGGTTAAGTGAATCCGGTTTCTCCATTGACTTTGCTTGTTAGAATGTAGCAAAATTTGATACATGGCCCCAGGACACTGCAACTATCATAAATATATGAACCAGTTTGCAATCATCTAAGTTTTGATCATGTGATCATGAGGATGCTGCAAGGGTTGCAGTTTGAAAAATGGTCATAAGTCTTTCTTCAGTGCCATTGTAACTTTGAACAGCCACTAAATGAACGGTTGTACAGGTTGAGGTACCTGTATGGAGTTTTAAATTCAGTATTACCTGTGCAGCATGCCACAGTTGTTTATTCTAGGTGATTTAAATTATTGAATAAGCCAAATATCAATAATGAAACAAGACTCAGTTGTTAGCATTATTACCTGAACTGGTGCAATTACAGCACAAGGGCCTCCTTCAAATTGTTCTAATGCAGTGGATTCTGAATCACTGAAGACAAATCCTGAAGAAAATAAAAAAATTCAGTTACTTAGTTCCAAGAAAATGTTATTAAGAAATTTTAGCATATTTTTGATAAAGTATTCCTTATCAAACTCATGTTCTTCAACAATTCCAAGTTTCAACCTTATCCGTAAGTGCTATAGCCAATGACATTCTTTTTCATTTGCTATCTGTATTTCTATATCTATCTTTTCTGAAATAAAGATCAAGGTTTTTCTAGCTGTGTTCTGCAGAAATACCAAGAAATCACTGCTGTACTATGTTGATTTAAGGAGATAAAATAAAAACAAGGGAAAAAGCATATATAATCAGAATGTGTTAGCCTCTTTAAACAGCTATCCAAAACTAGTTTTCAACAGTTTGCAAATTTCATTTAAATAAAATAGCATGTATAATATGCTTCGGCTTCAATTCTTGACTCCATTTTACAGTTAGTTTTTATGTAACAATCTTTAGCAACCACTTGAAATTATAATAGTTTTGAATGACTGGCATTCATAGTTATAGCTGTTTGGAATGCCCTGCTGCCATGTAATCAAAATCATGTACATTTCCAACTGCAGGTTTCACGTCATGAACTCTCCCCTCCCCATCTCTTCATTTTGGTCCACTGCACTCCAGACTCTGACCTTCTCCATCTTCTTGCTCCTATTGCTGACAAAACACACCCATGCCTTGCAATCGCTGCCTGTCCAATGCATTCTTCCCCAGGTCAGTACGGTACTTATCTTGTAAGAAAACTTATCTTGGGAAGAAAACCTTGCATGACCAGCAACTGCCCTGAGAAGGACCAGAGCATGCCTCATCAGCAGCAGAAGCAAGACAATGAAGGTCAGATGTGGCAGCAGAATGCAGAGCAGAGGGCAGTTACAGCTTCATGCTGACTCTGCTTTGCACTATGGTGCTGAATCGGAGCAGCGAGGTGCCAACGACTTAGGATTCATGCTGCTGGGGCTGCTGCACTGCAGTTTTGCACTGTACTGGGGTGCTGGGCTAATTGCACAGTGCTGGGCTGGGACTGCAGTGCTGGTTGTAGGACTGCACCACTGGGCTGGGGCAACTGCAGATTTGACTGGATTGTGGCACCACTAATGAAATACTTCTGACCCTGGCAGCAGCCACCCAAGCCCAAGCCCTCACTTCCTGCCCGATTGCCCACTGACTTTCTTTGTTGGAAGCTGGCAGGAAGTTGTGAAGAGATTCTTGCTTAACAATTCCAGGTTTCTAACAACAGCAGTGGGGACTGCTGGGACTGTGGTTCCTAAGCAATTTAATCACTCGATATTACATTTTGTGATCACACTACTAAGGAATGCAGTGGCTCACTTAGGACAGTGGGTTGAAATTTAGCAAGCCCATTTTTGAGACCTGAGTACTGCTGGGTGGCAGAGTGAGCTCCCATCATTTGTTCCTGTTCCTTGATGGGGACATGAAAGGAGCCCACATGGGCATCTCCCAGGCAACAGTGGCTAATCCTTTCAAGCCAGAAACACCTTAAAAGGTGCCTTTGACACAAATGGATCAGGGTACTACATTTCTTAATGGTGGAAATGCTGGTCTCAATTACCATTGTAAACTGAGAAATCTTGTCCTTTGAAGGCCATTTCCAATCTACAGAGATGTATTGTTTGAATTGAAAGGTAAAATTTATCATTAGTCTATATCTTTCCTATAAGTTAATTGAAAACCAAAATATGAGACAAGCTACTTTAACCATTTCAATATTATGCATACAGATATTTTGCAAGGATAATACATTCTGCAAGAACATTCTGCAAACATAGGATCATATAGGCAAATCTGATATAATTCAGCAGGTGTGACATCAAGTTCCACTAAGTGACACTTTTTCCAGGTTTTGCATATAAATAAACTGATGATTGTGTCCCCAGGCAATCAAGCTCATGTTTTATTATACTACCTGGAAGAATATGTATACCTGTACAGGATTGTACCAATTAGGCAGAGCCAACTGCAGTGAGTAAGGCAATATATTGGGATGTATCTTCTGAAGTTTGAATGCTATTGTTTGCAGGCTTGACCCATGCCCATTCTGTGGGTCCTGTGAGTTGCAAGACAGGTCATGGGTAACAAAGTCAACTCTTTATTAGATACTCTATGTAATCCCCTAAGTCACTGTACTGGCTACTGGTATGACTTGACAGGATACAATCAGGCTTGGAAGAGGGCCTGGCATGGCTAGCAACTATCTTTCAAAGTGCTAGGCAGTGTGTGGCTCAACAGCAGGAGAGAAAGTAAAGGTCAGCCTTTACTTCCACCCTAGAGGGTGGTAAGACTGACAAAGCCAGTGAACACGGGATAACCAAAGAGGCAGAGATTGTGGGTGGAGGGAATTGAAGTGCTTTTGCACTCCTAAGTACACGGTCTCTGCCAAATGGTCAAATTTTGATCACATGACTATGGAGCCATTGTAACTTTGTTCAGTGCTGCCATAACCTCAAATAGTTGCCAAATGAATGGTCATAACTTGAGTAGTACTATTAATATGCAACCTATTGCAGACTTCATAGGGCATAACAACATCAAATTACTCTTACTGAAGTAAGAGACATAGTCTCATCTGAATTAGGGCAGCCTTCCACTTTGGATGAAGAATTAACATAGTCTTTACCTACCAAATATTCAATGAATCTTTGAAGTTATGGCCACACCAAATAAGTGGTACTTATAACTGATGCCCACCAGTCACCTTGAATTACAAATATTCTTTAACTGATGCAATGTCCTGTAGCCACATGATTTCTATTTACCAGCCTTCTTGCTGGCTTCTCACAAAGTCAGTGCAGAAGCTGCCATAGAGTCACAGGTTATTCTGCTAAATCCTGCTGGTCTTCATGTGTTCATGCTGTACCATCCACCCCCTGGTTTTCCTGTTCTCATATATAACCTGGGCAAAGCCTCCAAGGCTGCCCTAACCCATGTGCAATCTGCGTCAGCCCTCCCCCCACAGTACTTTCATACTCTGGACTCCTGCTGCTTCCTATTTAACTCTAGCATGTCTTGGGGTTACAACTAAGTATACCTTGCACCTGCAAGAAGACTGTTTTGCTTAAAATAGCACCAGAGACTAATTTTTGTATGCAGGGATACATTGAAGAACATTAGCAGAAGAGTGAGCAATTATTAGATTGGCCATTATAAGAGTCAAAGATCTTTGATTTATGCTAGTTATACAAACAAACCCAGATGTTAAAAATTAACTATGTGAAACTATGCATTTTTTAACATTGCTGAGAAAACAATTAGTCCCTGGGTAAAGACAAAAGCAAAGGAATAGTAGGGGAAATGATCTGCTTCAGATCTTTTAAAGCAAGAATATAATTACCCTGTGTAAATACAACTTTTTTTGGAAGCCTAAACAAAGTTTCCTAACTTCATGATGTAACCAAATATCCCAATTCCAATAAAAGGGAGGGAGAAAACAAATATGTTTATTAACCATTTCAATTACAGTTCTGTTAGTTATATTTGCCTACTTTTTGCCCACTCTGGGAAAAAAAGGTTCTGGAAAGGGCAGAATAACTGCAAGTGATGTGAAAGAGAAGACTATAACCAAAATTCAAAAATGGGAGGATGAAGGAGCAAGAAAAAGAAAGTTGGCTGTGTAACAAGCATCAATCTTCTTCGTCTTCACACTGTAATAATTGATAGGACCAGTTTTTAATACCATACAGTTACCTTTTCTGGGAGAAAGACCCCAAAGGGTCACAAATCCTAAGTGAAAGAAGACATAAATGGATAGACTTTTGGAAGGGATTTTTTCCCAGAAGCAGCTGAGGGGTGTGTGTGTGTGTGTGTGTGCACGCTTTGCTTGGGATGGAAGTACCTTGTGTCCAGCGGCAAAAGATGGTATCTGCCAGGCCTTGTGAGGTCTTGCCCCACACCAAGGGGATCAACTGCTCTAGTTCAGCCATGGAAGCGATTCACTGCTCGGACGAAACCTAAAAGGAAATCACACGGACGCGGCAGTTAAACACAAGACAGACCGGGAGACAACCACCGGCGGGCAGGTGAGTCTCGGAGGGCGTCGAGAAAGAGGCGGCTCCTTCCGGGCTGCCGGGCCTAAGGAGAAATAAGAAGCGGCGAGTCCTCGGTAGCGATGCCCCCGAAGAAGACCTGGCTTCAAAGGCGTTTCTTCCCCCCCACCCCGCCGCGGAGGAAAGAGATAGAGAGGGTGGGGGAAGAAGGGAGGCCGAGACCGGCAGCGGCCTCTCCGTACCGAGACCTCTTCAAACATCCAACGTGATTGCAGCCTTTCTGCTTTCTGTCCCGGTGCGCTGGGACTACATCCCCCAGAATCCACTGTCGGCAAGTAGCCCGGGCATTCCGGGAAATTGGAGTCCCAGGCCAGCAGGCAGGGCGCTCGAAGGGGGGAGGAAAGGCTGCTCGCTCGGGAGGAAAGGCGCTTATTCCACCCTCATTATCCCGTCCCTTCAGACTTGGCCGCCGCTGCGGCTCCAGCCCTTCCCCGCCTCAGAGGTGCCTCTACGGCCATTCCCATCCTTCGGCACTTACCCACCTGTGCAGTCCGCGTCTCCTCACTTAGGACCAATTCACTCTTTCCCTCAGGCTCGCTGCAAACATTGAATGGAAGGCTGGTGAACTACGGGCGCTTCTTATTGAAGCAGCCTCTGACGAGCAAGCGTGTGGTCGAATCAGAAGCGGAGTTCATGAATTCCCCTTTTCCCCGCCCTCTCAGGCTCCTGGATTCCAACTCTATCAGAGCGAGGCGGGGAAGAAACTCCGTACACGCGCCAATTAAGAATAGGACCGGGTGGCTTGTGATTGGAGAGTTTTACATGATGGCCATGTAGACTAACCAATCACTAATGGGAAGTGGGCGAAAGAACCAGCTGGAGTGGGCGGTGAGCGACAATTAAGAAAAAGAAAATAGAAGGACACAGGTGGCAAAGAAAAAAATCCTATCCGCCTCTTATTACCATTTGAGTTTTTAAAAATGTAATGACGTACAAATAGATTATAGGACTTTTTACAAGGACAGTCTTCCGAGGTCTTTTGATTTTCCTTGAAAAGATTGCAAAAGGAAGGACGGAAGAAGGCAAATGAAAAAGACAGCACAATAACAAAACTTTTAATCTCTCTCAGGAAAAAAATAAGAACCTTGAAGTTGTTAACTAGGACTAACATATATTCTTTAATGCTAATGGAAGCTTTTTTTTCTAGATAAAGAACAAGACAGATCGTGACCAGTAGAAAATAATTAACTTGGTGTCCCAACAAAACAAAATCACACATGCCAGGATTTACTGTTAATTATTTAAAAATATTTAAGGTAGATCTTATGAAAAGACTATGCTGCAAGGAATTTATTTTTTAAATAATTTGCAGGATTCATTATGAGCATCTACTCGGGTATTTTGAGTAATCTGGAGGGTTGTTGATTGGTTCTTGTGGACTTTTCAAAGATTAGCAGGCAATTCTATTGATTACCTGGTTGATTTTACATATCAGGACAGACTCTGGGCTCTCAGTAAGATTTCTTCTGATCTCTCTCTTCCTCACTTCCTCCCTGTTGATCCTGGTTTGATTTTCGGTGGGTTTTCTGGAGCTGAAGGGACATAAGAAACCTCAAGATAGCTCAAGGAAGATTAGATATAAGACTGAACATGGCTTCAAGCATAGACCTTGGCAATGAAATCATTTTACTTAAAGGTACAGCATTATTTTATTGTCCCCACTGCATTGGAGAAATATTAGTTAAAATGTTTGCTTAGTGTGACTCCTTTGTAGGAGAACTAAGAACAGGTAAAACAGTTCAGTTACTGTTACTATTTTTTCTTTTTTTGCAAAGTCCTTTGCCCATACATTTGTTCAGATTTATCAAGGTCTTGAATCATGATAGTGTTGAATGGGTGACTGAGACATCTTGCTATGTTATCTGGAACTGCTTTGGGACACAGAAGAAATTAATGTGGTGCTTTCTGATGTGATCTTTCTGGTATATGTGGCCTTGACCCATACTCCTGTCTATTTTAAGGAGCACGATGAGTTGGATCTTGGAAGTTTCCAATGCCTCACTTTGGCTAGGCAGAGGGCTATGTTATGGCATCCTTGAGTGAGCTGTGATTGCAGCCTCTTTATAAAATTCTATTTGAATCTGTGTTTGAAAATTGTCCAACCTTTTTTAAGGAAGATTGAGTATGTAGTAAGATTAAACTACCTTATGGAAACAGATTATCTATTTTAGTTTGGTTTCAGACCTAGATGAGGGCCAAAAACATGTTTTTGGATGATACAATTTGTAAGCCTTCCACTAGTTGTCACTAGGTTTCTAGTGCAATTCCAAGTGTGATTTTAACTTCTAAAGCCCTATATGATTTGACATCTGGATATCATTGAGACTATATCTAATCAGATTCATCTGATCGAAGGTTTCTCTCTTAGGAAAATCTGGTGTCCTAGTTTTAAGAAAGGAGGTAAAGTTGAGAACATTATTTCTATATGCTGGTTCAAGTTCTCATTTTGGAAAAAAGATTGGCTCCATCTATAATAGTTTTTTGAAAAAGCACCATTGAGAATGGTTCCATTTTGTAATTTATTGTAGATATTTTGCTATATTTTACAATACAGGCATAATATGAAGATTATCAAATTTAGATTCCCAACCTATGCCTGATCATAGTTTTCCGTGGTTTTAGTTGCACCTAGTGATCATATAGTTTTTGTAGTTCAGATCAGGTAGTCCTAATGACATGCAAACGTTTTGGCCCAATCCTGCAATGTTTCTTTCAATGGGTAGGAGCAGTGTACCAGACAGAGATCAAGAAATAGAGTTTAGAGGACTTAGCTCTGAATGTAGTGAAGGCTGCTGTGTAACTGTGTTAGTAAATTCCGTTTTATATGGCATTTGGAGAGCGATTCTCCATATTTTACTTTGTAGTGTAAAGGTTCAAAGATCTTTGGAAGGTCATTTCCAAACTGCTACCCAGTGCTAAAAGTCTCTTATATTTTTCAGTAATGTATTCATTACCAAAATATTCATTATTAATACCTTTGACAAAAGACCATCTAGACTTTGTTTAAACACCCCAGTGATATTTACTATCTTTCAGATCTAAGCTCTCCCAATGTTGAATATCTCTTACCATTAAGACACCTTTCTTGATGTCCGACCAAAATCTGTTTCTTTACAGTTAATATCTATTGATTATTGCCTTATATTCTAGAACAATTCTGTCCTGAATATGATAGCTCTTCAGATACTGAGGACAGTTTTCACATCTCCCTACAGTCTTCTTCTCTGAGCTAGAAATAGGCTTTCCCTTCAAGCATTCCCTCTAACTTTTTAATTCCTGGCCTTTTATCATTGTGGCTGCTGTTTCTTGGACATACTCTGTTTTTGTCAATGCCTAACCACGGAGGCACAGTGGTTAGAGTGCAGTACTGCAGGCTACTTCTGGTGCCTGCCTGCAATTTGGCAGATTGAATCTCACCAGGCACAAGGTTGACTCAGCATTTGAAGGTGGGTAAATGAGGACCCAAATTGTTGGGGGCAATATGCTGATTCTGTAAACCGCTTAGAGAGGGCTGTAAAAGCACTGTGAAATGGTATATAAGTTTAAATGCTATTGCTATTGCTATTATAAAAGTTGTACAATTTTACTGAGAATCAACAATTTTTCTTCGTTTTGATCAACTGAGGATTACATTTATTTTCTTTTCCAGGTATATATATTGTTTATTTATGTTAAGAGACTTACCAAATATTCCTTTTGCATGCATTAGTTCCCAGGTCTCGTCCCTCAATCTTATATTCCTGCCTTGGATTTTATATATTTATTTGTATAGCCTCTCATCCCCTCTCTTACACCATACAATCCATACAAATTTTGCAATTGGTATAAATAATTTTGTTACTGTTATATCTTGCTGGATCTTGTTCATTGTTCCAGCTTGCCAAGAGTTTTGTGAATCTTGTTACTGACTTTTAAATAGTTTGCTGTCTTGTGTATTTTATTGATTGATGGATTGGATTGATTTTAGACATTACCTGATTCTGAACCAAGTCTGGACAGCTCATAATATTATACTGTATAACAAAACCAGATAGAATTACATTATACAATAAATAATCAATAAGATGGGGAATCTGGTCAGTACACAAAGCTATACAATGATATTGTATCATATGCATATTTCATAATAATATTTTATACCTTTTCATATAAATTATTTATAAATATATTGAATAACATTGGGTTTAGAACAGATCAGTGCAAATATGCCATTCAGCAGTTCCTTCCAGAGCTGCTAATATATTTGGCTTGCTGCTATCATAAATTAGGCAATATTGGACATGATGGGAAAATAGACTTGGTTTGTGTGCTGTGCTATGGTTTAAATCATAGTTTATTGACCAACCTTCATTTGGCTCAGTCTGTATAATTTCCTAAACCCTAATTTAGCTTTATGGCTGAAAACTATTAATAAACTTATGCTTCTTAATTCAATAAGGATCATTCTGATCAAAGACTATCAGTCTTTTGAGGTAGGCCATGTCAGGCAACATGACTATTTGAACTACTTTATAATAACAGAATCTTGAAAGCTTAAAATGCAATATGGGTTGTGGGTACTGGTGGAGATTGCAATAGATAGTTAAACCTGAAGACTCCTTTTGCAGATCTGCATAGATCTATTTTATTGGACTTTATCATGAACCATTCAAGATGCCCCAAATAGAATACACCATGATAATTCTGGTCCAATTATGATTCATAATAAATGGATGGTGAAATGGAATTTAGTATTACTTTCACTAGGGATATATTTAACGAAAACATTTCTATCTTATAATCACAGAAGTATAAGAAATACAGAATCACTATAAAATCATTCCAATTATGAAAGAAAGATCTTCCCAGTTTATAGCTTTGCTTAGGACAAATAATCATAAAATATGTAGGAGGTATTGAATAACATTATCTTCTAATCTAGACCCAGATATTCCACAGAGTCAGAAACTCAGAATAATTGAACTGGGCCTCTGTGTACTCTTTCATGATGCTGTTTCCTTGCAAATGTGTTTGAACATTGTGATTCAGCTTTGTGGTTGCAACTTTCTTACAATAATGGCTTGCAAACAGGTATAAAATAACTATAATGTTAAACATTATAACAACAACACATTGGAATGCTGAGACAATGGTGGAGGTGGTGAGGAGAATCAGGATATAAGATTCACATTTATTTCTTCCTATGTAAATAGATTGTGTTTTGGAAGCCGAGTTTGATTCAGACAAATAGAAAATAATTAATCTAGAAACGAGACAGATTCAGGAAATGAATGGCAAGTGGCAATCAAGCCCACCTATTGGCCAATGAAAGCAATATGAAATTGAAAATATCTCAAGACCAATCAGGTCACCCCCATAAGCAATTTGCTATGTTGAATAACACAGCTACACAGAATACACAAAGTAAGGGACTTCAGTCACAACTCAAAAGGATGATAGCATGAAGATAAATATGAGAAAGACATAATGTTTGTGTAAATAGACTTTTACATGAACATTGCATCTTTCTCAGATTTGTAGGCATTTTGTCTTAGTGGTTAAGAAGAGCATAGCAGGGAAAATAATAGTAATGGCTGGAAGAGAATGGAAGCTATTTAAATGTTGCATACATGAGCAAGAGTAAGGATAAGAGCAAAACAACATGTAGAAATATTACAAAAATATTGCAAAAACAACAAGAAAGGTTGTTTATAGGTTGTTTATGCCTCTTATTCCATCCACTGGCCATGATAATTATATTTAAATGGCTCTCAAATACTATTTTTCAAAAGTAATTGACATTCACCTTTATTGTTATAGTTGAAATATGATCATTATTGGCTTTTAATATTCATTCAGAAAAGAAATAAAGTCTTTGAATCTTAAAATGGTATCAAATACTTGGATGAGTAGTAACAACCTAAAATCTAAACATTACTGCTTCTAATTGTAGTAACTATATGAAGTACAGAGAACATAACTTGATATTGATTTTGCTTGCAGCTTGCATTAGTGACAATAATCTTTTATCCAAAAGGAATGAAAAATAGAGCAATACATAGCTCTATTTCTATGAAAGCTTATGATTGCAATTATCACTATAACTTTTTATTGCTTTTATATTAAAGCCAATTTATTATTACCCCAGAGGAAAAATTTGGATTTGATGTTTGCAGTTGCCTTGAACTAGGTATTTGAATTACAACAGCTGTGTAAGGTGCGGTTGTTTTATCACTGTTGTCATCACTGCATTATTGGGAATATTCATCAGCTATGTGCTTTGCAACTTTCAGAAAGAATACACTTTTAAAAGTCCTTATACAAAGTTGATGTTTTATTTTTTAAGAAAATTAAACATCAGAAAAAAGTGGATAAAATTAGGTTCATGGATTTCTTTTTAAAAAATACAGAAGCAGTAAAATAAGTTTCATCAGGAAATGAACAAGGAATACAGCACAGATTAGTATTTGGTAAAGCAGCCATCAGGGCTTTGAAAAGTTACTCAGATGCTGTGGTTTTTCTATACCCACAAAGATCCAGGCAAGCTGTAGTGGTTTCTGTGACGTTCTACAGAAATGAAAGTAGAATGTTGAAGAAGCAGGCTAGGAAAGATATTGACATTTTTCAACTTTGGTGTAGGAGAGAATATTATGGAGAGTCAAGAAAACAAAACAAAAAATAGTTCTTCAAACCAACTAACTAACCCAGAGTTCTCACTCAAGGCACAAATAACCAAGTTCCAATTATACTGTTTCAGACACATTATACAAAGACCTAGCTATCTAGAGAAGAATTAATATTAGAAAAGGTGGAAAGAAGGAAAGGCCAACAGCCAAATGGATAGACTCAGTTACAGTGGAAACAAGTGCATCATTAGAAGACTTGAAAGTCTAGGATAGGGACAGATTGTCATGTGGGGGGGAAATAAATCTATGAGATTGCTAAATTGACAATAACTTGATGGCACATAATCAATTCATCAATCAATCAAAACAATACACATTTTAATAAATATAAATGTAATTACATTTTATTATTATTGGAAAAACTTATCATATAGTCTCCTTTTTCCCCTTAATCATTTATTGTTAGAGAGGACCTTTTCAGGAGTTGTAAAAGGCTAATACATTTATCATCTAATATTATAGCCATGTAAATTATCTTAATTCTGTTAATTTGCTGTTTGGGAATTTTCTAAAAGAATCTAGAAGTCATACAAAAGTGAGCAGTGGTAACACTTCCACAGTTAACAAAAGTACAAACATTTCCATATGCATAACTAACCAGGAATTCTCTCTTACATGTCTATCCTTATAAATCAATGGGATTCTGTGCTATTGATCTCAGTAGACGGAAGTGTCAGTTAAAAATTCTGCTTTCTCATGCAGAAAGGTTGCAGCATAATTGTAGAACCCACTCATTAAGTACTTCTATTTGATAATCAATAATTAATGTAGCCAATAATCAATGCCTAAATGGTTAATAATAAATAATTGGCAAGACTGACGTCAGAAAATAATCAATAAAGGGCATTTTTATCATCTAATTTTGTGTTGAAGTATGACTAGAAGTTGAATTTATGTTAGAAATATGACTATGACTAGAAAATATTTCCTATGTTAAAACATGTGATTAAAAGTATAGAATAATAAAATTGTGGGGGTGTTTTTAGAATGAGAACTGATATTAGACTCTAACTTATCTTCTAGCTACAGGATCTTATCTGTTCCTCAACTTAGGATGTAAGTTATGATAGCCATAAAGCAGGTCATAATGTGACTGCAGAAGACTTAGTCATGGATAATGGCAGCTCTGCAAACAGATTTCTATGCTTAGATTTCTTTTAATTTTAATTGGATCTCAGGATTCTAACTAACAACCAATTAGATTTTGCTAGACTCTGAATTCAGCTCTTTTTGTAAAGTTCTTCCAAGTTTGAACTGCTACAATGTTGAACTGCAATTTTCTAGGATTTCAACTCTTGCCTCAAATTTTAGGCTTCATTGTTAGCATTTTAAAAGGTGATATTAGCATTTTTAACATGGCAGCCTAACCCTCTTTTTTTAATCTTAATAAAGCTTGTTTTTCTCTTCTTAGCCAAAGCCATTTCTTTAGTATGTGACTTGCTTTTTCACCAACTACACAATAAACAGCATATTCTGAAAGTCCTTGAATAGGCTTGGGCTTGCAAGTTTTAAGAAAACTACAAATCCAGTTACAAAAGAGTAATGTAACCCATAAATTTGCCACTTGTGTAATTTATGTAGAATCAATGGTTGTTATTGTTCAGGTCTCACATATGATCAATGTCTTTTATTGTTTGATCACTTGCTTTTGATTGTATCACATATACCAAATCTATCATTTGTTTCTGTAATCTACAAAAAGACTTAACCCCCTCCCCCTTAATAAATGATTTTTGCTTTCCTGAATTACTTGGTGATTTGTATTTTAGGTAGTCAAAGAAGCTCCTTTGCAAACAACATACATTTCAAATTCAAGTTATTACCAGCTCCACAACAAATTCGGGATGCTTGAGCTTGGAGACAACAAATTTGGGGGCTTATCCGGAATCGCAGTGTGGCATCCTGCAGGGCTTGGATCTGATTACCTCAGTCACAGAATACACTGCCAGCATAGAGTGAATTCATCAACTATCTTCAAATAGCCAAGGACCCAGGAAAATAAATGGATCAGTGGAGGTGATAATCCTTTGAAAGAAAACACAAGGTAAGGAAATGTACATGGGAAGAGCATAGCTTGCGGAGCCAGTTGGGGTTCAGTTGGGGATTATGGGACCAGGTGGCATGTCTGACCCACAGGAAGTGGCCAAAGTAGAATGATCATACTGTGCACAGGGAAGTGGGCAATCATAGACATCTTTTACAGGAGGAGAAGTGATTCCTTTTGACTCAACGCTGCTGAGGACTCTCTGAGTTTTGCAAACTCAGAAAAACCATCACATCCAAATGGACTTTTGTGTCCTGTGAGTGGATGGGACTGAAGAACAATCTAATCATCTTTGTTGCTCTTCTCTGCACTCTTTCTAAGAGTCTCAGTATTTTTTTTTACATTGTGGCAACCCAAAACTGAATGCAGTATTCCAAATGTGGCCTTACCAAGGCATTATGAAGGTATTAACACTTCACGTGGTTGTGATTCTATCACTCTGTTAATGAGCCTAGAACTGTATTGTTGTTTTTTGGGGCTGCTGTACATAGTGCTGGCTCATATTTAAATGATCGCTTACTAGGACTCAAAAGATTCCTTTCATGGTTACTACTATTGAGTGAAGTACACCTATACTGTACCTATGCATTTTTTTCTTGCCTAAATGTAGAATCATTTTTCATCCTTGAATTTAATTGCACTCACCATTCAAGCCTGTCAAGATCCTTCTGTTTATTAAGCCTATTTTCTGGAGTGTTGGCTATTCCTGCCAGCTTGGTATCATCTGCAAATTTGATGAGTTCCCCATCTATTCCTCATCCAAATCACTGATGAAGACATTGAAGAGTACTGGGCCTAAAACAGAGCTTTGGAGTACCCCACTGCATACTTCCCTCCATGCAGATGAAATTCCATTGAGGACTACACTTTAGTGCAGTTGGTCAGACAATTACTAGTATATCTGGTGGTGATACTTTCTAACCCACATTTTTCTATCCTATCAAGTAGTTGATTGTGATCTACTTTATCAAATGTGTTTCTGAAGTCCAAGTAAATTATATCAACAGCATTCCTCTGGTACACTAATTTTATCACTTTGTCAATGAATGCAGTAAGATTTGTCTGTATGATCTGTTTTTGACAACCTATGTTGGCTTTTGGTTACTACTTTGTTTGCCTCTAGGTGTTTGCTGATTCATTGCTTGATTATATTTTTCGTAATCTTCATAGGTATTGAGTTAAGGCCAAGAGTAGTTTCCTGGATCTCCCCCCCTCGCTTTTTTTTGAAGATCAGAACTACATCAGCTCTTTTCTA